>NW_028142884.1:1209356-1814035 GCF_977018435.1 Lepisma saccharinum | reverse complement strand
TGATTGTTGAAACATTGTAAAACAATCTAATTATACACATTTTACGATAGAATTATATAAAATTTCAAACTCGAATATCTCCGTTAATGTTGAAGATACAGAAGTGTTTTGGCACTCATTGCAATCAGGTCGACGCTCTCTATTGGCTCATGGGGAAAATGTAATCCATGTGTAATATTCATGCTTAGTTACCATGGAAACTCTTATAACAATAAATTATACAATCTATTTAGGCGCTATTTTAGTCGTCCAGGAGATTTCAAATATAGATTTTGATTGTTGAAACATTATAAAACAATCGAATTATACACATTTTACGATAAAATTATATAAAATTTCAAACTCGCATATCTCCGTTACTGTTGAAGATACAGAAGTGATTTTACACTCATAGGAATTAGGTCGACCTAACCTAACCTAAACTGACCTTACCTAACCTAACCTAACCTAACTTTACTTAACCTAACCTAACCTAACCTAATAACAATAAAATAAAAACAATCTATTTGTGCCGATTGTAGTCGTTCTCGAGGAGATTTGAAATATAGATTTTGATTGTTGAAACATTATAAAACAATCGAATTCCACACATTTTACAATATAATTATATAAAATTTCAAACTCGTATATCTCCGTTACTATTGAAGATACAGATGTGATTTTGCACTCAATGGAATCAGGTCGACGCTCTCCATTGGCTCATGGGGAAAATGTAATCCATGTGTAATATTCATGCTTAGTTACCATGGAAACTCTCATAACAATAAATTAAACAATCTATTTAGACGCTATTTTAGTCGTCCAGGAGATTAAAAATATAGATTTTGATTGTTGAAACATTATAAAACAATCTAATTATACACATTTTACGATAGAATTATATAAAATTTCAAACTCGAATATCTCCGTTAATGTTGAAGATACAGAAGTGATTTGGCACTCATTGGAATCAGGTCGACGCTCTCTATTGGCTCATGGGGAAAATGTAATCCATGTGTAATATTCATGCTTAGTTACCATGGAAACTCTTATAACAATAAATTATACAATCTATTTAGGCGCTATTTTAGTCGTCCAGGAGATTAAAATATAGATTTTGATTGTTGAAACATTATAAAACAATCGAATTATACACTTTTTACGATAGAATTATATAAAATTTCAAACTCGCATATCTCCGTTACTGTTGAAGATACAGAAGTGATTTTACAGTCAATGGAATTAGGTCGACTTAACCTAACCTAAACTGACCTGACCTAACCTAATCTAACCTAACTTTACTTAACAAAACCTAACCTAAACTAATAACAATAAAATAAAAACAATTTTTTTGTGACCGATTGTAGTCGTTGTCGAGGAGATTTGAAATATAGATTTCGATGGTTGAAACATTATAAAACAATCGAATTCATCACATTTTACAATATAATTATATAAAATTTCAAACTCGCATATCTCCGTTACTGTTGAAGATACAGAAGTGAATTTGCACTCATTGGAATCAGGTCGACGCTCTCCATTGGCTCATGGGGAAAATGTAATCCATGTGTAATATTCATGCTTAGTTACCATGGAAACTCTCATAACAATAAATTAAACAATCTATTTAGACGCTATTTTAGTCGTCCAGGAGATTAAAAATATAGATTTTGATTGTTGAAACATTATAAAACAATCTAATTATACACATTTTACGATAGAATTATATAAAATTTCAAACTCGAATATCTCCGTTAATGTTGAAGATACAGAAGTGATTTGGCACTCATTGGAATCAGGTCGACGCTCTCTATTGGCTCATGGGGAAAATGTAATCCATGTGTAATATTCATGCTTAGTTACCATGGAAACTCTTATAACAATAAATTATACAATCTATTTAGGCGCTATTTTAGTCGTCCAGGAGATTAAAAATATAGATTTTGATTGTTGAAACATTATAAAACAATCGAATTATACACTTTTTACGATAGAATTATATAAAATTTCAAACTCGCATATCTCCGTTACTGTTGAAGATACAGAAGTGATTTTACAGTCAATGGAATTAGGTCGACTTAACCTAACCTAAACTGACCTGACCTAACCTAATCTAATCTAACTTTACTTAACAAAACCTAACCTAAACTAATATCAATAAAATAAAAACATTCTTTTTGTGACCGATTGTAGTCGTTGTCGAGGAGATTTGAAATATAGATTTTGATTGTTGAAACATTATAAAACAATCTAATTATACACATTTTACGATAGAATTATATAAAATTTCAAACTCGAATATCTCCGTTAATGTTGAAGATACAGAAGTGTTTTGGCACTCATTGCAATCAGGTCGACGCTCTCTATTGGCTCATGGGGAAAATGTAATCCATGTGTAATATTCATGCTTAGTTACCATGGAAACTCTCATAACAATAAATTAAACAATCTATTTAGACGCTATTGTAGTAGTTGTCGAGGAGATTTCAAATATAGATTTTGATTGTTGAAACATTATAAAACAATCGAATTATACACATTTTACGATAAAATTATATAAAATTTCAAACTCGCATAACTCCGTTACTGTTGAAGATACAGAAGTGATTTTACACTCAATGGAATTAGGTCGAACTAACCTAACCTAAACTGACCTGACCTAACCTAACCTAACCTAACTTTACTTAACCTAACATAACCTAACCTAATAACAATAAAATAAAAACAATCTATTTGTGCCGATTGTAGTCGTTCTCGAGGAGATTTGAAATATAGATTTTGATTGTTGAAACATTATAAAACAATCGAATTCCACACATTTTACAATATAATTATATAAAATTTCAAACTCGTATATCTCTGTTACTATTGAAGATACAGAAGTGATTTTGCACTCAATGGAATCAGGTCGACGCTCTCTATTGGCTCATGGGGAAAAATGTAATCCATGTGTAATATTCATGCTTAGTTACCGTGGGAACTCTCACAACAATAAATTAAACAATCTATTTAGACGCTATTGTAGTCGTTGTCGAGGAGATTTGAAATATAGATTTTGATTGTTGAAACATTATAAAACAATCGAATTCCACACATTTTACAATATAATTATATAAAATTTCAAACTCGCATATCTCCGTTACTGTTGAAGATACAGAAGTGAATTTGCACTCAATGGAATCAGGTCGACGCTCTCCATTGGCTCATGGGGAAAATGTAATCCATGTGTAATATTCGTGCTTAGTTACCATGGAAACTCTCATAACAATAAATTAAACAATCTATTTAGACGCTATTGTAGTAGTTGTCGAGGAGATTTCAAATATAGATTTTGATTGTTGAAACATTATAAAACAATCGAATTATACACATTTTACGATAAAATTATATAAAATTTCAAACTCGCATATCTCCGTTACTGTTGAAGATACAGAAGTGATTTTACACTCAAAGGAATTAGGTCGACCTAACCTAACCTAAACTGACCTTACCTAACCTAACCTAACCTAACTTTACTTAACCTAACCTAACCTAACCTAATAACAATAAAATAAAAACAATCTATTTGTGCCGATTGTAGTCGTTCTCGAGGAGATTTGAAATATAGATTTTGATTGTTGAAACATTATAAAACAATCGAATTCCACACATTTTACAATATAATTATACAAAATTTCAAACTCGTATATCTCCGTTACTATTGAAGATACAGAAGTGATTTTGCACTCAATGGAATCAGGTCGACGCTCTCTATTGGCTCATGGGGAAAAATGTAATCCATGTGTAATATTCATGCTTAGTTACCGTGGAAACTCTCATAACAATAAATTAAACAATCTATTTAGACGCTATTGTATTCGTTGTCGAGGAGATTTGAAATACAGATTTTGATTGTTGAAACATTATAAAACAATCGAATTATACACATTTTACGATAGAATAATTATATAAAAATTCAAACTCGCATATCTCCGTTAATGTTGAAGATACAGAAGTGATTTTACACTCAATTGAATTAGGTTGACCTAACCTAACCTAAACTGACCTGACCTAACCTAACCTAACCTAACTTTACTTAACCTAACCTAACCTAACCTAATAACAATAAAATAAAAACAATCTATTTGTGCCCGATTGTAGTCGTTCTCGAGGAGATTTGAAATATAGATTTTGATTGTTGAAACATTATAAAACAATCTAATTATACACATTTTACGATAGAATTATATAAAATTTCAAACTCGAATATCTCCGTTAATGTTGAAGATACAGAAGTGATTTGGCACTCATTGGAATCAGGTCGACGCTCTCTATTGGCTCATGGGGAAAATGTAATCCATGTGTAATATTCATGCTTAGTTACCATGGAAACTCTTATAACAATAAATTATACAATCTATTTAGGCGCTATTTTAGTCGTCCAGGAGATTAAAATATAGATTTTGATTGTTGAAACATTATAAAACAATCGAATTATACACTTTTTACGATAGAAATATATAAAATTTCAAACTCGCATATCTCCGTTACTGTTGAAGATACAGAAGTGATTTTACAGTCAATGGAATTAGGTCGACTTAACCTAACCTAAACTGACCTGACCTAACCTAATCTAATCTAACTTTACTTAACAAAACCTAACCTAAACTAATATCAATAAAATAAAAACATTCTTTTTGTGACCGATTGTAGTCGTTGTCGAGGAGATTTGAAATATAGATTTCGATGGTTGAAACATTATAAAACAATCGAATTCCACACATTTTACAATATAATTATATAAAATTTCAAACTCGCATATCTCCGTTACTGTTGAAGATACAGAAGTGAATTTGCACTCAATGGAATCAGGTCGACGCTCTCCATTGGCTCATGGGGAAAATGTAATCCATGTGTAATATTCATGCTTAGTTACCATGGAAACTCTCATAACAATAAATTAAACAATCTATTTAGACGCTATTGTAGTAGTTGTCGAGGAGATTTCAAATATAGATTTTGATTGTTGAAACATTATAAAACAATCGAATTATACACATTTTACGATAAAATTATATAAAATTTCAAACTCGCATATCTCCGTTACTGTTGAAGATACAGAAGTGATTTTACACTCAATGGAATTAGGTCGAACTAACCTAACCTAAACTGACCTGACCTAACCTAACCTAACCTAACTTTACTTAACCTAACCTAACCTAACCTAATAACAATAAAATAAAAACAATCTATTTGTGCCGATTGTAGTCGTTCTCGAGGAGATTTGAAATATAGATTTTGATTGTTGAAACATTATAAAACAATCGAATTCCACGCATTTTACAATATAATTATATAAAATTTCAAACTCGCATATCTCCGTTACTATTGAAGATACAGAAGTGATTTTGCACTCAATAGAATCAGGTCGACGCTCTCTATTGGCTCGTGGCGAAAAATGTATTCCATGTGTAATATTCATGCTTAGTTACCATGGAAACTCTCATAACAATAAATTAAACAATCTATTTAGACGCTATTGTAGTCTTTGTCGAGAAGATTTCAAATATAGATTTTGATTGTTGAAACATTATAAAACAATCGAATTATACACATTTTACGATAGAATTATATAAACTTTCAAACTCGCATATCTCCGTTAATGTTGAAGATACAGAAGTGATTTTACACTCAATGGAATTAGGTTGACCTAACCTAACCTAAACTGACCTGACCTAACCTAACCTAACCTAACTTTACTTAACCTAACTTAACCTAACCTAATAACAATAAAATAAAACAATCTATTTGTGCCCGATTGTAGTCGTTCTCGAGGAGATTTGAAATATAGATTTTGATTGTTGAAACATTGTAAAACAATCTAATTATACACATTTTACGATAGAATTATATAAAATTTCAAACTCGAATATCTCCGTTAATGTTGAAGATACAGAAGTGTTTTGGCACTCATTGCAATCAGGTCGACGCTCTCTATTGGCTCATGGGGAAAATGTAATCCATGTGTAATATTCATGCTTAGTTACCATGGAAACTCTTATAACAATAAATTATACAATCTATTTAGGCGCTATTTTAGTCGTCCAGGAGATTTCAAATATAGATTTTGATTGTTGAAACATTATAAAACAATCGAATTATACACATTTTACGATAGAATTATATAAAATTTCAAACTCGCATATCTCCGTTACTGTTGAAGATACAGAAGTGATTTTACACTCAAAGGAATTAGGTCGACCTAACCTAACCTAAACTGACCTTACCTAACCTAACCTAACCTAACTTTACTTAACCTAACCTAACCTAACCTAATAACAATAAAATAAAAACAATCTATTTGTGCCGATTGTAGTCGTTCTCGAGGAGATTTGAAATATAGATTTTGATTGTTGAAACATTATAAAACAATCGAATTCCACACATTTTACAATATAATTATATAAAATTTCAAACTCGTATATCTCCGTTACTATTGAAGATACAGATGTGATTTTGCACTCAATGGAATCAGGTCGACGCTCTCTATTGGCTCATGGGGAAAAATGTAATCCATGTGTAATATTCATGCTTAGTTACCGTGGAAACTCTCATAACAATAAATTAAACAATCTATTTAGAAGCTATTGTAGTCGTTGTCGAGGAGATTTGAAATACAGATTTTGATTGTTGAAACATTATAAAACAATCGAATTATACACATTTTACGATAGAATTATATAAAATTTCAAACTCGCATATCTCCGTTAATGTTGAAGATACAGAAGTGATTTTACACTCAATGGAATTAGGTTGACCTAACCTAACCTAAACTGACCTGACCTGACCTAACCTAACCTAACCTAACTTTACTTAACCTAACCTAACCTAACCTAATAACAATAAAATAAAAACAATCTATTTGTGCCCGATTGTAGTCGTTCTCGAGGAGACTTGAAATATAGATTTTGATTGTTGAAACATTATAAAACAATCTAATTATACACATTTTACGATAGAATTATATAAAATTTCAAACTCGAATATCTCCGTTAATGTTGAAGATACAGAAGTGATTTGGCACTCATTGGAATCAGGTCGACGCTCTCTATTGGCTCATGGGGAAAATGTAATCCATGTGAGTAGTTGTATTTGTGGTATAACCAGGACGAGAAAGGAAGAGCTCCCCTCAAGCAGGTTTGGCTATACTTAAAACAAGCTCAACATGCCCATATGAGCTTTTTGCTCTAGTGTGGAACCCTGCCTAATCCAAGATTTTTGTAAAAAAGCCATCATGGATTCCATTAGAAAGGAAGAGCCTCTCAGATTGATTTGCTCATACTTAAAACTAAGCCAAGTTCTTTTATTATTTTATTGCTTATCTGTCAAAATCCCAGGAATCTTGAATTGATATTTATTTTGTTCTGAGAGCCAGTAGAGTGTGGTGCATTGCCTTGTAATCAAAAAACTCGGGTTTGAATCCTGGTAAAATGTGAAGCCTCCCCTGATGGCAAAATGTCTTGTAAACAAGGGGTTCTGGGTTCGAGTCCTGATAGATTGAAATATGTGTGGCAAAATAATATCTCCATATGTGAGATTTTGAGAATAATTACTGCTAGTTGATATACAACTCCCAGATCTGAAAACCTGGTAAAAAGTGTTATACAACAGAGCAAAATTATTTTATATTTGGGGATCACCAGCTCAGCCACTAACTGCTGTTATAATTGTTTTGGCATATTGTCCATAGTTCTGATCAATTCCATTGCTTGGGGTAAGTAATTATAGCTCGGAAATGCATGAATTGATATTAATCTATCAAAAGACTAATGTTTTGCTCTTGCCGGCACGCAAAAGATAAAATCTACACGCTAGAACGGAACATTAATGGATTTTTCTGTGCGATTCACTGAAGGGGCCATTAATCTTTCCGTGCAACAGGGGAAAATGTAACAAGGAAAATGTAACAAAGATTGAGACAAAGATACATATTTTCTGACCCAGTGGCAATGAACTGCCCCTCTTCATGTTGAAAGCAATTCTGTTCTGATAATATGTGCCTAGGCAAGACTTGGAGAATATTATGACAGAAACAAAATCCAATTTTGTCTGTATCAAGGTCTTCAGAACCCAGTAAAATGTGGGCATATTCTATTTGGAGACGTGTTAATATTGTGGCCTTGTAATCAGGGGCTTTGGGTTCGAGTCCTGTATAAGATTGAAATACATACAACTGCCTACACATAAGATATTCACTGCTAGCTGATATACAGTTGAGGTTTGTGTGTTGTACAACAGGATAATAGAGCAAATATCTTCTAGAATTGCTCCGTGACTCTCTCATTTCTTACATCATAAACATATGATTTTTCTCCTATGAGAATAACACTACATATGGTGTCATTAGGTAATGCTTCATGGAATTCACAGATAATTTTAATATTTGTTCTGTCATTCACCACAACCTGTTTCCTTTTTGAAGCATTGATTACAAACATGGGTCTCTGTGCTTTGAATTCATCTGGTGTGTAGTACATGTCAGTATTGCCAGTAGTGACCCTCTTGAAAGCCGAAAAAGCTTCATATAATTTGAGGAAATCATCCTTGGACATGTCTAAATTGTAATTCTCTCTAGGAAATACATCATTTCTGCCATTTTTAAGATATATGTTCTTGATGTTGCAGTTATCAAATTTACTTGAATTTTTTTCCTGATTATTGTGTCTCCCAGTCTGAAACAGTACTACCACAAAATCAGGCATGTCATATTGAATACTGGAGAATGAATTTGTAGCATCAAATTCATAATATGTACCAGATGCGGGCTTCTGTACACATTGATATGTATAAAATTGTAGAGGAATTTGTGGATTTTTTATTATATCAGCTTTGTATTTAAGACCATAACTGGCTTCATACTCAACAACAGGGATTCTTAACTCCATAGTCTGAATAATGCATTTGCCTGCATCTGGTAGGGTATTAGGCAGAGCTTCTCCTGTGGGGTTTATTGTACTGTACCTCATCAAAGCATTGTTATCATTTGCAGCTCTTCTAAATGTGATTCTTAACCCACCCTTCCACATAATTTCTTTGTAATCTGAGAAGAATCCTGGCAACAGGCGCATGGGGAACAGCACAGTGTGGTTCTTAGATAATATCTTATCACCAGCTTCAAATCCGCCTATTTTGTAGTATGAAGCCTCGGTTTTGGATAATTTTAGTGTGGCCAAAGCTGTGGAGGTAATGCCGGGATAATCCACTCTGTTTATAACAACACCGTGCTTTCTGATCTCAATTTCAGAGAACAGATGCGGCACAAAATTGTCTACAAGTCTTATATTTGAATTTGCCGGATAATCTGTTCCATCGAGCTTTACAACATCAAATTTGATGTATAGATCTGCTCTGTGGGGGTGTATAAATCCATCCCCTACATCAAGATCAACCTCAATTTCTGTGTTGGGTTGATTTAAATTTGCAAATGTCCTCCTGTTTGGGGGGAAAGATTGTAGCTCATAACTCTCAATATTTTCCATTTTCTTCTTGTATGTATTTTTATTTAAATATTAATCTCTATGATTGCAGTTGTTGTGGCTCCAGCAAAATCAACTAATTCTTCTTTTTCATTAGTGACCATCAATTCAATATAATCTATTCTATTATGACACACAGGAAAATATAATGTTGGGGATGGATTGTAGATGATGGGCTCCATAAATTCAGAATTAGGTTTGAATGTTGCAATGATGCCAGTTTGTTTGTGAGTGCCTATGCCATTTGATTTGGTGATCATACCCTCAGCCACATTACAGTGAATATTCAGAGTCTCTATGGCTAAGAATTTAGGTATATTCATAGCAGTGTATTTGATGCCTGCTTCAAGTTTTGTATTGTTCTCAAATCCTAACAGCTCTCCTATAGTACCCAGATTCACTGTTTCTGCGGCAGATACAATTTCTACTCTGTGAGTGACAGAATTTTGACTTAACACTACACCTCTGGGTAATTGAGCATTTAGAGTGGATAGATTATATTGCCCTGGAGTGATGACAATTTCTTCATCCCCTACTGCAATTGTATTGTTGTGGTGTGTAATATTGGGGATTAGGTACATGCCATAAAATGCCCTGAGAGCTATTGTTTTGGGATATACTATGTCATCATGCAATTTGAGTTTCAATATTGAATTTTGGCTGGTGAGATGAAATACCCCCATGATGTTTTAGATACCACAAGGCTTTTTGAAAATCTTCAATTGATGGTTTATTTATTTGAGACATATATCTAAGAACTGATAAACACAAATGTCCACAATTAACATCTTTGAAGTTTTGAACACGGGCATTATTATAATAAAGATTAGCTGATTTTAGATATTTTATTAAATTTTCAGGTGGAACACCTCCAAATGAATCAAACACAAATGCCTTATTTTTTACATATTTAAGATAACAAATCCAGTGAGTGCCCTGATTTTTGAACTCATCCAAATTAACAATACCACACTCTTTGTTGAGTGGTTGTTCTGGTAAAGAATCAGACATGTACACACCTCTAAAATGTTTGATGCCCAATGGCTTGATTAAAGCTTCAATATCTTGGTTTGTAAGCGGCTCTTGTTTTTTTTAAACTTATTCATGGCTCTTTTAACACCTTTGCCTTTTTTCTCCATTGCCAGGTTATGGCGCTTCTGCTCATCTAATTCTGCCCTATTTTTCTTGGCATCTATTACTGTTTTTGCTATGGCGGCTGAACCCCCAGCCAAGCTCCCAACAGCCCCGAGAGCAGCTAAGATGGCAGGGATGGTAAATATGAATCCCCCCACATGTGATTTTTTTCTTGATTGCTGTAATTTTTTTAATTGGGGGGTACTAAGTAACAATTTCATACCATGCCCCTTTGCAATACAAGAATTTTTTTTCTTGCGCTGTTTTTTGGTTAAGAGACTGTCAATAGTTTTAAGAGATTTGAGACCTGCATAAGGTATTTGATACATAACACCCTTGGCCTTCATTGTAGGTTTATTATATACATATTTACAGCCCCCACCCCAGTTTTTGTTTGGTGCTCATAGCTATGGTGGTCCCCAATGCTGCTATTTTTCACTCAAAGAAGCATCTTTGCTTACAAATCTACCAAATGCAGCCTCTTCTAATTTCTTGTCTGCAACATGTCTCTTGTCAAGATCAGAATGTGTGTTGTATGCAATATCATGGTCTCTACAAGCAGCATCTAAGGGATTAACACCAGGATCACCTCTGTTTAATCTATGGTCCAATTTTGTGCCTGGACCACAATACTGATAGCCTGGAATATGTAGTTCAAATGGCAGCTTGTTTATAATGTCATTAACAAGGCCCCGACCCTCAGAAATATTCCAAAATTTAGGTGGTAGAGTATTAATTATTTTTATAAGATATCCAATCGCCTTAGTGTCATTCACTATAAAATTAGACAATTTTGTGCTTATCATGTCCATAATTCCAACCTTTTCATTGTAAAAATTGTGGTTCCCAGCATTTTCCTCCCCAGCTATCACCAATAACCTATCTACAAGTTTCCTGACATCATCAACCCACACAAATTCTTTAGGCAGGGTGTTGTATTGTTTGATTCCACTGCCAGTCTTGATTTGTGACCATATGGGCTTGATTAAATTGTTGTATTTTGCTCCACTGCTCGACTTGACTCTTTTTTGTGTGGGATCATTGTTCTGGTATAGAGCATCTGATTTTATTAATATTTCTTTGTAATCCTCATAATCTTGATCTGTATAGCTGCCAGGCCTTTTCCTAGTCATCAGTTCCCATAATCCAGGTGTTCCGGAGTACTTAACAAAAGCACCTTTTTCTCCAAGTCGAGATTCTGAATATACAATTATATCATCTCCCATAAATGTTACTCTGAAATTGCCAATTCTATGAATAATGCTGCCATCAAGCTCTGTGTCAGCATATAAGCCAAAAACCTCATCTTTATTGTCTTTAGGTGTGGTTAAATATTTTTGAGCAAGAAGACCCAATTCAATAGGATCCTGACTAGCCTCAATTCTTCGAGGAGGACTAGGTGTATGAATACTGGAAAGTGGGGTGAATGGATAATCTAATATGTTCCTTGCAGCTACAGGTACAAGCTCTGTGAGCAAATTTTGATTTTGCTCTGTAACAGTTTTGATATTTTTACCTAAATTATTAATAGCATCAATTACAGGCTGTTCTGTTTGTTTGTGTTTTTCATAAATTCCTCGGTTCTCTGATTTCCATCCCTTAAATCTTTTTACAAGATAATCTTTTAATTTAAGATCATCAATGATTGGCCTTTTCATGGTTATTTATTTATGTTTCAATGTCTAGAAAATTGTTGATTTTATTTCTGTATTTGCCACTATTGGGTGTTCTTGTCATATCAATTGTGACAAACCCATAACTGTCCTGGTTCCAGCACCAACTGCAAATCTTGGAAAAATCATTGTAGCTCAAGTCCCCACCTACATATTCATCATGTATGTGTTTGAGGTTGGTATGATTATGATGAAACACGCATATAAAATTGCTGTTGTCTCGGATCAGCTGCTTGGGTATTTTTGAAAAAGTCTGTGCCAGGTAGAAGCAATCAATGATTTTGTGCCGGCCCTGTGTAAAGAAATTTCTAACCTTGTTTTGATTATCCAATATAATGTCATCAAACACAACAACAGAATTATCGAGACATTCATGAAGTGGCTTAACATCTGGTTCAAAAGTGGCAATATCCAATCCATCATATAGCTTCATCAGCTGCTGATATTTTAATTGTTCCAAGCTCTTAGAGAAGATATACAAGTGCCTGTTTTTCCAGTCTAACCAGTTGGGTGCCAATAAAAAATTATCAACCATTAGTGTAGTTTTACCACAAGCAGATGGCCCAACAATAAGACACCTAATATTATCAGGTAACAAGTTGCCATTTCTCTTATTCTGTTGTTCAGGTTCTGGGAGCCTTTTTATAACATCCCAGGTGCTCATATTATTATTTTGTTTGCATCGATCCAGCTGTGTTCTGGGAGTCCTAGCCATTTGACAAATAATTTGTTGCCTTTTCTGCGGATAATTTTTTCTATGAGATATGTGTCAGGCTGTTTAGTTTTGCTGAGCTCTTGTTCATAGAACCTGCCTTTGAGAATTTCTCCTCGGTGATCCTTTATTATATATGTGTTAAGGGTCCCGGGTTTAACTTGAACCACTGTAAATAATTCAGTACTCCAGTTTCTTGTAAAGCCTCTCTTGAATAAGTGCTTATATTTGCTTATTCTTACTTGATCACCCACCCTGTATTTGGCCTTTCTTGTTGTTGGCTGATATTTAGGATAATAAACAGTGCTGATCAATTTTTGCTCATCAGATGAAGTTACTTCAGAGGGTTTCATGTTGATTGTAGAATGGACCGAGTTGTTATATTTATGTAGAAGTTCTGGAAGAATATTAATCCATTTATAATTACCCTGCAGTGTAAATTGTTTATACATAAGATTTTTTAAGGTTCTGTTGAATCTCTCTACAATTGAGGCCTTGAGGTCACTGTAACTCGAATAATGTTTAATTGCCTGGCTTTTAATAAATTGTTGAAACACTGAATTATAAAATTCTTTGCCATTATCTGTTTGCAAATAGCGCGGGGATCTTCCACTCTGATTGATGATTGTCCTGAGGGCTTCTGTAACACATTTTCCAGTCTTGGATTTGAGTGGCACAGCCCAGGCAAATTTTGAAAATGTGTCTATTACAGTGAGTAGATACTTGTAGCCCTTGTTGATTTTGTCTAAGTTTTTCAACTGCCCACTTGCCATTTCAATCAAGTCGCTTTGCCATAAATCATCTATGATTTTTGTAACTACTGGGAGTCTCTTAAAATTATGTCGGGCCTGTCTGTATAATTCATCAACAATAATTTGTCTAGACATAATATGTAAACAAGAATATTGCAACTATAGGGTGTTCAGCAGCTGAAACTGCAGGATTTTCTAAATATAATTTTTCCCCTATCTGTATTTTAAATTCCAGAGTACCATCATCTTCAGTATAGGCTGTTTCCAATGTATTGGGATCTGTAAAGTCCTCCAATTCTACACTGGTGATTTTCACTTTGTTGTTAGCATTTGTTATTGATAAGGTGGGGTAGTGGTGTGCCTGTGGCTGAAGCCAATATTTGATCTTGATTGGTCTCAATGTGCCCCCAACAAAAAATTGGTAATAAAATTGTGCAGGGGACAGCATATATATTTTGCCTCCTGGTGTAAATGGAGAATCATATTCTTTGTTGGGGATGCTGTACAATTCAAGAATTACTGAATGTTTTGGATTCTCGATTATGCCTGTTATTTCTTTTTCTGCTGTGAGCAATCTGCTTGTTACAGATTCAAGGTGCTCATTGATAGTCCTAACAACATCATCATGGCCTGGCTTGATTTTTATGTCCACAACAAGTTTTTTGTATTGTTGCACAATATCTTGAAGCTGGGTGGCAAAAACAGACAGAGCATTTGCTTGATTGGATTCCATGGTCCCTAGCTGTTGCTTGATATTAGCTACAATTTGTTGCAAATTTTCAACAACTGCCAATTTTGAATTTTGAGCTGTAAGATCATGGACCTGTCTTCTGATATCCTCAAACAGGGCATGCAGTTCATTAATATGTTGATTGGTTGGAAGAGTGGTCACTGTCTGAGTGAGATGTTTGATCTCTGCCTGGATATTCTTGATATCTTCTGATTTCAATATCCTATTCACTGCCCTCTTAATATTTTTAAGTTCCTGTGATGTAGGAAGATTTGATACTGTATTTTGCAAAAATTCAAGTGCCAATTTTACATTGTGTAATTCAGAAGCATCGGCCACATTTTGCATAGCATTTTGGAGCAGGGCTATATCTGCCTGAGAGGGTGTGGATTGTTGTAAAATTTCAAGTTTTGTTTGGATATCATCTATCAAGTGATGAAAATGAGATAGTTCAGATTCAGTGTTGAGGTTTTCAAGCTTTGTGATTTGTTGCTGGACACTGATGAGGGTATCTACAATCCCAGGCAATCTGGATTCTAGTACATTTGCCAAATCACTTTGTACTGCTGCTATTGTACCTTCAAGATGGGTTATGGAACTTTGAATTTTTCCAAAATCTTCATATGTTTCAAGTTGCAGCTTAATATTTGCTACACTCCGAGTTATTGCATTCAAAGCATCAGAAGATGGCAAATTGTTCATAAAATTTTCAAGTGTCTCAATTTTTTCTTTAACCTCGGCTATGGCATTGTTCAGAGGGTCCAGATTAGGTATTTGGAGTGACTGAATCTGTTCTTTTAGAGTGGAAATCACTAGATCAAAATCTTCTTGTGATTTTATGCTTTTGACAATTGTTTGGAGCTGTGTCTGGACATTATTTATTTGCTCTTCCAATTGTTGTTTCAATTGCTCAGAGTTGTTAGCCTGGGTCTTAAATTTGGCTTGAAGAGCTGCAACAGCCTCTTCCAAACTTTGAAAATTATCCAATGTAGCCAGGTCAGTATATTTCTGAAGCAATAATTTGAGTTCAGAATCAATTTTAAGAAGAGGGTCCATGCATTGTGATTGTAAATTTGTAATTTCTAATTGAAGACTGGCATTGAGTGTAGTTTGTAAAGCTTGTAAATCACTTCTTAATTTCTTGACTCTGACATCAAGCATCAGAATCTCATCACTGTGATCTTCATGTCTTGTATGGCCAAAAATATCATTAGGCATTTTTGTTTTAGTAGTTATTTATTATTGAATACCTGATTCTTAATTCTATAAAAAAGGGTATAAGCTTATCATAGGATCCAGGGACCTCAATATATAAGCAGTCACCAGCAGAAACAGTATATACAGTGCCAGAAACCATGTTTGAGTGCTTAATTCTATAAATATTTCTCCCTACTGAAATCTTGACATCACCCTCAGGGGTTGTAATAAATTGCAATTGCCCACCTACAGGTAATTGGTAATGATTTAAATTATTGTTAAATATGTACAATGTTTTGCCTGTTTCATCATCAACATCTGTAAGTATGCTGTTCAGATGAATAATTAACAAGCCATTTAGTTTAGACAGCATATCAGAAGAGGGTTGTGGTGTTGGCAGGTCCATAATACCCTGTTTTTTGAACCCAAATAAGTTCATAGGCATGTTTATTTATTTCAAATCATGCTCTGTACTTGGGCATTGATTGCCATTTTTCAAATCACAATGACCCCATGGTAAAGTATGTATGCCGCATGATAAAATGCATCTCTTATCATCATGTGGGTCCAGAGCCACTTTTTTTACAACATTTGAAGTCAATAAGTGATCTTCACTCTGAATTCTGGATTCTGATGTTCTGATTAAACTCTGGGATTTGAGGCAATTTTTATAATCTTCAAATTGGAGCTCTTTTTCCACAGCTACTTTGCCAATACCCTTGGCTTTTTTGACAACAGCATTACATGTTTTAAAACTATACACCTTGGCACTTAACCCAGCAAATTCCACAATAACATCACCAAGTGTCTCATCTTTTAACTTGCCAGGCACCTTTTTGTTGTGGGGTTGAATATTCAAATGGCCTGGCAATTCACTGGTATCAAAATATTGAAACAATTCAGGCTGTGCCATATCTTGATAAACATCTTCTGTTTGAATATCAAGAATAAAACTATCCGTGTCCATGTATATCAGTTTTACTCTATCACCATAAAAAGGTTTGAACACATCATAATACAATGTTAACATATGTAATTTGGCCAAATCCAATATTGCAGCCCCTACATAAATAGGTTTATCAAACTTAATTTTTGTTTTTTTCATGTTGAAAAGTGCCATATCTTCACCATAAATTCTTCTGTAATTGAAATTAGGCTTTGCAACCAATTTTTTGCTCAGACTGGGGTCAGTAATTATTTTAACATCGGTATGTTTTCTGACATTTTCAATTGTTTTGCCATATACAGAATTAACCATCAATTTAAACAAGCTCTTATCAAATTGGCTCTTTGCAGATGTTCGAAGCTCCGTGTTTGTATCAATGTATGGTTTCAACCATTCTGAGTGCCTGAACCTCAAAACTTTTCCAACTTTGGTCACTTGGACACCATGTTTCATCAGGAACTGGAGGTACTTGTAATGTATGACATAGCCCTGTTTTGACTCCAGTGTCATCATGAGCTTCTTCTGTTTAGAGCCAGGTGAGCACTGAACCTCGGGAATTGGGGGCAGATCAGAAAATTTTTTGTGGATTTTTTTTAGAATTGTCATATCAACCTCTAAGTAGAGGCCATGTTCACGGTCATCTAAACCCTGAAGATCCTCAATATTAAAATTTTTAACCCACTCAAGCCCTGCATATGGCAGTTTTTGCATCATGGCATGACCATAGAGGCTGTTTGCATCTATATATACTATATAATTTGATGGCAATTCTGGATTATAATTGGGAATATGCTTGTTATTTGCTCTGGCATATCTCTGAGAACATTGCACCATCCCCCCTCTTATACCTTGCTCCATAAACAGGTACATATCTTGATCTTGGATAAGATCCAATTGCTTTTTAGTGTTTAAAAACATTGCAGCCCATGCTAGGCCCGGGGCACTGTAAAAATACACTGGGTCCAGTCCATAATTTTGCATAGAAGATTTTCGGAATGTCTGCATTATATCTGCTAAGATGGTCACATCAAGTTTCAAATATGCCATGTGATAATCACCAAATGTCCGGCATTTTAAATTGTTCCACACCAATTGGGCATGGTGATAATCATCATCACTGATTCCAGATCCTCTGATTTTGCTGTAAAACTCATGTTGTGGTGGCAGGGAACACTCATCAAATTTAGAAAAATCTATAACATAGTCATATGGATATACACCCTTTCGCCTAATTAATTTCAGGTCCTGATTTGGAAACAATGCACGTGTGATTTTGAATTGATCATCAGATAATTGAGTGGCCAGTATGGCCAGGCTAGCAGATAAAATTCTGTAAGAATCAAGAAATCTCATGTGAATAGGAACACCATTAACTTTAATTGTTTTGCTAATAGATATATATTTCTCATCATTTTCAGCTAAAATATTTAAATTCTGCTTCTCAAACCCCTCATATCTGATCAGATGATGGAAATCATAATTGGATGCTCCATGACAAAATATGGGGATAAATTTTGGTCTCTTGATCTTAATATTACAGCTATTACACAGGGCCATTAAGAATTTACCATCTGTATGAGAATGGTGTTTCACCTTGATATTTGTATCTGAAAATTCAGAATCACATACCGGGCATTTTTCTGCATTGTTGAAATCTTCAATCTGTTTCTCTGTTAAAGGCAACATGGGTTTTGATTTTAATAAGATGTTAGATGCTATGTCACGGCACTCATTTTCTATTTTATGTGCAAATATTTTGATGGCATCTGGTCCCATGTATGAATATTCTTTGGTAACAACACCATCCTGTACAACCACATAACAAAAGCTGGAAGGTTCATGTAGCTGGTATGGTGTAATAGAAGATTCTTCAGGATCTGGATTGCAGAATGCAAGAGATTTGAGATTTGATTCAAAATCACAGACAATATATGCTGGGTGTTCCAACAAGGCCTCAAACTTTTTGAATTTGCAATTCTCACTTGGATTAGGCATCACCATATGAACAGGTTTATGATTTTTACAGTATTTCAGATGCTCAATTAACTTATTTTTTGCAATTTCTGCATTCTCTTCAGGAACTCTATTCACCATTTTCCTGCCATCAAATACAGTTAAACATCTTCTGCACAACTTGAATATTGTATTGGATTTGTCTAGTTGTGTTCTCACCAAAGCTTGAAGATTATGTATCAGAGTATAATGATTTGTACCATCCTCTTCAATTAAGAGCAAATCAATTGGAATATCAGAATCATCATCAAATGTACTGATTCTGAGAGGTGCTATCGGGCAATTGCCAGTGGAACAAGTAAATACATTAATAGATAATTGTTTATTATTGATATTCCTGGCCCTTTTTTCAAATTTATCAATATTCTGAACAGACATTGGATATTCTAAACCCTCCATTGCCTCATCAAAATCATGTTCATGTTGTTTATAATAAGTTATTCTCTCAGGATGCCTTGAAACTGGATACAAAGCAGCTAAAATACACCACAAAAAGCATTTCTCATCATTATTTTTTATATTAACCACGGCTTGTTTGTTTTTAATATTATCAGGTAATGGTAAATAAGTAGAACCTTGTAATGGGCTGAATTCAGAAATATTAACATATAACTTGTGAGGAGAGCCGCATAGGCTCCATCCAGACTCTTTTGCCGCAAATTCAGAGTGTTTAATATTCAATTGGTCCATCAACCTGCTTATTATTGTGTCCAAATTTGTATTTGAATATACCGGTACAGTTTCTGTTATGTGGGGCTGTGTAAATTTTGTGCCATTTGGCTTCTTATATTGCGTATACAATTTGAGGGAGAGCTTATAAGGGCTATTTTGTGCATTTAGAATTGCCTGCAGATCAGGATTTATACTGTTCAAAAAATTGTTAATACCACATCTTGGCTCTGATACAAACCGGTAATCTCTAAGTTGGGCATTAAAACTGCTATGGATAGGTTCATAGCGTGGCTGCTTTGCAGGTCTAGCATTAACAGGTGCTTCATGCTTTCTTTTCAGACCAGATGTAGATGCTTGTAGGGACTGTGCAGAGCAAGTATCTCTATGTTTATATGTGAAATATTCCATGCTATATTTTCTATTGCATTTGGGGCAAATTTTTGTGGGAGTTCTGTATTTGTCCGGATTACAAATCTTTTGGTGTCTGGCCCAATTAGAGCTAAATATATTCTTATTGCATTGATTACAATATTTTTGACTTGGCATTTTTGTTGTTGGTTTATTATATATATTTCCTGGGTTTCAATTCAAAACTTTATACTGAATAAAAAATATCAATTGGGTTCAGCACTGTACTGTGTGTGTGTGTGTGTGTGTGTATGTGTGTTAATATTTCTCGCTTTGGTATTTATATAAAATTTCCTGGGTTTTTAAATCTAATCTTTATGCTTATCTTATGACAGGTTGTAAGGCCAATAGCCCACAAGTGGAAAAAGAGAATAAATATTGATTCACACTGACCTAGCACAAATGCCTGCACGAACATGCATATCTTGAATGGCAATGACCCAGCACTGAGTGTTATGTATTGATTTTTGTATAACAAGCTGTAACAGATATAGGCCTGACCCTAAATAAGAGTAGATTACAACAAATAAGCTAGATGTAACAAATATCAGGCAAAATATTGTATTTAATATGAATATTAAATCAAACAGGCCTGTAAGTATGAGGAGCACTGTAAAAACACATCTGTTCTCCTCAGCCACTCTCACAATATTGGCTGATGTAATGCAAAATCTCTTTATATACCCTAATTTCACGGGAATTTCCCGGCTGATGCAATTTTGTTTGCACGCAAAGCTTTAATACTCAGAAATTGCATCAGCCGGGAAATTTCCGTGAAATTTGTTTTTTACAAGAATTTCCCGAGGGTTTTTTCACAGAAAATTCCGAGGGGGCATATTTTTCACGGAAATTTGTTTTTTACAAGAATTTCCCAAGGGTTTTTTCACAGAGCAATTCTAGAAGAATTACATTGTTTTAATATTAGATTGAACCTGGTATCCAATTGAACTTAAACCTGAAGTAAATATGTATGGGTAGGTATGGGTTTAGCTTAATTTCTGGTATGGCCAAAAAATATCAATTTTTGACAAGTTTATGAACAAAAATTTGGCTAATGCAACTTTTGTAAGTATGAGCAAATCAATCTGAGAGGCTCTTCCTTTCTCATGGAATCCATGATGGCTTTTTTACAAAAATCTTGGATTAGGCAGGGTTCCACACTAGAGCAAAAAGCTCATATGGGCATGTTGAGCTTCTTTTAAGTATAGCCAAACCTGCTTGAGGGGAGCTGTTCCTTTCTCGTCCTGGTTATACCACAAACACAACTACTCATGTGTAATATTCATGCTTAGTTACCATGGAAACTCTTATAACAATAAATTATACAATCTATTTAGGCGCTATTTTAGTCGTCCAGGAGATTAAAAATATAGATTTTGATTGTTGAAACATTATAAAACAATCGAATTATACACTTTTTACGATAGAATTATATAAAATTTCAAACTCGCATATCTCCGTTACTGTTGAAGATACAGAAGTGATTTTACAGTCAATGGAATTAGGTCGACTTAACCTAACCTAAACTGACCTGACCTAACCTAATCTAACCTAACTTTACTTAACAAAACCTAACCTAAACTAATAACAATAAAATAAAAACAATCTTTTTGTGACCGATTGTAGTCGTTGTCGAGGAGATTTGAAATATAGATTTCGATGGTTGAAACATTATAAAACAATCGAATTCCACACATTTTACAATATAATTATATAAAATTTCAAACTCGCATATCTCCGTTACTGTTGAAGATACAGAAGTGAATTTGCACTCAATGGAATCAGGTCGACGCTCTCCATTGGCTCATGGGGAAAATGTAATCCATGTGTAATATTCATGCTTAGTTACCATGGAAACTCTCATAACAATAAATTAAACAATCTATTTAGACGCTATTGTAGTAGTTGTCGAGGAGATTTCAAATATAGATTTTGATTGTTGAAACATTATAAAACAATCGAATTATACACATTTTACGATAAAATTATATAAAATTTCAAACTCGCATAACTCCGTTACTGTTGAAGATACAGAAGTGATTTTACACTCAATGGAATTAGGTCGAACTAACCTAACCTAAACTGACCTGACCTAACCTAACCTAACCTAACTTTACTTAACCTAACCTAACCTAACCTAATAACAATAAAATAAAAACAATCTATTTGTGCCGATTGTAGTCGTTCTCGAGGAGATTTGAAATATAGATTTTGATTGTTGAAACATTATAAAACAATCGAATTCCACACATTTTACAATATAATTATATAAAATTTCAAACTCGTATATCTCTGTTACTATTGAAGATACAGAAGTGATTTTGCACTCAATGGAATCAGGTCGACGCTCTCTATTGGCTCATGGGGAAAATGTAATCCATGTGTAATATTCATGCTTAGTTACCATGGAAACTCTCATAACAATAAATTAAACAATCTATTTAGACGCTATTGTAGTAGTTGTCGAGGAGATTTCAAATATAGATTTTGATTGTTGAAACATTATAAAACAATCGAATTATACACATTTTACGATAAAATTATATAAAATTTCAAACTCGCATATCTCCGTTACTGTTGAAGATACAGAAGTGATTTTACACTCAATGGAATTAGGTCGAACTAACCTAACCTAAACTGACCTGACCTAACCTAACCTAACCTAACTTTACTTAACCTAACCTAACCTAACCTAATAACAATAAAATAAAAAATCTACTATTTGTGCCCGATTGTAGTCGTTCTCGAGGAGATTTGAAATATAGATTTTGATTGTTGAAACATTATAAAACAATCTAATTATACACATTTTACGATAGAATTATATAAAATTTCAAACTCGAATATCTCCGTTAATGTTGAAGATACAGAAGTGATTTGGCACTCATTGGAATCAGGTCGACGCTCTCTATTGGCTCATGGGGAAAATGTAATCCATGTGTAATATTCATGCTTAGTTACCATGGAAACTCTTATAACAATAAATTATACAATCTATTTAGGCGCTATTTTAGTCGTCCTGGAGATTAAAAATATAGATTTTGATTGTTGAAACATTATAAAACAATCGAATTATACACTTTTTACGATAGAATTATATAAAATTTCAAACTCGCATATCTCCGTTACTGTTGAAGATACAGAAGTGATTTTACAGTCAATGGAATTAGGTCGACTTAACCTAACCTAATCTGACCTGACCTAACCTAATCTAACCTAACTTTACTTAACAAAACCTAACCTAAACTAATAACAATAAAATAAAAACAATCTTTTTGTGACCGATTGTAGTCGTTGTCGAGGAGATTTGAAATATAGATTTCGATGGTTGAAACATTATAAAACAATCGAATTCAACACATTTTACAATATAATTATATAAAATTTCAAACTCGCATATCTCCGTTACTGTTGAAGATACAGAAGTGAATTTGCACTCAATGGAATCAGGTCGACGCTCTCCATTGGCTCATGGGGAAAATGTAATCCATGTGTAATATTCATGCTTAGTTACCATGGAAACTCTCATAACAATAAATTAAACAATCTATTTAGACGCTATTGTAGTAGTTGTCGAGGAGATTTCAAATATAGATTTTGATTGTTGAAACATTATAAAACAATCGAATTATACACATTTTACGATAAAATTATATAAAATTTCAAACTCGCATAACTCCGTTACTGTTGAAGATACAGAAGTGATTTTACACTCAATGGAATTAGGTCGAACTAACCTAACCTAAACTGACCTGACCTAACCTAACCTAACCTAACTTTACTTAACCTAACCTAACCTAACCTAATAACAATAAAATAAAAACAATCTATTTGTGCCGATTGTAGTCGTTCTCGAGGAGATTTGAAATATAGATTTTGATTGTTGAAACATTATAAAACAATCGAATTCCACACATTTTACAATATAATTATATAAAATTTCAAACTCGTATATCTCTGTTACTATTGAAGATACAGAAGTGATTTTGCACTCAATGGAATCAGGTCGACGCTCTCTATTGGCTCATGGGGAAAAATGTAATCCATGTGTAATATTCATGCTTAGTTACCGTGGGAACTCTCACAACAATAAATTAAACAATCTATTTAGACGCTATTGTAGTCGTTGTCGAGGAGATTTGAAATATAGATTTTGATTGTTGAAACATTATAAAACAATCGAATTCCACACATTTTACAATATAATTATATAAAATTTCAAACTCGCATATCTCCGTTACTGTTGAAGATACAGAAGTGAATTTGCACTCAATGGAATCAGGTCGACGCTCTCTATTGGCTCATGGGGAAAATGTAATCCATGTGTAATATTCATGCTTAGTTACCATGGAAACTCTCATAACAATAAATTAAACAATCTATTTAGACGCTATTGTAGTAGTTGTCGAGGAGATTTCAAATATAGATTTTGATTGTTGAAACATTATAAAACAATCGAATTATACACATTTTACGATAAAATTATATAAAATTTCAAACTCGCATATCTCCGTTACTGTTGAAGATACAGAAGTGATTTTACACTCAATGGAATTAGGTCGAACTAACCTAACCTAAACTGACCTGACCTAACCTAACCTAACCTAACTTTACTTAACCTAACCTAACCTAACCTAATAACAATAAAATAAAAACAATCTATTTGTGCCGATTGTAGTCGTTCTCGAGGAGATTTGAAATATAGATTTTGATTGTTGAAACATTATAAAACAATCGAATTCCACACATTTTACAATATAATTATATAAAATTTCAAACTCGCATATCTCCGTTACTATTGAAGATACAGAAGTGATTTTGCACTCAATGGAATCAGGTCGACGCTCTCTATTGGCTCATGGGGAAAAATGTAATCCATGTGTAATATTCATGCTTAGTTACCATGGAAACTCTTATAACAATAAATTATACAATCTATTTAGGCGCTATTTTAGTCGTCCAGGAGATTAAAAATATAGATTTTGATTGTTGAAACATTATAAAACAATCGAATTATACACTTTTTACGATAGAATTATATAAAATTTCATCCTCGCATATCTCCGTTACTGTTGAAGATACAGAAGTGATTTTACAGTCAATGGAATTAGGTCGACTTAACCTAACCTAAACGGACCTGACCTAACCTAATCTAACCTAACTTTACTTAACAAAACCTAACCTAAACTAATAACAATAAAATAAAAACAATCTTTTTGTGACCGATTGTAGTCGTTGTCGAGGAGATTTGAAATATAGATTTCGATGGTTGAAACATTATAAAACAATCGAATTCCACACATTTTACAATATAATTATATAAAATTTCAAACTCGCATATCTCCGTTACTGTTGAAGATACAGAAGTGATTTTGCACTCAATGGAATCAGGTCGACGCTCTCTATTGGCTCATGGGGAAAAATGTAATCCATGTGTAATATTCATGCTTAGTTACCATGGAAACTCTTATAACAATAAATTATACAATCTATTTAGGCGCTATTTTAGTCGTCCAGGAGATTAAAAATATAGATTTTGATTGTTGAAACATTATAAAACAATCTAATTATACACATTTTACGATAGAATTATATAAAATTTCAAACTCGAATATCTCCGTTAATGTTGAAGATACAGAAGTGATTTGGCACTCATTGGAATCAGGTCGACGCTCTCTATTGGCTCATGGGGAAAATGTAATCCATGTGTAATATTCATGCTTAGTTACCATGGAAACTCTTATAACAATAAATTATACAATCTATTTAGGCGCTATTTTAGTCGTCCAGGAGATTAAAAATATAGATTTTGATTGTTGAAACATTATAAAACAATCGAATTATACACTTTTTACGATAGAATTATATAAAATTTCAAACTCGCATATCTCCGTTACTGTTGAAGATACAGAAGTGATTTTACAGTCAATGGAATTAGGTCGACTTAACCTAACCTAAACTGACCTGACCTAACCTAATCTAACCTAACTTTACTTAACAAAACCTAACCTAAACTAATAACAATAAAATAAAAACAATTTTTTTGTGACCGATTGTAGTCGTTGTCGAGGAGATTTGAAATATAGATTTCGATGGTTGAAACATTATAAAACAATCGAATTCATCACATTTTACAATATAATTATATAAAATTTCAAACTCGCATATCTCCGTTACTGTTGAAGATACAGAAGTGAATTTGCACTCAATGGAATCAGGTCGACGCTCTCCATTGGCTCATGGGGAAAATGTAATCCATGTGTAATATTCATGCTTAGTTACCATGGAAACTCTCATAACAATAAATTAAACAATCTATTTAGACGCTATTGTAGTAGTTGTCGAGGAGATTTCAAATATAGATTTTGATTGTTGAAACATTATAAAACAATCGAATTATACACATTTTACGATAAAATTATATAAAATTTCAAACTCGCATAACTCCGTTACTGTTGAAGATACAGAAGTGATTTTACACTCAATGGAATTAGGTCGAACTAACCTAACCTAAACTGACCTGACCTAACCTAACCTAACCTAACTTTACTTAACCTAACCTAACCTAACCTAATAACAATAAAATAAAAACAATCTATTTGTGCCGATTGTAGTCGTTCTCGAGGAGATTTGAAATATAGATTTTGATTGTTGAAACATTATAAAACAATCGAATTCCACACATTTTACAATATAATTATATAAAATTTCAAACTCGTATATCTCTGTTACTATTGAAGATACAGAAGTGATTTTGCACTCAATGGAATCAGGTCGACGCTCTCTATTGGCTCATGGGGAAAAATGTAATCCATGTGTAATATTCATGCTTAGTTACCGTGGGAACTCTCACAACAATAAATTAAACAATCTATTTAGACGCTATTGTAGTCGTTGTCGAGGAGATTTGAAATATAGATTTTGATTGTTGAAACATTATAAAACAATCGAATTCCACACATTTTACAATATAATTATATAAAATTTCAAACTCGCATATCTCCGTTACTGTTGAAGATACAGAAGTGAATTTGCACTCAATGGAATCAGGTCGACGCTCTCTATTGGCTCATGGGGAAAATGTAATCCATGTGTAATATTCATGCTTAGTTACCATGGAAACTCTCATAACAATAAATTAAACAATCTATTTAGACGCTATTGTAGTAGTTGTCGAGGAGATTTCAAATATAGATTTTGATTGTTGAAACATTATAAAACAATCGAATTATACACATTTTACGATAAAATTATATAAAATTTCAAACTCGCATATCTCCGTTACTGTTGAAGATACAGAAGTGATTTTACACTCAAAGGAATTAGGTCGACCTAACCTAACCTAAACTGACCTTACCTAACCTAACCTAACCTAACTTTACTTAACCTAACCTAACCTAACCTAATAACAATAAAATAAAAACAATCTATTTGTGCCGATTGTAGTCGTTCTCGAGGAGATTTGAAATATAGATTTTGATTGTTGAAACATTATAAAACAATCGAATTCCACACATTTTACAATATAATTATATAAAATTTCAAACTCGCATATCTCCGTTACTGTTGAAGATACAGAAGTGAATTTGCACTCAATGGAATCAGGTCGACGCTCTCCATTGGCTCATGGGGAAAATGTAATCCATGTGTAATATTCATGCTTAGTTACCATGGAAACTCTCATAACAATAAATTAAACAATCTATTTGGACGCTATTGTAGTAGTTGTCGAGGAGATTTCAAATATAGATTTTGATTGTTGAAACATTATAAAACAATCGAATTATACACATTTTACGATAAAATTATATAAAATTTCAAACTCGCATAACTCCGTTACTGTTGAAGATACAGAAGTGATTTTACACTCAATGGAATTAGGTCGAACTAACCTAACCTAAACTGACCTGACCTAACCTAACCTAACCTAACTTTACTTAACCTAACCTAACCTAACCTAATAACAATAAAATAAAAACAATCTATTTGTGCCGATTGTAGTCGTTCTCGAGGAGATTTGAAATATAGATTTTGATTGTTGAAACATTATAAAACAATCGAATTCCACACATTTTACAATATAATTATATAAAATTTCAAACTCGTATATCTCTGTTACTATTGAAGATACAGAAGTGATTTTGCACTCAATGGAATCAGGTCGACGCTCTCTATTGGCTCATGGGGAAAAATGTAATCCATGTGTAATATTCATGCTTAGTTACCGTGGGAACTCTCACAACAATAAATTAAACAATCTATTTAGACGCTATTGTAGTCGTTGTCGAGGAGATTTGAAATATAGATTTTGATTGTTGAAACATTATAAAACAATCGAATTCCACACATTTTACAATATAATTATATAAAATTTCAAACTCGCATATCTCCGTTACTGTTGAAGATACAGAAGTGAATTTGCACTCAATGGAATCAGGTCGACGCTCTCTATTGGCTCATGGGGAAAATGTAATCCATGTGTAATATTCATGCTTAGTTACCATGGAAACTCTCATAACAATAAATTAAACAATCTATTTAGACGCTATTGTAGTAGTTGTCGAGGAGATTTCAAATATAGATTTTGATTGTTGAAACATTATAAAACAATCGAATTATACACATTTTACGATAAAATTATATAAAATTTCAAACTCGCATATCTCCGTTACTGTTGAAGATACAGAAGTGATTTTACACTCAATGGAATTAGGTCGAACTAACCTAACCTAAACTGACCTGACCTAACCTAACCTAACCTAACTTTACTTAACCTAACCTAACCTAACCTAATAACAATAAAATAAAAACAATCTATTTGTGCCGATTGTAGTCGTTCTCGAGGAGATTTGAAATATAGATTTTGATTGTTGAAACATTATAAAACAATCGAATTCCACACATTTTACAATATAATTATATAAAATTTCAAACTCGCATATCTCCGTTACTATTGAAGATACAGAAGTGATTTTGCACTCAATGGAATCAGGTCGACGCTCTCTATTGGCTCATGGGGAAAAATGTAATCCATGTGTAATATTCATGCTTAGTTACCATGGAAACTCTTATAACAATAAATTATACAATCTATTTAGGCGCTATTTTAGTCGTCCAGGAGATTAAAAATATAGATTTTGATTGTTGAAACATTATAAAACAATCGAATTATACACTTTTTACGATAGAATTATATAAAATTTCATCCTCGCATATCTCCGTTACTGTTGAAGATACAGAAGTGATTTTACAGTCAATGGAATTAGGTCGACTTAACCTAACCTAAACGGACCTGACCTAACCTAATCTAACCTAACTTTACTTAACAAAACCTAACCTAAACTAATAACAATAAAATAAAAACAATCTTTTTGTGACCGATTGTAGTCGTTGTCGAGGAGATTTGAAATATAGATTTCGATGGTTGAAACATTATAAAACAATCGAATTCCACACATTTTACAATATAATTATATAAAATTTCAAACTCGCATATCTCCGTTACTGTTGAAGATACAGAAGTGATTTTGCACTCAATGGAATCAGGTCGACGCTCTCTATTGGCTCATGGGGAAAAATGTAATCCATGTGTAATATTCATGCTTAGTTACCATGGAAACTCTTATAACAATAAATTATACAATCTATTTAGGCGCTATTTTAGTCGTCCAGGAGATTAAAAATATAGATTTTGATTGTTGAAACATTATAAAACAATCTAATTATACACATTTTACGATAGAATTATATAAAATTTCAAACTCGAATATCTCCGTTAATGTTGAAGATACAGAAGTGATTTGGCACTCATTGGAATCAGGTCGACGCTCTCTATTGGCTCATGGGGAAAATGTAATCCATGTGTAATATTCATGCTTAGTTACCATGGAAACTCTTATAACAATAAATTATACAATCTATTTAGGCGCTATTTTAGTCGTCCAGGAGATTAAAAATATAGATTTTGATTGTTGAAACATTATAAAACAATCGAATTATACACTTTTTACGATAGAATTATATAAAATTTCAAAGTCGCATATCTCCGTTACTGTTGAAGATACAGAAGTGATTTTACAGTCAATGGAATTAGGTCGACTTAACCTAACCTAAACTGACCTGACCTAACCTAATCTAACCTAACTTTACTTAACAAAACCTAACCTAAACTAATAACAATAAAATAAAAACAATTTTTTTGTGACCGATTGTAGTCGTTGTCGAGGAGATTTGAAATATAGATTTCGATGGTTGAAACATTATAAAACAATCGAATTCATCACATTTTACAATATAATTATATAAAATTTCAAACTCGCATATCTCCGTTACTGTTGAAGATACAGAAGTGAATTTGCACTCAATGGAATCAGGTCGACGCTCTCCATTGGCTCATGGGGAAAATGTAATCCATGTGTAATATTCATGCTTAGTTACCATGGAAACTCTCATAACAATAAATTAAACAATCTATTTAGACGCTATTGTAGTAGTTGTCGAGGAGATTTCAAATATAGATTTTGATTGTTGAAACATTATAAAACAATCGAATTATACACATTTTACGATAAAATTATATAAAATTTCAAACTCGCATAACTCCGTTACTGTTGAAGATACAGAAGTGATTTTACACTCAATGGAATTAGGTCGAACTAACCTAACCTAAACTGACCTGACCTAACCTAACCTAACCTAACTTTACTTAACCTAACCTAACCTAACCTAACTTTACTTAACCTAACCTAACCTAACCTAATAACAATAAAATAAAAACAATCTATTTGTGCCGATTGTAGTCGTTCTCGAGGAGATTTGAAATATAGATTTTGATTGTTGAAACATTATAAAACAATCGAATTCCACACATTTTACAATATAATTATATAAAATTTCAAACTCGTATATCTCTGTTACTATTGAAGATACAGAAGTGATTTTGCACTCAATGGAATCAGGTCGACGCTCTCTATTGGCTCATGGGGAAAAATGTAATCCATGTGTAATATTCATGCTTAGTTACCGTGGGAACTCTCACAACAATAAATTAAACAATCTATTTAGACGCTATTGTAGTCGTTGTCGAGGAGATTTGAAATATAGATTTTGATTGTTGAAACATTATAAAACAATCGAATTCCACACATTTTACAATATAATTAAATAAAATTTCAAACTCGCATATCTCCGTTACTGTTGAAAATACAGAAGTGAATTTGCACTCAATGGAATCAGGTCGACGCTCTCCATTGGCTCATGGGGAAAATGTAATCCATGTGTAATATTCATGCTTAGTTACCATGGAAACTCTCATAACAATAAATTAAACAATCTATTTAGACGCTATTGTAGTAGTTGTCGAGGAGATTTCAAATATAGATTTTGATTGTTGAAACATTATAAAACAATCGAATTATACACATTTTACGATAAAATTATATAAAATTTCAAACTCGCATAACTCCGTTACTGTTGAAGATACAGAAGTGATTTTACACTCAATGGAATTAGGTCGAACTAACCTAACCTAAACTGACCTGACCTAACCTAACCTAACCTAACTTTACTTAACCTAACCTAACCTAACCTAATAACAATAAAATAAAAACAATCTATTTGTGCCGATTGTAGTCGTTCTCGAGGAGATTTGAAATATAGATTTTGATTGTTGAAACATTATAAAACAATCGAATTCCACACATTTTACAATATAATTATATAAAATTTCAAACTCGTATATCTCTGTTACTATTGAAGATACAGAAGTGATTTTGCACTCAATGGAATCAGGTCGACGCTCTCTATTGGCTCATGGGGAAAAATGTAATCCATGTGTAATATTCATGCTTAGTTACCGTGGGAACTCTCACAACAATAAATTAAACAATCTATTTAGACGCTATTGTAGTCGTTGTCGAGGAGATTTGAAATATAGATTTTGATTGTTGAAACATTATAAAACAATCGAATTCCACACATTTTACAATATAATTATATAAAATTTCAAACTCGCATATCTCCGTTACTGTTGAAGATACAGAAGTGAATTTGCACTCAATGGAATCAGGTCGACGCTCTCTATTGGCTCATGGGGAAAATGTAATCCATGTGTAATATTCATGCTTAGTTACCATGGAAACTCTCATAACAATAAATTAAACAATCTATTTAGACGCTATTGTAGTAGTTGTCGAGGAGATTTCAAATATAGATTTTGATTGTTGAAACATTATAAAACAATCGAATTATACACATTTTACGATAAAATTATATAAAATTTCAAACTCGCATAACTCCGTTACTGTTGAAGATACAGAAGTGATTTTACACTCAATGGAATTAGGTCGAACTAACCTAACCTAAACTGACCTGACCTAACCTAACCTAACCTAACTTTACTTAACCTAACCTAACCTAACCTAACTTTACTTAACCTAACCTAACCTAACCTAATAACAATAAAATAAAAACAATCTATTTGTGCCGATTGTAGTCGTTCTCGAGGAGATTTGAAATATAGATTTTGATTGTTGAAACATTATAAAACAATCGAATTCCACACATTTTACAATATAATTATATAAAATTTCAAACTCGTATATCTCTGTTACTATTGAAGATACAGAAGTGATTTTGCACTCAATGGAATCAGGTCGACGCTCTCTATTGGCTCATGGGGAAAAATGTAATCCATGTGTAATATTCATGCTTAGTTACCGTGGGAACTCTCACAACAATAAATTAAACAATCTATTTAGACGCTATTGTAGTCGTTGTCGAGGAGATTTGAAATATAGATTTTGATTGTTGAAACATTATAAAACAATCGAATTCCACACATTTTACAATATAATTAAATAAAATTTCAAACTCGCATATCTCCGTTACTGTTGAAAATACAGAAGTGAATTTGCACTCAATGGAATCAGGTCGACGCTCTCCATTGGCTCATGGGGAAAATGTAATCCATGTGTAATATTCATGCTTAGTTACCATGGAAACTCTCATAACAATAAATTAAACAATCTATTTAGACGCTATTGTAGTAGTTGTCGAGGAGATTTCAAATATAGATTTTGATTGTTGAAACATTATAAAACAATCGAATTATACACATTTTACGATAAAATTATATAAAATTTCAAACTCGCATAACTCCGTTACTGTTGAAGATACAGAAGTGATTTTACACTCAATGGAATTAGGTCGAACTAACCTAACCTAAACTGACCTGACCTAACCTAACCTAACCTAACTTTACTTAACCTAACCTAACCTAACCTAATAACAATAAAATAAAAACAATCTATTTGTGCCGATTGTAGTCGTTCTCGAGGAGATTTGAAATATAGATTTTGATTGTTGAAACATTATAAAACAATCGAATTCCACACATTTTACAATATAATTATATAAAATTTCAAACTCGTATATCTCTGTTACTATTGAAGATACAGAAGTGATTTTGCACTCAATGGAATCAGGTCGACGCTCTCTATTGGCTCATGGGGAAAAATGTAATCCATGTGTAATATTCATGCTTAGTTACCGTGGGAACTCTCACAACAATAAATTAAACAATCTATTTAGACGCTATTGTAGTCGTTGTCGAGGAGATTTGAAATATAGATTTTGATTGTTGAAACATTATAAAACAATCGAATTCCACACATTTTACAATATAATTATATAAAATTTCAAACTCGCATATCTCCGTTACTGTTGAAGATACAGAAGTGAATTTGCACTCAATGGAATCAGGTCGACGCTCTCTATTGGCTCATGGGGAAAATGTAATCCATGTGTAATATTCATGCTTAGTTACCATGGAAACTCTCATAACAATAAATTAAACAATCTATTTAGACGCTATTGTAGTAGTTGTCGAGGAGATTTCAAATATAGATTTTGATTGTTGAAACATTATAAAACAATCGAATTATACACATTTTACGATAAAATTATATAAAATTTCAAACTCGCATATCTCCGTTACTGTTGAAGATACAGAAGTGATTTTACACTCAAAGGAATTAGGTCGACCTAACCTAACCTAAACTGACCTTACCTAACCTAACCTAACCTAACTTTACTTAACCTAACCTAACCTAACCTAATAACAATAAAATAAAAACAATCTATTTGTGCCGATTGTAGTCGTTCTCGAGGAGATTTGAAATATAGATTTTGATTGTTGAAACATTATAAAACAATCGAATTCCACACATTTTACAATATAATTATATAAAATTTCAAACTCGTATATCTCCGTTACTATTGAAGATACAGAAGTGATTTTGCACTCAATGGAATCAGGTCGACGCTCTCTATTGGCTCATGGGGAAAAATGTAATCCATGTGTAATATTCATGCTTAGTTACCGTGGAAACTCTCATAACAATAAATTAAACAATCTATTTAGACGCTATTGTATTCGTTGTCGAGGAGATTTGAAATATAGATTTTGATTGTTGAAACATTATAAAACAATCGAATTCCACACATTTTACAATATAATTATATAAAATTTCAAACTCGTATATCTCCGTTAATGTTGAAGATACAGAAGTGATTTTACACTCAATGGAATTAGGTTGACCTAACCTAACCTAAACTGACCTGACCTAACCTAACCTAACCTAACTTTACTTAACCTAACTTAACCTAACCTAATAACAATAAAATAAAACAATCTATTTGTGCCCGATTGTAGTCGTTCTCGAGGAGATTTGAAATATAGATTTTGATTGTTGAAACATTGTAAAACAATCTAATTATACACATTTTACGATAGAATTATATAAAATTTCAAACTCGAATATCTCCGTTAATGTTGAAGATACAGAAGTGATTTGGCACTCATTGCAATCAGGTCGACGCTCTCTATTGGCTCATGGGGAAAATGTAATCCATGTGTAATATTCATGCTTAGTTACCATGGAAACTCTTATAACAATAAATTATACAATCTATTTAGGCGCTATTTTAGTCGTCCAGGAGATTTCAAATATAGATTTTGATTGTTGAAACATTATAAAACAATCGAATTATACACATTTTACGATAGAATTATATAAAATTTCAAACTCGCATATCTCCGTTACTGTTGAAGATACAGAAGTGATTTTACACTCAAAGGAATTAGGTCGACCTAACCTAACCTAAACTGACCTTACCTAACCTAACCTAACCTAACTTTACTTAACCTAACCTAACCTAACCTAATAACAATAAAATAAAAACAATCTATTTGTGCCGATTGTAGTCGTTCTCGAGGAGATTTGAAATATAGATTTTGATTGTTGAAACATTATAAAACAATCGAATTCCACACATTTTACAATATAATTATATAAAATTTCAAACTCGTATATCTCCGTTACTATTGAAGATACAGAAGTGATTTGGCACTCATTGGAATCAGGTCGACGCTCTCTATTGGCTCATGGGGAAAATGTAATCCATGTGAGTAGTTGTATTTGTGGTATAACCAGGACGAGAAAGGAAGAGCTCCCCTCAAGCAGGTTTGGCTATACTTAAAACAAGCTCAACATGCCCATATGAGCTTTTTGCTCTAGTGTGGAACCCTGCCTAATCCAAGATTTTTGTAAAAAAGCCATCATGGATTCCATTAGAAAGGAAGAGCCTCTCAGATTGATTTGCTCATACTTAAAACTAAGCCAAGTTCTTTTATTATTTTATTGCTTATCTGTCAAAATCCCAGGAATCTTGAATTGATATTTATTGGGTTCTGAGAGCCAGTAGAGTGTGGTGCATTGCCTTGTAATCAAAAAACTCGGGTTTGAATCCTGGTAAAATGTGAAGCCTCCCCTGATGGCAAAATGTCTTGTAAACAAGGGGTTCTGGGTTCGAGTCCTGATAGATTGAAATATGTGTGGCAAAATAATATCTCCATATGTGAGATTTTGAGAATAATTACTGCTAGTTGATATACAACTCCCAGATCTGAAAACCTGGTAAAAAGTGTTATACAACAGAGCAAAATTATTTTATATTTGGGGATCACCAGCTCAGCCACTAACTGCTGTTATAATTGTTTTGGCATATTGTCCATAGTTCTGATCAATTCCATTGCTTGGGGTAAGTAATTATAGCTCGGAAATGCATGAATTGATATTAATCTATCAAAAGACTAATGTTTTGCTCTTGCCGGCACGCAAAAGATAAAATCAACACGCTAGAACGGAACATTAATGGATTTTTCTGTGCGATTCACTGAAGGGGCCATTAATCTTTCCGTGCAACAGGGGAAAATGTAACAAGGAAAATGTAACAAAGATTGAGACAAAGATACATATTTTCTGACCCAGTGGCAATGAACTGCCCCTCTTCATGTTGAAAGCAATTCTGTTCTGATAATATGTGCCTAGGCAAGACTTGGAGAATATTATGACAGAAACAAAATCCAATTTTGTCTGTATCAAGGTCTTCAGAACCCAGTAAAATGTGGGCATATTCTATTTGGAGACGTGTTAATATTGTGGCCTTGTAATCAGGGGCTTTGGGTTCGAGTCCTGTATAAGATTGAAATACATACAACTGCCTACACATAAGATATTCACTGCTAGCTGATATACAGTTGAGGTTTGTGTGTTGTACAACAGGATAATAGAGCAAATATCTTCTAGAATTGCTCCGTGACTCTCTCATTTCTTACATCATAAACATATGATTTTTCTCCTATGAGAATAACACTACATATGGTGTCATTAGGTAATGCTTCATGGAATTCACAGATAATTTTAATATTTGTTCTGTCATTCACCACAACCTGTTTCCTTTTTGAAGCATTGATTACAAACATGGGTCTCTGTGCTTTGAATTCATCTGGTGTGTAGTACATGTCAGTATTGCCAGTAGTGACCCTCTTGAAAGCCGAAAAAGCTTCATATAATTTGAGGAAATCATCCTTGGACATGTCTAAATTGTAATTCTCTCTAGGAAATACCTCATTTCTGCCATTTTTAAGATATATGTTCTTGATGTTGCAGTTATCAAATTTACTTGATTTTTTTTCCTGATTATTGTGTCTCCCAGTCTGAAACAGTACTACCACAAAATCAGGCATGTCATATTGAATACTGGAGAATGAATTTGTAGCATCAAATTCATAATATGTACCAGATGCGGGCTTCTGTACACATTGATATGTATAAAATTGTAGAGGAATTTGTGGATTTTTTATTATATCAGCTTTGTATTTAAGACCATAACTGGCTTCATACTCAACAACAGGGATTCTTAACTCCATAGTCTGAATAATGCATTTGCCTGCATCTGGTAGGGTATTAGGCAGAGCTTCTCCTGTGGGGTTTATTGTACTGTACCTCATCAAAGCATTGTTATCATTTGCAGCTCTTCTAAATGTGATTCTTAACCCACCCTTCCACATAATTTCTTTGTAATCTGAGAAGAATCCTGGCAACAGGCGCATGGGGAACAGCACAGTGTGGTTCTTAGATAATATCTTATCACCAGCTTCAAATCCGCCTATTTTGTAGTATGAAGCCTCGGTTTTGGATAATTTTAGTGTGGCCAAAGCTGTGGAGGTAATGCCGGGATAATCCACTCTGTTTATAACAACACCGTGCTTTCTGATCTCAATTTCAGAGAACAGATGCGGCACAAAATTGTCTACAAGTCTTATATTTGAATTTGCCGGATAATCTGTTCCATCGAGCTTTACAACATCAAATTTGATGTATAGATCTGCTCTGTGGGGGTGTATAAATCCATCCCCTACATCAAGATCAACCTCAATTTCTGTGTTGGGTTGATTTAAATTTGCAAATGTCCTCCTGTTTGGGGGGAAAGATTGTAGCTCATAACTCTCAATATTTTCCATTTTCTTCTTGTATGTATTTTTATTTAAATATTAATCTCTATGATTGCAGTTGTTGTGGCTCCAGCAAAATCAACTAATTCTTCTTTTTCATTAGTGACCATCAATTCAATATAATCTATTCTATTATGACACACAGGAAAATATAATGTTGGGGATGGATTGTAGATGATGGGCTCCATAAATTCAGAATTAGGTTTGAATGTTGCAATGATGCCAGTTTGTTTGTGAGTGCCTATGCCATTTGATTTGGTGATCATACCCTCAGCCACATTACAGTGAATATTCAGAGTCTCTATGGCTAAGAATTTAGGTATATTCATAGCAGTGTATTTGATGCCTGCTTCAAGTTTTGTATTGTTCTCAAATCCTAACAGCTCTCCTATAGTACCCAGATTCACTGTTTCTGCGGCAGATACAATTTCTACTCTGTGAGTGACAGAATTTTGACTTAACACTACACCTCTGGGTAATTGAGCATTTAGAGTGGATAGATTATATTGCCCTGGAGTGATGACAATTTTTTCATCCCCTACTGCAATTGTATTGTTGTGGTGTGTAATATTGGGGATTAGGTACATGCCATAAAATGCCCTGAGAGCTATTGTTTTGGGATATACTATGTCATCATGCAATTTGAGTTTCAATATTGAATTTTGGCTGGTGAGATGAAATACCCCCATGATGTTTTAGATACCACAAGGCTTTTTGAAAATCTTCAATTGATGGTTTATTTATTTGAGACATATATCTAAGAACTGATAAACACAAATGTCCACAATTAACATCTTTGAAGTTTTGAACACGGGCATTATTATAATAAAGATTAGCTGATTTTAGATATTTTATTAAATTTTCAGGTGGAACACCTCCAAATGAATCAAACACAAATGCCTTATTTTTTACATATTTAAGATAACAAATCCAGTGAGTGCCCTGATTTTTGAACTCATCCAAATTAACAATACCACACTCTTTGTTGAGTGGTTGTTCTGGTAAAGAATCAGACATGTACACACCTCTAAAATGTTTGATGCCCAATGGCTTGATTAAAGCTTCAATATCTTGGTTTGTAAGCGGCTCTTGTTTTTTTTAAACTTATTCATGGCTCTTTTAACACCTTTGCCTTTTTTCTCCATTGCCAGGTTATGGCGCTTCTGCTCATCTAATTCTGCCCTATTTTTCTTGGCATCTATTACTGTTTTTGCTATGGCGGCTGAACCCCCAGCCAAGCTCCCAACAGCCCCGAGAGCAGCTAAGATGGCAGGGATGGTAAATATGAATCCCCCCACATGTGATTTTTTTCTTGATTGCTGTAATTTTTTTAATTGGGGGGTACTAAGTAACAATTTCATACCATGCCCCTTTGCAATACAAGAATTTTTTTTCTTGCGCTGTTTTTTGGTTAAGAGACTGTCAATAGTTTTAAGAGATTTGAGACCTGCATAAGGTATTTGATACATAACACCCTTGGCCTTCATTGTAGGTTTATTATATACATATTTACAGCCCCCACCCCAGTTTTTGTTTGGTGCTCATAGCTATGGTGGTCCCCAATGCTGCTATTTTTCACTCAAAGAAGCATCTTTGCTTACAAATCTACCAAATGCAGCCTCTTCTAATTTCTTGTCTGCAACATGTCTCTTGTCAAGATCAGAATGTGTGTTGTATGCAATATCATGGTCTCTACAAGCAGCATCTAAGGGATTAACACCAGGATCACCTCTGTTTAATCTATGGTCCAATTTTGTGCCTGGACCACAATACTGATAGCCTGGAATATGTAGTTCAAATGGCAGCTTGTTTATAATGTCATTAACAAGGCCCCGACCCTCAGAAATATTCCAAAATTTAGGTGGTAGAGTATTAATTATTTTTATAAGATATCCAATCGCCTTAGTGTCATTCACTATAAAATTAGACAATTTTGTGCTTATCATGTCCATAATTCCAACCTTTTCATTGTAAAAATTGTGGTTCCCAGCATTTTCCTCCCCAGCTATCACCAATAACCTATCTACAAGTTTCCTGACATCATCAACCCACACAAATTCTTTAGGCAGGGTGTTGTATTGTTTGATTCCACTGCCAGTCTTGATTTGTGACCATATGGGCTTGATTAAATTGTTGTATTTTGCTCCACTGCTCGACTTGACTCTTTTTTGTGTGGGATCATTGTTCTGGTATAGAGCATCTGATTTTATTAATATTTCTTTGTAATCCTCATAATCTTGATCTGTATAGCTGCCAGGCCTTTTCCTAGTCATCAGTTCCCATAATCCAGGTGTTCCGGAGTACTTAACAAAAGCACCTTTTTCTCCAAGTCGAGATTCTGAATATACAATTATATCATCTCCCATAAATGTTACTCTGAAATTGCCAATTCTATGAATAATGCTGCCATCAAGCTCTGTGTCAGCATATAAGCCAAAAACCTCATCTTTATTGTCTTTAGGTGTGGTTAAATATTTTTGAGCAAGAAGACCCAATTCAATAGGATCCTGACTAGCCTCAATTCTTCGAGGAGGACTAGGTGTATGAATACTGGAAAGTGGGGTGAATGGATAATCTAATATGTTCCTTGCAGCTACAGGTACAAGCTCTGTGAGCAAATTTTGATTTTGCTCTGTAACAGTTTTGATATTTTTACCTAAATTATTAATAGCATCAATTACAGGCTGTTCTGTTTGTTTGTGTTTTTCATAAATTCCTCGGTTCTCTGATTTCCATCCCTTAAATCTTTTTACAAGATAATCTTTTAATTTAAGATCATCAATGATTGGCCTTTTCATGGTTATTTATTTATGTTTCAATGTCTAGAAAATTGTTGATTTTATTTCTGTATTTGCCACTATTGGGTGTTCTTGTCATATCAATTGTGACAAACCCATAACTGTCCTGGTTCCAGCACCAACTGCAAATCTTGGAAAAATCATTGTAGCTCAAGTCCCCACCTACATATTCATCATGTATGTGTTTGAGGTTGGTATGATTATGATGAAACACGCATATAAAATTGCTGTTGTCTCGGATCAGCTGCTTGGGTATTTTTGAAAAAGTCTGTGCCAGGTAGAAGCAATCAATGATTTTGTGCCGGCCCTGTGTAAAGAAATTTCTAACCTTGTTTTGATTATCCAATATAATGTCATCAAACACAACAACAGAATTATCGAGACATTCATGAAGTGGCTTAACATCTGGTTCAAAAGTGGCAATATCCAATCCATCATATAGCTTCATCAGCTGCTGATATTTTAATTGTTCCAAGCTCTTAGAGAAGATATACAAGTGCCTGTTTTTCCAGTCTAACCAGTTGGGTGCCAATAAAAAATTATCAACCATTAGTGTAGTTTTACCACAAGCAGATGGCCCAACAATAAGACACCTAATATTATCAGGTAACAAGTTGCCATTTCTCTTATTCTGTTGTTCAGGTTCTGGGAGCCTTTTTATAACATCCCAGGTGCTCATATTATTATTTTGTTTGCATCGATCCAGCTGTGTTCTGGGAGTCCTAGCCATTTGACAAATAATTTGTTGCCTTTTCTGCGGATAATTTTTTCTATGAGATATGTGTCAGGCTGTTTAGTTTTGCTGAGCTCTTGTTCATAGAACCTGCCTTTGAGAATTTCTCCTCGGTGATCCTTTATTATATATGTGTTAAGGGTCCCGGGTTTAACTTGAACCACTGTAAATAATTCAGTACTCCAGTTTCTTGTAAAGCCTCTCTTGAATAAGTGCTTATATTTGCTTATTCTTACTTGATCACCCACCCTGTATTTGGCCTTTCTTGTTGTTGGCTGATATTTAGGATAATAAACAGTGCTGATCAATTTTTGCTCATCAGATGAAGTTACTTCAGAGGGTTTCATGTTGATTGTAGAATGGACCGAGTTGTTATATTTATGTAGAAGTTCTGGAAGAATATTAATCCATTTATAATTACCCTGCAGTGTAAATTGTTTATACATAAGATTTTTTAAGGTTCTGTTGAATCTCTCTACAATTGAGGCCTTGAGGTCACTGTAACTCGAATAATGTTTAATTGCCTGGCTTTTAATAAATTGTTGAAACACTGAATTATAAAATTCTTTGCCATTATCTGTTTGCAAATAGCGCGGGGATCTTCCACTCTGATTGATGATTGTCCTGAGGGCTTCTGTAACACATTTTCCAGTCTTGGATTTGAGTGGCACAGCCCAGGCAAATTTTGAAAATGTGTCTATTACAGTGAGTAGATACTTGTAGCCCTTGTTGATTTTGTCTAAGTTTTTCAACTGCCCACTTGCCATTTCAATCAAGTCGCTTTGCCATAAATCATCTATGCTTTTTGTAACTACTGGGAGTCTCTTAAAATTATGTCGGGCCTGTCTGTATAATTCATCAACAATAATTTGTCTAGACATAATATGTAAACAAGAATATTGCAACTATAGGGTGTTCAGCAGCTGAAACTGCAGGATTTTCTAAATATAATTTTTCCCCTATCTGTATTTTAAATTCCAGAGTACCATCATCTTCAGTATAGGCTGTTTCCAATGTATTGGGATCTGTAAAGTCCTCCAATTCTACACTGGTGATTTTCACTTTGTTGTTAGCATTTGTTATTGATAAGGTGGGGTAGTGGTGTGCCTGTGGCTGAAGCCAATATTTGATCTTGATTGGTCTCAATGTGCCCCCAACAAAAAATTGGTAATAAAATTGTGCAGGGGACAGCATATATATTTTGCCTCCTGGTGTAAATGGAGAATCATATTCTTTGTTGGGGATGCTGTACAATTCAAGAATTACTGAATGTTTTGGATTCTCGATTATGCCTGTTATTTCTTTTTCTGCTGTGAGCAATCTGCTTGTTACAGATTCAAGGTGCTCATTGATAGTCCTAACAACATCATCATGGCCTGGCTTGATTTTTATGTCCACAACAAGTTTTTTGTATTGTTGCACAATATCTTGAAGCTGGGTGGCAAAAACAGACAGAGCATTTGCTTGATTGGATTCCATGGTCCCTAGCTGTTGCTTGATATTAGCTACAATTTGTTGCAAATTTTCAACAACTGCCAATTTTGAATTTTGAGCTGTAAGATCATGGACCTGTCTTCTGATATCCTCAAACAGGGCATGCAGTTCATTAATATGTTGATTGGTTGGAAGAGTGGTCACTGTCTGAGTGAGATGTTTGATCTCTGCCTGGATATTCTTGATATCTTCTGATTTCAATATCCTATTCACTGCCCTCTTAATATTTTTAAGTTCCTGTGATGTAGGAAGATTTGATACTGTATTTTGCAAAAATTCAAGTGCCAATTTTACATTGTGTAATTCAGAAGCATCGGCCACATTTTGCATAGCATTTTGGAGCAGGGCTATATCTGCCTGAGAGGGTGTGGATTGTTGTAAAATTTCAAGTTTTGTTTGGATATCATCTATCAAGTGATGAAAATGAGATAGTTCAGATTCAGTGTTGAGGTTTTCAAGCTTTGTGATTTGTTGCTGGACACTGATGAGGGTATCTACAATCCCAGGCAATCTGGATTCTAGTACATTTGCCAAATCACTTTGTACTGCTGCTATTGTACCTTCAAGATGGGTTATGGAACTTTGAATTTTTCCAAAATCTTCATATGTTTCAAGTTGCAGCTTAATATTTGCTACACTCCGAGTTATTGCATTCAAAGCATCAGAAGATGGCAAATTGTTCATAAAATTTTCAAGTGTCTCAATTTTTTCTTTAACCTCGGCTATGGCATTGTTCAGAGGGTCCAGATTAGGTATTTGGAGTGACTGAATCTGTTCTTTTAGAGTGGAAATCACTAGATCAAAATCTTCTTGTGATTTTATGCTTTTGACAATTGTTTGGAGCTGTGTCTGGACATTATTTATTTGCTCTTCCAATTGTTGTTTCAATTGCTCAGAGTTGTTAGCCTGGGTCTTAAATTTGGCTTGAAGAGCTGCAACAGCCTCTTCCAAACTTTGAAAATTATCCAATGTAGCCAGGTCAGTATATTTCTGAAGCAATAATTTGAGTTCAGAATCAATTTTAAGAAGAGGGTCCATGCATTGTGATTGTAAATTTGTAATTTCTAATTGAAGACTGGCATTGAGTGTAGTTTGTAAAGCTTGTAAATCACTTCTTAATTTCTTGACTCTAACATCAAGCATCAGAATCTCATCACTGTGATCTTCATGTCTTGTATGGCCAAAAATATCATTAGGCATTTTTGTTTTAGTAGTTATTTATTATTGAATACCTGATTCTTAATTCTATAAAAAAGGGTATAAGCTTATCATAGGATCCAGGGACCTCAATATATAAGCAGTCACCAGCAGAAACAGTATATACAGTGCCAGAAACCATGTTTGAGTGCTTAATTCTATAAATATTTCTCCCTACTGAAATCTTGACATCACCCTCAGGGGTTGTAATAAATTGCAATTGCCCACCTACAGGTAATTGGTAATGATTTAAATTATTGTTAAATATGTACAATGTTTTGCCTGTTTCATCATCAACATCTGTAAGTATGCTGTTCAGATGAATAATTAACAAGCCATTTAGTTTAGACAGCATATCAGAAGAGGGTTGTGGTGTTGGCAGGTCCATAATACCCTGTTTTTTGAACCCAAATAAGTTCATAGGCATGTTTATTTATTTCAAATCATGCTCTGTACTTGGGCATTGATTGCCATTTTTCAAATCACAATGACCCCATGGTAAAGTATGTATGCCGCATGATAAAATGCATCTCTTATCATCATGTGGGTCCAGAGCCACTTTTTTTACAACATTTGAAGTCAATAAGTGATCTTCACTCTGAATTCTGGATTCTGATGTTCTGATTAAACTCTGGGATTTGAGGCAATTTTTATAATCTTCAAATTGGAGCTCTTTTTCCACAGCTACTTTGCCAATACCCTTGGCTTTTTTGACAACAGCATTACATGTTTTAAAACTATACACCTTGGCACTTAACCCAGCAAATTCCACAATAACATCACCAAGTGTCTCATCTTTTAACTTGCCAGGCACCTTTTTGTTGTGGGGTTGAATATTCAAATGGCCTGGCAATTCACTGGTATCAAAATATTGAAACAATTCAGGCTGTGCCATATCTTGATAAACATCTTCTGTTTGAATATCAAGAATAAAACTATCGGTGTGTCCATGTATATCAGTTTTACTCTATCACCATAAAAAGGTTTGAACACATCATAATACAATGTTAACATATGTAATTTGGCCAAATCCAATATTGCAGCCCCTACATAAATAGGTTTATCAAACTTAATTTTTGTTTTTTTCATGTTGAAAAGTGCCATATCTTCACCATAAATTCTTCTGTAATTGAAATTAGGCTTTGCAACCAATTTTTTGCTCAGACTGGGGTCAGTAATTATTTTAACATCGGTATGTTTTCTGACATTTTCAATTGTTTTGCCATATACAGAATTAACCATCAATTTAAACAAGCTCTTATCAAATTGGCTCTTTGCAGATGTTCGAAGCTCCGTGTTTGTATCAATGTATGGTTTCAACCATTCTGAGTGCCTGAACCTCAAAACTTTTCCAACTTTGGTCACTTGGACACCATGTTTCATCAGGAACTGGAGGTACTTGTAATGTATGACATAGCCCTGTTTTGACTCCAGTGTCATCATGAGCTTCTTCTGTTTAGAGCCAGGTGAGCACTGAACCTCGGGAATTGGGGGCAGATCAGAAAATTTTTTGTGGAATTTTTTTGGAATTGTCATATCAACCTCTAAGTAGAGGCCATGTTCACGGTCATCTAAACCCTGAAGATCCTCAATATTAAAATTTTTAACCCACTCAAGCCCTGCATATGGCAGTTTTTGCATCATGGCATGACCATAGAGGCTGTTTGCATCTATATATACTATATAATTTGATGGCAATTCTGGATTATAATTGGGAATATGCTTGTTATTTGCTCTGGCATATCTCTGAGAACATTGCACCATCCCCCCTCTTATACCTTGCTCCATAAACAGGTACATATCTTGATCTTGGATAAGATCCAATTGCTTTTTAGTGTTTAAAAACATTGCAGCCCATGCTAGGCCCGGGGCACTGTAAAAATACACTGGGTCCAGTCCATAATTTTGCATAGAAGATTTTCGGAATGTCTGCATTATATCTGCTAAGATGGTCACATCAAGTTTCAAATATGCCATGTGATAATCACCAAATGTCCGGCATTTTAAATTGTTCCACACCAATTGGGCATGGTGATAATCATCATCACTGATTCCAGATCCTCTGATTTTGCTGTAAAACTCATGTTGTGGTGGCAGGGAACACTCATCAAATTTAGAAAAATCTATAACATAGTCATATGGATATACACCCTTTCGCCTAATTAATTTCAGGTCCTGATTTGGAAACAATGCACGTGTGATTTTGAATTGATCATCAGATAATTGAGTGGCCAGTATGGCCAGGCTAGCAGATAAAATTCTGTAAGAATCAAGAAATCTCATGTGAATAGGAACACCATTAACTTTAATTGTTTTGCTAATAGATATATATTTCTCATCATTTTCAGCTAAAATATTTAAATTCTGCTTCTCAAACCCCTCATATCTGATCAGATGATGGAAATCATAATTGGATGCTCCATGACAAAATATGGGGATAAATTTTGGTCTCTTGATCTTAATATTACAGCTATTACACAGGGCCATTAAGAATTTACCATCTGTATGAGAATGGTGTTTCACCTTGATATTTGTATCTGAAAATTCAGAATCACATACCGGGCATTTTTCTGCATTGTTGAAATCTTCAATCTGTTTCTCTGTTAAAGGCAACATGGGTTTTGATTTTAATAAGATGTTAGATGCTATGTCACGGCACTCATTTTCTATTTTATGTGCAAATATTTTGATGGCATCTGGTCCCATGTATGAATATTCTTTGGTAACAACACCATCCTGTACAACCACATAACAAAAGCTGGAAGGTTCATGTAGCTGGTATGGTGTAATAGAAGATTCTTCAGGATCTGGATTGCAGAATGCAAGAGATTTGAGATTTGATTCAAAATCACAGACAATATATGCTGGGTGTTCCAACAAGGCCTCAAACTTTTTGAATTTGCAATTCTCACTTGGATTAGGCATCACCATATGAACAGGTTTATGATTTTTACAGTATTTCAGATGCTCAATTAACTTATTTTTTGCAATTTCTGCATTCTCTTCAGGAACTCTATTCACCATTTTCCTGCCATCAAATACAGTTAAACATCTTCTGCACAACTTGAATATTGTATTGGATTTGTCTAGTTGTGTTCTCACCAAAGCTTGAAGATTATGTATCAGAGTATAATGATTTGTACCATCCTCTTCAATTAAGAGCAAATCAATTGGAATATCAGAATCATCATCAAATGTACTGATTCTGAGAGGTGCTATCGGGCAATTGCCAGTGGAACAAGTAAATACATTAATAGATAATTGTTTATTATTGATATTCCTGGCCCTTTTTTCAAATTTATCAATATTCTGAACAGACATTGGATATTCTAAACCCTCCATTGCCTCATCAAAATCATGTTCATGTTGTTTATAATAAGTTATTCTCTCAGGATGCCTTGAAACTGGATACAAAGCAGCTAAAATACACCACAAAAAGCATTTCTCATCATTATTTTTTATATTAACCACGGCTTGTTTGTTTTTAATATTATCAGGTAATGGTAAATAAGTAGAACCTTGTAATGGGCTGAATTCAGAAATATTAACATATAACTTGTGAGGAGAGCCGCATAGGCTCCATCCAGACTCTTTTGCCGCAAATTCAGAGTGTTTAATATTCAATTGGTCCATCAACCTGCTTATTATTGTGTCCAAATTTGTATTTGAATATACCGGTACAGTTTCTGTTATGTGGGGCTGTGTAAATTTTGTGCCATTTGGCTTCTTATATTGCGTATACAATTTGAGGGAGAGCTTATAAGGGCTATTTTGTGCATTTAGAATTGCCTGCAGATCAGGATTTATACTGTTCAAAAAATTGTTAATACCACATCTTGGCTCTGATACAAACCGGTAATCTCTAAGTTGGGCATTAAAACTGCTATGGATAGGTTCATAGCGTGGCTGCTTTGCAGGTCTAGCATTAACAGGTGCTTCATGCTTTCTTTTCAGACCAGATGTAGATGCTTGTAGGGACTGTGCAGAGCAAGTATCTCTATGTTTATATGTGAAATATTCCATGCTATATTTTCTATTGCATTTGGGGCAAATTTTTGTGGGAGTTCTGTATTTGTCCGGATTACAAATCTTTTGGTGTCTGGCCCAATTAGAGCTAAATATATTCTTATTGCATTGATTACAATATTTTTGACTTGGCATTTTTGTTGTTGGTTTATTATATATATTTCCTGGGTTTCAATTCAAAACTTTATACTGAATAAAAAATATCAATTGGGTTCAGCACTGTACTGTGTGTGTGTGTGTGTGTGTGTATGTGTGTTAATATTTCTCGCTTTGGTATTTATATAAAATTTCCTGGGTTTTTAAATCTAATCTTTATGCTTATCTTATGACAGGTTGTAAGGCCAATAGCCCACAAGTGGAAAAAGAGAATAAATATTGATTCACACTGACCTAGCACAAATGCCTGCACGAACATGCATATCTTGAATGGCAATGACCCAGCACTGAGTGTTATGTATTGATTTTTGTATAACAAGCTGTAACAGATATAGGCCTGACCCTAAATAAGAGTAGATTACAACAAATAAGCTAGATGTAACAAATATCAGGCAAAATATTGTATTTAATATGAATATTAAATCAAACAGGCCTGTAAGTATGAGGAGCACTGTAAAAACACATCTGTTCTCCTCAGCCACTCTCACAATATTGGCTGATGTAATGCAAAATCTCTTTATATACCCTAATTTCACGGGAATTTCCCGGCTGATGCAATTTTGTTTGCACGCAAAGCTTTAATACTCAGAAATTGCATCAGCCGGGAAATTTCCGTGAAATTTGTTTTTTACAAGAATTTCCCGAGGGTTTTTTCACAGAAAATTCCGAGGGGGCATATTTTTCACGGAAATTTGTTTTTTACAAGAATTTCCCAAGGGTTTTTTCACAGAGCAATTCTAGAAGAATTACATTGTTTTAATATTAGATTGAACCTGGTATCCAATTGAACTTAAACCTGAAGTAAATATGTATGGGTAGGTATGGGTTTAGCTTAATTTCTGGTATGGCCAAAAAATATCAATTTTTGACAAGTTTATATAACAATAAATTAAACAATCTATTTAGACGCTATTGTAGTCTTTGTCGAGGAGATTTCAAATATAGATTTTGATTGTTGAAACATTATAAATCAATCGAATTATACACATTTTACGATAGAATTATATAAAATTTCAAACTCGCATATCTCCGTTAATGTTGAAGATACAGAAGTGATTTTACACTCAATGGAATTAGGTTGACCTAACCTAACCTAAACTGACCTGACCTAACCTAACCTAACCTAACTTTACTTAACCTAACTTAACCTAACCTAATAACAATAAAATAAAACAATCTATTTGTGCCCGATTGTAGTCGTTCTCGAGGAGATTTGAAATATAGATTTTGATTGTTGAAACATTGTAAAACAATCTAATTATACACATTTTACGATAGAATTATATAAAATTTCAAACTCGAATATCTCCGTTAATGTTGAAGATACAGAAGTGATTTGGCACTCATTGCAATCAGGTCGACGCTCTCTATTGGCTCATGGGGAAAATGTAATCCATGTGTAATATTCATGCTTAGTTACCATGGAAACTCTTATAACAATAAATTATACAATCTATTTAGGCGCTATTTTAGTCGTCCAGGAGATTTCAAATATAGATTTTGATTGTTGAAACATTATAAAACAATCGAATTATACACATTTTACGATAGAATTATATAAAATTTCAAACTCGCATATCTCCGTTAATGTTGAAGATACAGAAGTGATTTTACACTCAATGGAATTAGGTTGACCTAACCTAACCTAAACTGACCTGACCTAACCTAACCTAACCTAACTTTACTTAACCTAACGTAACCTAACCTAATAACAATAAAATAAAAACAATCTATTTGTGCCCGATTGTAGTCGTTCTCGAGGAGATTTGAAATATAGATTTTGATTGTTGAAACATTATAAAACAATCTAATTATACACATTTTACGATAGAATTATATAAAATTTCAAACTCGAATATCTCCGTTAATGTTGAAGATACAGAAGTGATTTGGCACTCATTGGAATCAGGTCGACGCTCTCTATTGGCTCATGGGGAAAATGTAATCCATGTGAGTAGTTGTATTTGTGGTATAACCAGGACGAGAAAGGAAGAGCTCCCCTCAAGCAGGTTTGGCCATACTTAAAACAAGCTCAACATGCCCATATGAGCTTTTTGCTCTAGTGTGGAACCCTGCCTAATCCAAGATTTTTGTAAAAAAGCCATCATGGATTCCATTAGAAAGGAAGAGCCTCTCAGATTGATTTGCTCATACTTAAAACTAAGCCAAGTTCTTTTATTATTTTATTGCTTATCTGTCAAAATCCCAGGAATCTTGAATTGATATTTATTGGGTTCTGAGAGCCAGTAGAGTGTGGTGCATTGCCTTGTAATCAAAAAACTCGGGTTTGAATCCTGGTAAAATGTGAAGCCTCCCCTGATGGCAAAATGTCTTGTAAACAAGGGGTTCTGGGTTCGAGTCCTGATAGATTGAAATATGTGTGGCAAAATAATATCTCCATATGTGAGATTTTGAGAATAATTACTGCTAGTTGATATACAACTCCCAGATCTGAAAACCTGGTAAAAAGTGTTATACAACAGAGCAAAATTATTTTATATTTGGGGATCACCAGCTCAGCCACTAACTGCTGTTATAATTGTTTTGGCATATTGTCCATAGTTCTGATCAATTCCATTGCTTGGGGTAAGTAATTATAGCTCGGAAATGCATGAATTGATATTAATCTATCAAAAGACTAATGTTTTGCTCTTGCCGGCACGCAAAAGATAAAATCTACACGCTAGAACGGAACATTAATGGATTTTTCTGTGCGATTCACTGAAGGGGCCATTAATCTTTCCGTGCAACAGGGGAAAATGTAACAAGGAAAATGTAACAAAGATTGAGACAAAGATACATATTTTCTGACCCAGTGGCAATGAACTGCCCCTCTTCATGTTGAAAGCAATTCTGTTCTGATAATATGTGCCTAGGCAAGACTTGGAGAATATTATGACAGAAACAAAATCCAATTTTGTCTGTATCAAGGTCTTCAGAACCCAGTAAAATGTGGGCATATTCTATTTGGAGACGTGTTAATATTGTGGCCTTGTAATCAGGGGCTTTGGGTTCGAGTCCTGTATAAGATTGAAATACATACAACTGCCTACACATAAGATATTCACTGCTAGCTGATATACAGTTGAGGTTTGTGTGTTGTACAACAGGATAATAGAGCAAATATCTTCTAGAATTGCTCCGTGACTCTCTCATTTCTTACATCATAAACATATGATTTTTCTCCTATGAGAATAACACTACATATGGTGTCATTAGGTAATGCTTCATGGAATTCACAGATAATTTTAATATTTGTTCTGTCATTCACCACAACCTGTTTCCTTTTTGAAGCATTGATTACAAACATGGGTCTCTGTGCTTTGAATTCATCTGGTGTGTAGTACATGTCAGTATTGCCAGTAGTGACCCTCTTGAAAGCCGAAAAAGCTTCATATAATTTGAGGAAATCATCCTTGGACATGTCTAAATTGTAATTCTCTCTAGGAAATACCTCATTTCTGCCATTTTTAAGATATATGTTCTTGATGTTGCAGTTATCAAATTTACTTGAATTTTTTTCCTGATTATTGTGTCTCCCAGTCTGAAACAGTACTACCACAAAATCAGGCATGTCATATTGAATACTGGAGAATGAATTTGTAGCATCAAATTCATAATATGTACCAGATGCGGGCTTCTGTACACATTGATATGTATAAAATTGTAGAGGAATTTGTGGATTTTTTATTATATCAGCTTTGTATTTAAGACCATAACTGGCTTCATACTCAACAACAGGGATTCTTAACTCCATAGTCTGAATAATGCATTTGCCTGCATCTGGTAGGGTATTAGGCAGAGCTTCTCCTGTGGGGTTTATTGTACTGTACCTCATCAAAGCATTGTTATCATTTGCAGCTCTTCTAAATGTGATTCTTAACCCACCCTTCCACATAATTTCTTTGTAATCTGAGAAGAATCCTGGCAACAGGCGCATGGGGAACAGCACAGTGTGGTTCTTAGATAATATCTTATCACCAGCTTCAAATCCGCCTATTTTGTAGTATGAAGCCTCGGTTTTGGATAATTTTAGTGTGGCCAAAGCTGTGGAGGTAATGCCGGGATAATCCACTCTGTTTATAACAACACCGTGCTTTCTGATCTCAATTTCAGAGAACAGATGCGGCACAAAATTGTCTACAAGTCTTATATTTGAATTTGCCGGATAATCTGTTCCATCGAGCTTTACAACATCAAATTTGATGTATAGATCTGCTCTGTGGGGGTGTATAAATCCATCCCCTACATCAAGATCAACCTCAATTTCTGTGTTGGGTTGATTTAAATTTGCAAATGTCCTCCTGTTTGGGGGGAAAGATTGTAGCTCATAACTCTCAATATTTTCCATTTTCTTCTTGTATGTATTTTTATTTAAATATTAATCTCTATGATTGCAGTTGTTGTGGCTCCAGCAAAATCAACTAATTCTTCTTTTTCATTAGTGACCATCAATTCAATATAATCTATTCTATTATGACACACAGGAAAATATAATGTTGGGGATGGATTGTAGATGATGGGCTCCATAAATTCAGAATTAGGTTTGAATGTTGCAATGATGCCAGTTTGTTTGTGAGTGCCTATGCCATTTGATTTGGTGATCATACCCTCAGCCACATTACAGTGAATATTCAGAGTCTCTATGGCTAAGAATTTAGGTATATTCATAGCAGTGTATTTGATGCCTGCTTCAAGTTTTGTATTGTTCTCAAATCCTAACAGCTCTCCTATAGTACCCAGATTCACTGTTTCCGCGGCAGATACAATTTCTACTCTGTGAGTGACAGAATTTTGACTTAACACTACACCTCTGGGTAATTGAGCATTTAGAGTGGATAGATTATATTGCCCTGGAGTGATGACAATTTTTTCATCCCCTACTGCAATTGTATTGTTGTGGTGTGTAATATTGGGGATTAGGTACATGCCATAAAATGCCCTGAGAGCTATTGTTTTGGGATATACTATGTCATCATGCAATTTGAGTTTCAATATTGAATTTTGGCTGGTGAGATGAAATACCCCCATGATGTTTTAGATACCACAAGGCTTTTTGAAAATCTTCAATTGATGGTTTATTTATTTGAGACATATATCTAAGAACTGATAAACACAAATGTCCACAATTAACATCTTTGAAGTTTTGAACACGGGCATTATTATAATAAAGATTAGCTGATTTTAGATATTTTATTAAATTTTCAGGTGGAACACCTCCAAATGAATCAAACACAAATGCCTTATTTTTTACATATTTAAGATAACAAATCCAGTGAGTGCCCTGATTTTTGAACTCATCCAAATTAACAATACCACACTCTTTGTTGAGTGGTTGTTCTGGTAAAGAATCAGACATGTACACACCTCTAAAATGTTTGATGCCCAATGGCTTGATTAAAGCTTCAATATCTTGGTTTGTAAGCGGCTCTTGTTTTTTTTAAACTTATTCATGGCTCTTTTAACACCTTTGCCTTTTTTCTCCATTGCCAGGTTATGGCGCTTCTGCTCATCTAATTCTGCCCTATTTTTCTTGGCATCTATTACTGTTTTTGCTATGGCGGCTGAACCCCCAGCCAAGCTCCCAACAGCCCCGAGAGCAGCTAAGATGGCAGGGATGGTAAATATGAATCCCCCCACATGTGATTTTTTTCTTGATTGCTGTAATTTTTTTAATTGGGGGGTACTAAGTAACAATTTCATACCATGCCCCTTTGCAATACAAGAATTTTTTTTCTTGCGCTGTTTTTTGGTTAAGAGACTGTCAATAGTTTTAAGAGATTTGAGACCTGCATAAGGTATTTGATACATAACACCCTTGGCCTTCATTGTAGGTTTATTATATACATATTTACAGCCCCCACCCCAGTTTTTGTTTGGTGCTCATAGCTATGGTGGTCCCCAATGCTGCTATTTTTCACTCAAAGAAGCATCTTTGCTTACAAATCTACCAAATGCAGCCTCTTCTAATTTCTTGTCTGCAACATGTCTCTTGTCAAGATCAGAATGTGTGTTGTATGCAATATCATGGTCTCTACAAGCAGCATCTAAGGGATTAACACCAGGATCACCTCTGTTTAATCTATGGTCCAATTTTGTGCCTGGACCACAATACTGATAGCCTGGAATATGTAGTTCAAATGGCAGCTTGTTTATAATGTCATTAACAAGGCCCCGACCCTCAGAAATATTCCAAAATTTAGGTGGTAGAGTATTAATTATTTTTATAAGATATCCAATCGCCTTAGTGTCATTCACTATAAAATTAGACAATTTTGTGCTTATCATGTCCATAATTCCAACCTTTTCATTGTAAAAATTGTGGTTCCCAGCATTTTCCTCCCCAGCTATCACCAATAACCTATCTACAAGTTTCCTGACATCATCAACCCACACAAATTCTTTAGGCAGGGTGTTGTATTGTTTGATTCCACTGCCAGTCTTGATTTGTGACCATATGGGCTTGATTAAATTGTTGTATTTTGCTCCACTGCTCGACTTGACTCTTTTTTGTGTGGGATCATTGTTCTGGTATAGAGCATCTGATTTTATTAATATTTCTTTGTAATCCTCATAATCTTGATCTGTATAGCTGCCAGGCCTTTTCCTAGTCATCAGTTCCCATAATCCAGGTGTTCCGGAGTACTTAACAAAAGCACCTTTTTCTCCAAGTCGAGATTCTGAATATACAATTATATCATCTCCCATAAATGTTACTCTGAAATTGCCAATTCTATGAATAATGCTGCCATCAAGCTCTGTGTCAGCATATAAGCCAAAAACCTCATCTTTATTGTCTTTAGGTGTGGTTAAATATTTTTGAGCAAGAAGACCCAATTCAATAGGATCCTGACTAGCCTCAATTCTTCGAGGAGGACTAGGTGTATGAATACTGGAAAGTGGGGTGAATGGATAATCTAATATGTTCCTTGCAGCTACAGGTACAAGCTCTGTGAGCAAATTTTGATTTTGCTCTGTAACAGTTTTGATATTTTTACCTAAATTATTAATAGCATCAATTACAGGCTGTTCTGTTTGTTTGTGTTTTTCATAAATTCCTCGGTTCTCTGATTTCCATCCCTTAAATCTTTTTACAAGATAATCTTTTAATTTAAGATCATCAATGATTGGCCTTTTCATGGTTATTTATTTATGTTTCAATGTCTAGAAAATTGTTGATTTTATTTCTGTATTTGCCACTATTGGGTGTTCTTGTCATATCAATTGTGACAAACCCATAACTGTCCTGGTTCCAGCACCAACTGCAAATCTTGGAAAAATCATTGTAGCTCAAGTCCCCACCTACATATTCATCATGTATGTGTTTGAGGTTGGTATGATTATGATGAAACACGCATATAAAATTGCTGTTGTCTCGGATCAGCTGCTTGGGTATTTTTGAAAAAGTCTGTGCCAGGTAGAAGCAATCAATGTTTTTGTGCCGGCCCTGTGTAAAGAAATTTCTAACCTTGTTTTGATTATCCAATATAATGTCATCAAACACAACAACAGAATTATCGAGACATTCATGAAGTGGCTTAACATCTGGTTCAAAAGTGGCAATATCCAATCCATCATATAGCTTCATCAGCTGCTGATATTTTAATTGTTCCAAGCTCTTAGAGAAGATATACAAGTGCCTGTTTTTCCAGTCTAACCAGTTGGGTGCCAATAAAAAATTATCAACCATTAGTGTAGTTTTACCACAAGCAGATGGCCCAACAATAAGACACCTAATATTATCAGGTAACAAGTTGCCATTTCTCTTATTCTGTTGTTCAGGTTCTGGGAGCCTTTTTATAACATCCCAGGTGCTCATATTATTATTTTGTTTGCATCGATCCAGCTGTGTTCTGGGAGTCCTAGCCATTTGACAAATAATTTGTTGCCTTTTCTGCGGATAATTTTTTCTATGAGATATGTGTCAGGCTGTTTAGTTTTGCTGAGCTCTTGTTCATAGAACCTGCCTTTGAGAATTTCTCCTCGGTGATCCTTTATTATATATGTGTTAAGGGTCCCGGGTTTAACTTGAACCACTGTAAATAATTCAGTACTCCAGTTTCTTGTAAAGCCTCTCTTGAATAAGTGCTTATATTTGCTTATTCTTACTTGATCACCCACCCTGTATTTGGCCTTTCTTGTTGTTGGCTGATATTTAGGATAATAAACAGTGCTGATCAATTTTTGCTCATCAGATGAAGTTACTTCAGAGGGTTTCATGTTGATTGTAGAATGGACCGAGTTGTTATATTTATGTAGAAGTTCTGGAAGAATATTAATCCATTTATAATTACCCTGCAGTGTAAATTGTTTATACATAAGATTTTTTAAGGTTCTGTTGAATCTCTCTACAATTGAGGCCTTGAGGTCACTGTAACTCGAATAATGTTTAATTGCCTGGCTTTTAATAAATTGTTGAAACACTGAATTATAAAATTCTTTGCCATTATCTGTTTGCAAATAGCGCGGGGATCTTCCACTCTGATTGATGATTGTCCTGAGGGCTTCTGTAACACATTTTCCAGTCTTGGATTTGAGTGGCACAGCCCAGGCAAATTTTGAAAATGTGTCTATTACAGTGAGTAGATACTTGTAGCCCTTGTTGATTTTGTCTAAGTTTTTCAACTGCCCACTTGCCATTTCAATCAAGTCGCTTTGCCATAAATCATCTATGCTTTTTGTAACTACTGGGAGTCTCTTAAAATTATGTCGGGCCTGTCTGTATAATTCATCAACAATAATTTGTCTAGACATAATATGTAAACAAGAATATTGCAACTATAGGGTGTTCAGCAGCTGAAACTGCAGGATTTTCTAAATATAATTTTTCCCCTATCTGTATTTTAAATTCCAGAGTACCATCATCTTCAGTATAGGCTGTTTCCAATGTATTGGGATCTGTAAAGTCCTCCAATTCTACACTGGTGATTTTCACTTTGTTGTTAGCATTTGTTATTGATAAGGTGGGGTAGTGGTGTGCCTGTGGCTGAAGCCAATATTTGATCTTGATTGGTCTCAATGTGCCCCCAACAAAAAATTGGTAATAAAATTGTGCAGGGGACAGCATATATATTTTGCCTCCTGGTGTAAATGGAGAATCATATTCTTTGTTGGGGATGCTGTACAATTCAAGAATTACTGAATGTTTTGGATTCTCGATTATGCCTGTTATTTCTTTTTCTGCTGTGAGCAATCTGCTTGTTACAGATTCAAGGTGCTCATTGATAGTCCTAACAACATCATCATGGCCTGGCTTGATTTTTATGTCCACAACAAGTTTTTTGTATTGTTGCACAATATCTTGAAGCTGGGTGGCAAAAACAGACAGAGCATTTGCTTGATTGGATTCCATGGTCCCTAGCTGTTGCTTGATATTAGCTACAATTTGTTGCAAATTTTCAACAACTGCCAATTTTGAATTTTGAGCTGTAAGATCATGGACCTGTCTTCTGATATCCTCAAACAGGGCATGCAGTTCATTAATATGTTGATTGGTTGGAAGAGTGGTCACTGTCTGAGTGAGATGTTTGATCTCTGCCTGGATATTCTTGATATCTTCTGATTTCAATATCCTATTCACTGCCCTCTAAATATTTTTAAGTTCCTGTGATGTAGGAAGATTTGATACTGTATTTTGCAAAAATTCAAGTGCCAATTTTACATTGTGTAATTCAGAAGCATCGGCCACATTTTGCATAGCATTTTGGAGCAGGGCTATATCTGCCTGAGAGGGTGTGGATTGTTGTAAAATTTCAAGTTTTGTTTGGATATCATCTATCAAGTGATGAAAATGAGATAGTTCAGATTCAGTGTTGAGGTTTTCAAGCTTTGTGATTTGTTGCTGGACACTGATGAGGGTATCTACAATCCCAGGCAATCTGGATTCTAGTACATTTGCCAAATCACTTTGTACTGCTGCTATTGTACCTTCAAGATGGGTTATGGAACTTTGAATTTTTCCAAAATCTTCATATGTTTCAAGTTGCAGCTTAATATTTGCTACACTCCGAGTTATTGCATTCAAAGCATCAGAAGATGGCAAATTGTTCATAAAATTTTCAAGTGTCTCAATTTTTTCTTTAACCTCGGCTATGGCATTGTTCAGAGGGTCCAGATTAGGTATTTGGAGTGACTGAATCTGTTCTTTTAGAGTGGAAATCACTAGATCAAAATCTTCTTGTGATTTTATGCTTTTGACAATTGTTTGGAGCTGTGTCTGGACATTATTTATTTGCTCTTCCAATTGTTGTTTCAATTGCTCAGAGTTGTTAGCCTGGGTCTTAAATTTGGCTTGAAGAGCTGCAACAGCCTCTTCCAAACTTTGAAAATTATCCAATGTAGCCAGGTCAGTATATTTCTGAAGCAATAATTTGAGTTCAGAATCAATTTTAAGAAGAGGGTCCATGCATTGTGATTGTAAATTTGTAATTTCTAATTGAAGACTGGCATTGAGTGTAGTTTGTAAAGCTTGTAAATCACTTCTTAATTTCTTGACTCTGACATCAAGCATCAGAATCTCATCACTGTGATCTTCATGTCTTGTATGGCCAAAAATATCATTAGGCATTTTTGTTTTAGTAGTTATTTATTATTGAATACCTGATTCTTAATTCTATAAAAAAGGGTATAAGCTTATCATAGGATCCAGGGACCTCAATATATAAGCAGTCACCAGCAGAAACAGTATATACAGTGCCAGAAACCATGTTTGAGTGCTTAATTCTATAAATATTTCTCCCTACTGAAATCTTGACATCACCCTCAGGGGTTGTAATAAATTGCAATTGCCCACCTACAGGTAATTGGTAATGATTTAAATTATTGTTAAATATGTACAATGTTTTGCCTGTTTCATCATCAACATCTGTAAGTATGCTGTTCAGATGAATAATTAACAAGCCATTTAGTTTAGACAGCATATCAGAAGAGGGTTGTGGTGTTGGCAGGTCCATAATACCCTGTTTTTGAACCCAAATAAGTTCATAGGCATGTTTATTTATTTCAAATCATGCTCTGTACTTGGGCATTGATTGCCATTTTTCAAATCACAATGACCCCATGGTAAAGTATGTATGCCGCATGATAAAATGCATCTCTTATCATCATGTGGGTCCAGAGCCACTTTTTTTACAACATTTGAAGTCAATAAGTGATCTTCACTCTGAATTCTGGATTCTGATGTTCTGATTAAACTCTGGGATTTGAGGCAATTTTTATAATCTTCAAATTGGAGCTCTTTTTCCACAGCTACTTTGCCAATACCCTTGGCTTTTTTGACAACAGCATTACATGTTTTAAAACTATACACCTTGGCACTTAACCCAGCAAATTCCACAATAACATCACCAAGTGTCTCATCTTTTAACTTGCCAGGCACCTTTTTGTTGTGGGGTTGAATATTCAAATGGCCTGGCAATTCACTGGTATCAAAATATTGAAACAATTCAGGCTGTGCCATATCTTGATAAACATCTTCTGTTTGAATATCAAGAATAAAACTATCCGTGTCCATGTATATCAGTTTTACTCTATCACCATAAAAAGGTTTGAACACATCATAATACAATGTTAACATATGTAATTTGGCCAAGTCCAATATTGCAGCCCCTACATAAATAGGTTTATCAAACTTAATTTTTGTTTTTTTCATGTTGAAAAGTGCCATATCTTCACCATAAATTCTTCTGTAATTGAAATTAGGCTTTGCAACCAATTTTTTGCTCAGACTGGGGTCAGTAATTATTTTAACATCGGTATGTTTTCTGACATTTTCAATTGTTTTGCCATATACAGAATTAACCATCAATTTAAACAAGCTCTTATCAAATTGGCTCTTTGCAGATGTTCGAAGCTCCGTGTTTGTATCAATGTATGGTTTCAACCATTCTGAGTGCCTGAACCTCAAAACTTTTCCAACTTTGGTCACTTGGACACCATGTTTCATCAGGAACTGGAGGTACTTGTAATGTATGACATAGCCCTGTTTTGACTCCAGTGTCATCATGAGCTTCTTCTGTTTAGAGCCAGGTGAGCACTGAACCTCGGGAATTGGGGGCAGATCAGAAAATTTTTTGTGGAATTTTTTTGGAATTGTCATATCAACCTCTAAGTAGAGGCCATGTTCACGGTCATCTAAACCCTGAAGATCCTCAATATTAAAATTTTTAACCCACTCAAGCCCTGCATATGGCAGTTTTTGCATCATGGCATGACCATAGAGGCTGTTTGCATCTATATATACTATATAATTTGATGGCAATTCTGGATTATAATTGGGAATATGCTTGTTATTTGCTCTGGCATATCTCTGAGAACATTGCACCATCCCCCCTCTTATACCTTGCTCCATAAACAGGTACATATCTTGATCTTGGATAAGATCCAATTGCTTTTTAGTGTTTAAAAACATTGCAGCCCATGCTAGGCCCGGGGCACTGTAAAAATACACTGGGTCCAGTCCATAATTTTGCATAGAAGATTTTCTGAATGTCTGCATTATATCTGCTAAGATGGTCACATCAAGTTTCAAATATGCCATGTGATAATCACCAAATGTCCGGCATTTTAAATTGTTCCACACCAATTGGGCATGGTGATAATCATCATCACTGATTCCAGATCCTCTGATTTTGCTGTAAAACTCATGTTGTGGTGGCAGGGAACACTCATCAAATTTAGAAAAATCTATAACATAGTCATATGGATATACACCCTTTCGCCTAATTAATTTCAGGTCCTGATTTGGAAACAATGCACGTGTGATTTTGAATTGATCATCAGATAATTGAGTGGCCAGTATGGCCAGGCTAGCAGATAAAATTCTGTAAGAATCAAGAAATCTCATGTGAATAGGAACACCATTAACTTTAATTGTTTTGCTAATAGATATATATTTCTCATCATTTTCAGCTAAAATATTTAAATTCTGCTTCTCAAACCCCTCATATCTGATCAGATGATGGAAATCATAATTGGATGCTCCATGACAAAATATGGGGATAAATTTTGGTCTCTTGATCTTAATATTACAGCTATTACACAGGGCCATTAAGAATTTACCATCTGTATGAGAATGGTGTTTCACCTTGATATTTGTATCTGAAAATTCAGAATCACATACCGGGCATTTTTCTGCATTGTTGAAATCTTCAATCTGTTTCTCTGTTAAAGGCAACATGGGTTTTGATTTTAATAAGATGTTAGATGCTATGTCACGGCACTCATTTTCTATTTTATGTGCAAATATTTTGATGGCATCTGGTCCCATGTATGAATATTCTTTGGTAACAACACCATCCTGTACAACCACATAACAAAAGCTGGAAGGTTCATGTAGCTGGTATGGTGTAATAGAAGATTCTTCAGGATCTGGATTGCAGAATGCAAGAGATTTGAGATTTGATTCAAAATCACAGACAATATATGCTGGGTGTTCCAACAAGGCCTCAAACTTTTTGAATTTGCAATTCTCACTTGGATTAGGCATCACCATATGAACAGGTTTATGATTTTTACAGTATTTCAGATGCTCAATTAACTTATTTTTTGCAATTTCTGCATTCTCTTCAGGAACTCTATTCACCATTTTCCTGCCATCAAATACAGTTAAACATCTTCTGCACAACTTGAATATTGTATTGGATTTGTCTAGTTGTGTTCTCACCAAAGCTTGAAGATTATGTATCAGAGTATAATGATTTGTACCATCCTCTTCAATTAAGAGCAAATCAATTGGAATATCAGAATCATCATCAAATGTACTGATTCTGAGAGGTGCTATCGGGCAATTGCCAGTGGAACAAGTAAATACATTAATAGATAATTGTTTATTATTGATATTCCTGGCCCTTTTTTCAAATTTATCAATATTCTGAACAGACATTGGATATTCTAAACCCTCCATTGCCTCATCAAAATCATGTTCATGTTGTTTATAATAAGTTATTCTCTCAGGATGCCTTGAAACTGGATACAAAGCAGCTAAAATACACCACAAAAAGCATTTCTCATCATTATTTTTTATATTAACCACGGCTTGTTTGTTTTTAATATTATCAGGTAATGGTAAATAAGTAGAACCTTGTAATGGGCTGAATTCAGAAATATTAACATATAACTTGTGAGGAGAGCCGCATAGGCTCCATCCAGACTCTTTTGCCGCAAATTCAGAGTGTTTAATATTCAATTGGTCCATCAACCTGCTTATTATTGTGTCCAAATTTGTATTTGAATATACCGGTACAGTTTCTGTTATGTGGGGCTGTGTAAATTTTGTGCCATTTGGCTTCTTATATTGCGTATACAATTTGAGGGAGAGCTTATAAGGGCTATTTTGTGCATTTAGAATTGCCTGCAGATCAGGATTTATACTGTTCAAAAAATTGTTAATACCACATCTTGGCTCTGATACAAACCGGTAATCTCTAAGTTGGGCATTAAAACTGCTATGGATAGGTTCATAGCGTGGCTGCTTTGCAGGTCTAGCATTAACAGGTGCTTCATGCTTTCTTTTCAGACCAGATGTAGATGCTTGTAGGGACTGTGCAGAGCAAGTATCTCTATGTTTATATGTGAAATATTCCATGCTATATTTTCTATTGCATTTGGGGCAAATTTTTGTGGGAGTTCTGTATTTGTCCGGATTACAAATCTTTTGGTGTCTGGCCCAATTAGAGCTAAATATATTCTTATTGCATTGATTACAATATTTTTGACTTGGCATTTTTGTTGTTGGTTTATTATATATATTTCCTGGGTTTCAATTCAAAACTTTATACTGAATAAAAAATATCAATTGGGTTCAGCACTGTACTGTGTGTGTGTGTGTGTGTGTGTATGTGTGTTAATATTTCTCGCTTTGGTATTTATATAAAATTTCCTGGGTTTTTAAATCTAATCTTTATGCTTATCTTATGACAGGTTGTAAGGCCAATAGCCCACAAGTGGAAAAAGAGAATAAATATTGATTCACACTGACCTAGCACAAATGCCTGCACGAACATTCATATCTTGAATGGCAATGACCCAGCACTGAGTGTTATGTATTGATTTTTGTATAACAAGCTGTAACAGATATAGGCCTGACCCTAAATAAGAGTAGATTACAACAAATAAGCTAGATGTAACAAATATCAGGCAAAATATTGTATTTAATATGAATATTAAATCAAACAGGCATGTAAGTATGAGGAGCACTGTAAAAACACATCTGTTCTCCTCAGCCACTCTCACAATATTGGCTGATGTAATGCAAAATCTCTTTATATACCCTAATTTCACGGGAATTTCCCGGCTGATGCAATTTTGTTTGCACGCAAAGCTTTAATACTCAGAAATTGCATCAGCCGGGAAATTTCCGTGAAATTTGTTTTTTACAAGAATTTCCCGAGGGTTTTTTCACAGAAAATTCCGAGGGGGCATATTTTTCACGGAAATTTGTTTTTTACAAGAATTTCCCAAGGGTTTTTTCACAGAGCAATTCTAGAAGAATTACATTGTTTTAATATTAGATTGAACCTGGTATCCAATTGAACTTAAACCTGAAGTAAATATGTATGGGTAGGTATGGGTTTAGCTTAATTTCTGGTATGGCCAAAAAAATATCAATTTTTGACAAGTTTATGAACAAAAATTTGGCTAATGCAACTTTTGTAAGTATGAGCAAATCAATCTGAGAGGCTCTTCCTTTCTCATGGAATCCATGATGGCTTTTTTACAAACATCTTGGATTAGGCAGGGTTCCACACTAGAGCAAAAAGCTCATATGGGCATGTTGAGCTTGTTTTAAGTATAGCCAAACCTGCTTGAGGGGAGCTGTTCCTTTCTCGTCCTGGTTATACCACAAATACAACTACTCATGTGTAATATTCATGCTTAGTTACCATGGAAACTCTTATAACAATAAATTATACAATCTATTTAGGCGCTATTTTAGTCGTCCAGGAGATTAAAAATATAGATTTTGATTGTTGAAACATTATAAAACAATCGAATTATACACTTTTTACGATAGAATTATATAAAATTTCAAACTCGCATATCTCCGTTACTGTTGAAGATACAGAAGTGATTTTACAGTCAATGGAATTAGGTCGACTTAACCTAACCTAACCTGACCTGACCTAACCTAATCTAACCTAACTTTACTTAACAAAACCTAACCTAAACTAATAACAATAAAATAAAAACAATCTTTTTGTGACCGATTGTAGTCGTTGTCGAGGAGATTTGAAATATAGATTTCGATGGTTGAAACATTATAAAACAATCGAATTCCACACATTTTACAATATAATTATATAAAATTTCAAACTCGCATATCTCCGTTACTGTTGAAGATACAGTAGTGAATTTGCACTCAATGGAATCAGGTCGACGCTCTCCATTGGCTCATGGGGAAAATGTAATCCATGTGTAATATTCATGCTTAGTTACCATGGAAACTCTCATAACAATAAATTAAACAATCTATTTAGACGCTATTGTAGTAGTTGTCGAGGAGATTTCAAATATAGATTTTGATTGTTGAAACATTATAAAACAATCGAATTATACACATTTTACGATAAAATTATATAAAATTTCAAACTCGCATATCTCCGTTACTGTTGAAGATACAGAAGTGATTTTACACTCAATGGAATTAGGTCGAACTAACCTAACCTAAACTGACCTGACCTAACCTAACCTAACCTAACTTTACTTAACCTAACCTAACCTAACCTAATAACAATAAAATAAAAACAATCTATTTGTGCCCGATTGTAGTCGTTCTCGAGGAGATTTGAAATATAGATTTTGATTGTTGAAACATTATAAAACAATCTAATTATACACATTTTACGATAGAATTATATAAAATTTCAAACTCGAATATCTCCGTTAATGTTGAAGATACAGAAGTGATTTGGCACTCATTGGAATCAGGTCGACGCTCTCTATTGGCTCATGGGGAAAATGTAATCCATGTGTAATATTCATGCTTAGTTACCATGGAAACTCTTATAACAATAAATTATACAATCTATTTAGGCGCTATTTTAGTCGTCCTGGAGATTAAAAATATAGATTTTGATTGTTGAAACATTATAAAACAATCGAATTATACACTTTTTACGATAGAATTATATAAAATTTCAAACTCGCATATCTCCGTTACTGTTGAAGATACAGAAGTGATTTTACAGTCAATGGAATTAGGTCGACTTAACCTAACCTAAACTGACCTGACCTAACCTAATCTAACCTAACTTTACTTAACAAAACCTAACCTAAACTAATAACAATAAAATAAAAACATTCTTTTTGTGACCGATTGTAGTCGTTGTCGAGGAGATTTGAAATATAGATTTCGATGGTTGAAACATTATAAAACAATCGAATTCCACACATTTTACAATATAATTATATAAAATTTCAAACTCGCATATCTCCGTTACTGTTGAAGATACAGAAGTGAATTTGCACTCAATGGAATCAGGTCGACGCTCTCCATTGGCTCATGGCGAAAAATGTAATCCATGTGTAATATTCATGCTTAGTTACCATGGAAACTCTCATAACAATAAATTAAACAATCTATTTAGACGCTATTGTAGTAGTTGTCGAGGAGATTTCAAATATAGATTTTGATTGTTGAAACATTATAAAACAATCGAATTATACACATTTTACGATAAAATTATATAAAATTTCAAACTCGCATATCTCCGTTACTGTTGAAGATACAGAAGTGATTTTACACTCAATGGAATTAGGTCGAACTAACCTAACCTAAACTGACCTGACCTAACCTAACCTAACCTAACTTTACTTAACCTAACCTAACCTAACCTAATAACAATAAAATAAAAACAATCTATTTGTGCCGATTGTAGTCGTTCTCGAGGAGATTTGAAATATAGATTTTGATTGTTGAAACATTATAAAACAATCGAATTCCACGCATTTTACAATATAATTATATAAAATTTCAAACTCGCATATCTCCGTTACTATTGAAGATACAGAAGTGATTTTGCACTCAATAGAATCAGGTCGACGCTCTCTATTGGCTCGTGGCGAAAAATGTAATCAATGTGTAATATTCATGCTTAGTTACCATGGAAACTCTCATAACAATAAATTAAACAATCTATTTAGACGCTATTGTAGTCTTTGTCGAGGAGATTTCAAATATAGATTTTGATTGTTGAAACATTATAAAACAATCGAATTATACACATTTTACGATAGAATTATATAAAATTTCAAACTCGCATATCTCCGTTAATGTTGAAGATACAGAAGTGATTTTACACTCAATGGAATTAGGTTGACCTAACCTAACCTAAACTGACCTGACCTAACCTAACCTAACCTAACTTTATTAACCTAACTTAACCTAACCTAATAACAATAAAATAAAACAATCTATTTGTGCCCGATTGTAGTCGTTCTCGAGGAGATTTGAAATATAGATTTTGATTGTTGAAACATTGTAAAACAATCTAATTATACACATTTTACGATAGAATTATATAAAATTTCAAACTCGAATATCTCCGTTAATGTTGAAGATACAGAAGTGATTTGGCACTCATTGCAATCAGGTCGACGCTCTCTATTGGCTCATGGGGAAAATGTAATCCATGTGTAATATTCATGCTTAGTTACCATGGAAACTCTTATAACAATAAATTATACAATCTATTTAGGCGCTATTTTAGTCGTCCAGGAGATTTCAAATATAGATTTTGATTGTTGAAACATTATAAAACAATCGAATTATACACATTTTACGATAGAATTATATAAAATTTCAAACTCGCATATCTCCGTTACTGTTGAAGATACAGAAGTGATTTTACACTCAAAGGAATTAGGTCGACCTAACCTAACCTAAACTGACCTTACCTAACCTAACCTAACCTAACTTTACTTAACCTAACCTAACCTAACCTAATAACAATAAAATAAAAACAATCTATTTGTGCCGATTGTAGTCGTTCTCGAGGAGATTTGAAATATAGATTTTGATTGTTGAAACATTATAAAACAATCGAATTCCACACATTTTACAATATAATTATATAAAATTTCAAACTCGTATATCTCCGTTACTATTGAAGATACAGAAGTGATTTTGCACTCAATGGAATCAGGTCGACGCTCTCTATTGGCTCATGGGGAAAAATGTAATCCATGTGTAATATTCATGCTTAGTTACCGTGGAAACTCTCATAACAATAAATTAAACAATCTATTTAGAAGCTATTGTAGTCGTTGTCGAGGAGATTTGAAATACAGATTTTGATTGTTGAAACATTATAAAACAATCGAATTATACACATTTTACGATAGAATTATATAAAATTTCAAACTCGCATATCTCCGTTAATGTTGAAGATACAGAAGTGATTTTACACTCAATGGAATTAGGTTGACCTAACCTAACCTAAACTGACCTGACCTAACCTAACCTAACCTAACTTTACTTAACCTAACCTAACCTAACCTAATAACAATAAAATAAAAACAATCTATTTGTGCCCGATTGTAGTCGTTCTCGAGGAGATTTGAAATATAGATTTTGATTGTTGAAACATTATAAAACAATCTAATTATACACATTTTACGATAGAATTATATAAAATTTCAAACTCGAATATCTCCGTTAATGTTGAAGATACAGAAGTGATTTGGCACTCATTGGAATCAGGTCGACGCTCTCTATTGGCTCATGGGGAAAATGTAATCCATGTGAGTAGTTGTATTTGTGGTATAACCAGGACGAGAAAGAAAGAGCTCCCCTCAAGCAGGTTTGGCCATACTTAAAACAAGCTCAACATGCCCATATGAGCTTTTTGCTCTAGTGTGGAACCCTGCCTAATCCAAGATTTTTGTAAAAAAGCCATCATGGATTCCATTAGAAAGGAAGAGCCTCTCAGATTGATTTGCTCATACTTAAAACTAAGCCAAGTTCTTTTATTATTTTATTGCTTATCTGTCAAAATCCCAGGAATCTTGAATTGATATTTATTGGGTTCTGAGAGCCAGTAGAGTGTGGTGCATTGCCTTGTAATCAAAAAACTCGGGTTTGAATCCTGGTAAAATGTGAAGCCTCCCCTGATGGCAAAATGTCTTGTAAACAAGGGGTTCTGGGTTCGAGTCCTGATAGATTGAAATATGTGTGGCAAAATAATATCTCCATATGTGAGATTTTGAGAATAATTACTGCTAGTTGATATACAACTCCCAGATCTGAAAACCTGGTAAAAAGTGTTATACAACAGAGCAAAATTATTTTATATTTGGGGATCACCAGCTCAGCCACTAACTGCTGTTATAATTGTTTTGGCATATTGTCCATAGTTCTGATCAATTCCATTGCTTGGGGTAAGTAATTATAGCTCGGAAATGCATGAATTGATATTAATCTATCAAAAGACTAATGTTTTGCTCTTGCCGGCACGCAAAAGATAAAATCTACACGCTAGAACGGAACATTAATGGATTTTTCTGTGCGATTCACTGAAGGGGCCATTAATCTTTCCGTGCAACAGGGGAAAATGTAACAAGGAAAATGTAACAAAGATTGAGACAAAGATACATATTTTCTGACCCAGTGGCAATGAACTGCCCCTCTTCATGTTGAAAGCAATTCTGTTCTGATAATATGTGCCTAGGCAAGACTTGGAGAATATTATGACAGAAACAAAATCCAATTTTGTCTGTATCAAGGTCTTCAGAACCCAGTAAAATGTGGGCATATTCTATTTGGAGACGTGTTAATATTGTGGCCTTGTAATCAGGGGCTTTGGGTTCGAGTCCTGTATAAGATTGAAATACATACAACTGCCTACACATAAGATATTCACTGCTAGCTGATATACAGTTGAGGTTTGTGTGTTGTACAACAGGATAATAGAGCAAATATCTTCTAGAATTGCTCCGTGACTCTCTCATTTCTTACATCATAAACATATGATTTTTCTCCTATGAGAATAACACTACATATGGTGTCATTAGGTAATGCTTCATGGAATTCACAGATAATTTTAATATTTGTTCTGTCATTCACCACAACCTGTTTCCTTTTTGAAGCATTGATTACAAACATGGGTCTCTGTGCTTTGAATTCATCTGGTGTGTAGTACATGTCAGTATTGCCAGTAGTGACCCTCTTGAAAGCCGAAAAAGCTTCATATAATTTGAGGAAATCATCCTTGGACATGTCTAAATTGTAATTCTCTCTAGGAAATACATCATTTCTGCCATTTTTAAGATATATGTTCTTGATGTTGCAGTTATCAAATTTACTTGAATTTTTTTCCTGATTATTGTGTCTCCCAGTCTGAAACAGTACTACCACAAAATCAGGCATGTCATATTGAATACTGGAGAATGAATTTGTAGCATCAAATTCATAATATGTACCAGATGCGGGCTTCTGTACACATTGATATGTATAAAATTGTAGAGGAATTTGTGGATTTTTTATTATATCAGCTTTGTATTTAAGACCATAACTGGCTTCATACTCAACAACAGGGATTCTTAACTCCATAGTCTGAATAATGCATTTGCCTGCATCTGGTAGGGTATTAGGCAGAGCTTCTCCTGTGGGGTTTATTGTACTGTACCTCATCAAAGCATTGTTATCATTTGCAGCTCTTCTAAATGTGATTCTTAACCCACCCTTCCACATAATTTCTTTGTAATCTGAGAAGAATCCTGGCAACAGGCGCATGGGGAACAGCACAGTGTGGTTCTTAGATAATATCTTATCACCAGCTTCAAATCCGCCTATTTTGTAGTATGAAGCCTTGGTTTTGGATAATTTTAGTGTGGCCAAAGCTGTGGAGGTAATGCCGGGATAATCCACTCTGTTTATAACAACACCGTGCTTTCTGATCTCAATTTCAGAGAACAGATGCAGCACAAAATTGTCTACAAGTCTTATATTTGAATTTGCCGGATAATCTGTTCCATCGAGCTTTACAACATCAAATTTGATGTATAGATCTGCTCTGTGGGGGTGTATAAATCCATCCCCTACATCAAGATCAACCTCAATTTCTGTGTTGGGTTGATTTAAATTTGCAAATGTCCTCCTGTTTGGGGGGAAAGATTGTAGCTCATAACTCTCAATATTTTCCATTTTCTTCTTGTATGTATTTTTATTTAAATATTAATCTCTATGATTGCAGTTGTTGTGGCTCCAGCAAAATCAACTAATTCTTCTTTTTCATTAGTGACCATCAATTCAATATAATCTATTCTATTATGACACACAGGAAAATATAATGTTGGGGATGGATTGTAGATGATGGGCTCCATAAATTCAGAATTAGGTTTGAATGTTGCAATGATGCCAGTTTGTTTGTGAGTGCCTATGCCATTTGATTTGGTGATCATACCCTCAGCCACATTACAGTGAATATTCAGAGTCTCTATGGCTAAGAATTTAGGTATATTCATAGCAGTGTATTTGATGCCTGCTTCAAGTTTTGTATTGTTCTCAAATCCTAACAGCTCTCCTATAGTACCCAGATTCACTGTTTCTGCGGCAGATACAATTTCTACTCTGTGAGTGACAGAATTTTGACTTAACACTACACCTCTGGGTAATTGAGCATTTAGAGTGGATAGATTATATTGCCCTGGAGTGATGACAATTTTTTCATCCCCTACTGCAATTGTATTGTTGTGGTGTGTAATATTGGGGATTAGGTACATGCCATAAAATGCCCTGAGAGCTATTGTTTTGGGATATACTATGTCATCATGCAATTTGAGTTTCAATAAGAAAGTGTGGGGCGTTACCCCCACACCCCCTATACGCCTTCATGGCGTGGTGCTATGCACAGGGGAACACTTTACTTTTTTTTATCTTCACTTTATATTGAATTTTGGCTGGTGAGATGAAATACCCCCATGATGTTTTAGATACCACAAGGCTTTTTGAAAATCTTCAATTGATGGTTTATTTATTTGAGACATATATCTAAGAACTGATAAACACAAATGTCCACAATTAACATCTTTGAAGTTTTGAACACGGGCATTATTATAATAAAGATTAGCTGATTTTAGATATTTTATTAAATTTTCAGGTGGAACACCTCCAAATGAATCAAACACAAATGCCTTATTTTTTACATATTTAAGATAACAAATCCAGTGAGTGCCCTGATTTTTGAACTCATCCAAATTAACAATACCACACTCTTTGTTGAGTGTTTGTTCTGGTAAAGAATCAGACATGTACACACCTCTAAAATGTTTGATGCCCAATGGCTTGATTAAAGCTTCAATATCTTGGTTTGCAAGCGGCTCTTGTTTTTTTTAAACTTATTCATGGCTCTTTTAACACCTTTGCCTTTTTTCTCCATTGCCAGGTTATGGCGCTTCTGCTCATCTAATTCTGCCCTATTTTTCTTGGCATCTATTACTGTTTTTGCTATGGCGGCTGAACCCCCAGCCAAGCTCCCAACAGCCCCGAGAGCAGCTAAGATGGCAGGGATGGTAAATATGAATCCCCCCACATGTGATTTTTTTCTTGATTGCTGTAATTTTTTTAATTGGGGGGTACTAAGTAACAATTTCATACCATGCCCCTTTGCAATACAAGAATTTTTTTTCTTGCGCTGTTTTTTGGTTAAGAGACTGTCAATAGTTTTAAGAGATTTGAGACCTGCATAAGGTATTTGATACATAACACCCTTGGCCTTCATTGTAGGTTTATTATATACATATTTACAGCCCCCACCCCAGTTTTTGTTTGGTGCTCATAGCTATGGTGGTCCCCAATGCTGCTATTTTTCACTCAAAGAAGCATCTTTGCTTACAAATCTACCAAATGCAGCCTCTTCTAATTTCTTGTCTGCAACATGTCTCTTGTCAAGATCAGAATGTGTGTTGTATGCAATATCATGGTCTCTACAAGCAGCATCTAAGGGATTAACACCAGGATCACCTCTGTTTAATCTATGGTCCAATTTTGTGCCTGGACCACAATACTGATAGCCTGGAATATGTAGTTCAAATGGCAGCTTGTTTATAATGTCATTAACAAGGCCCCGACCCTCAGAAATATTCCAAAATTTAGGTGGTAGAGTATTAATTATTTTTATAAGATATCCAATCGCCTTAGTGTCATTCACTATAAAATTAGACAATTTTGTGCTTATCATGTCCATAATTCCAACCTTTTCATTGTAAAAATTGTGGTTCCCAGCATTTTCCTCCCCAGCTATCACCAATAACCTATCTACAAGTTTCCTGACATCATCAACCCACACAAATTCTTTAGGCAGGGTGTTGTATTGTTTGATTCCACTGCCAGTCTTGATTTGTGACCATATGGGCTTGATTAAATTGTTGTATTTTGCTCCACTGCTCGACTTGACTCTTTTTTGTGTGGGATCATTGTTCTGGTATAGAGCATCTGATTTTATTAATATTTCTTTGTAATCCTCATAATCTTGATCTGTATAGCTGCCAGGCCTTTTCCTAGTCATCAGTTCCCATAATCCAGGTGTTCCGGAGTACTTAACAAAAGCACCTTTTTCTCCAAGTCGAGATTCTGAATATACAATTATATCATCTCCCATAAATGTTACTCTGAAATTGCCAATTCTATGAATAATGCTGCCATCAAGCTCTGTGTCAGCATATAAGCCAAAAACCTCATCTTTATTGTCTTTAGGTGTGGTTAAATATTTTTGAGCAAGAAGACCCAATTCAATAGGATCCTGACTAGCCTCAATTCTTCGAGGAGGACTAGGTGTATGAATACTGGAAAGTGGGGTGAATGGATAATCTAATATGTTCCTTGCAGCTACAGGTACAAGCTCTGTGAGCAAATTTTGATTTTGCTCTGTAACAGTTTTGATATTTTTACCTAAATTATTAATAGCATCAATTACAGGCTGTTCTGTTTGTTTGTGTTTTTCATAAATTCCTCGGTTCTCTGATTTCCATCCCTTAAATCTTTTTACAAGATAATCTTTTAATTTAAGATCATCAATGATTGGCCTTTTCATGGTTATTTATTTATGTTTCAATGTCTAGAAAATTGTTGATTTTATTTCTGTATTTGCCACTATTGGGTGTTCTTGTCATATCAATTGTGACAAACCCATAACTGTCCTGGTTCCAGCACCAACTGCAAATCTTGGAAAAATCATTGTAGCTCAAGTCCCCACCTACATATTCATCATGTATGTGTTTGAGGTTGGTATGATTATGATGAAACACGCATATAAAATTGCTGTTGTCTCGGATCAGCTGCTTGGGTATTTTTGAAAAAGTCTGTGCCAGATAGAAGCAATCAATGTTTTTGTGCCGGCCCTGTGTAAAGAAATTTCTAACCTTGTTTTGATTATCCAATATAATGTCATCAAACACAACAACAGAATTATCGAGACATTCATGAAGTGGCTTAACATCTGGTTCAAAAGTGGCAATATCCAATCCATCATATAGCTTCATCAGCTGCTGATATTTTAATTGTTCCAAGCTCTTAGAGAAGATATACAAGTGCCTGTTTTTCCAGTCTAACCAGTTGGGTGCCAATAAAAAATTATCAACCATTAGTGTAGTTTTACCACAAGCAGATGGCCCAACAATAAGACACCTAATATTATCAGGTAACAAGTTGCCATTTCTCTTATTCTGTTGTTCAGGTTCTGGGAGCCTTTTTATAACATCCCAGGTGCTCATATTATTATTTTGTTTGCATCGATCCAGCTGTGTTCTGGGAGTCCTAGCCATTTGACAAATAATTTGTTGCCTTTTCTGCGGATAATTTTTTCTATGAGATATGTGTCAGGCTGTTTAGTTTTGCTGAGCTCTTGTTCATAGAACCTGCCTTTGAGAATTTCTCCTCGGTGATCCTTTATTATATATGTGTTAAGGGTCCCGGGTTTAACTTGAACCACTGTAAATAATTCAGTACTCCAGTTTCTTGTAAAGCCTCTCTTGAATAAGTGCTTATATTTGCTTATTCTTACTTGATCACCCACCCTGTATTTGGCCTTTCTTGTTGTTGGCTGATATTTAGGATAATAAACAGTGCTGATCAATTTTTGCTCATCAGATGAAGTTACTTCAGAGGGTTTCATGTTGATTGTAGAATGGACCGAGTTGTTATATTTATGTAGAAGTTCTGGAAGAATATTAATCCATTTATAATTACCCTGCAGTGTAAATTGTTTATACATAAGATTTTTTAAGGTTCTGTTGAATCTCTCTACAATTGAGGCCTTGAGGTCACTGTAACTCGAATAATGTTTAATTGCCTGGCTTTTAATAAATTGTTGAAACACTGAATTATAAAATTCTTTGCCATTATCTGTTTGCAAATAGCGCGGGGATCTTCCACTCTGATTGATGATTGTCCTGAGGGCTTCTGTAACACATTTTCCAGTCTTGGATTTGAGTGGCACAGCCCAGGCAAATTTTGAAAATGTGTCTATTACAGTGAGTAGATACTTGTAGCCCTTGTTGATTTTGTCTAAGTTTTTCAACTGCCCACTTGCCATTTCAATCAAGTCGCTTTGCCATAAATCATCTATGCTTTTTGTAACTACTGGGAGTCTCTTAAAATTATGTCGGGCCTGTCTGTATAATTCATCAACAATAATTTGTCTAGACATAATATGTAAACAAGAATATTGCAACTATAGGGTGTTCAGCAGCTGAAACTGCAGGATTTTCTAAATATAATTTGTCCCCTATCTGTATTTTAAATTCCAGAGTACCATCATCTTCAGTATAGGCTGTTTCCAATGTATTGGGATCTGTAAAGTCCTTCAATTCTACACTGGTGATTTTCACTTTGTTGTTAGCATTTGTTATTGATAAGGTGGGGTAGTGGTGTGCCTGTGGCTGAAGCCAATATTTGATCTTGATTGGTCTCAATGTGCCCCCAACAAAAAATTGGTAATAAAATTGTGCAGGGGACAGCATATATATTTTGCCTCCTGGTGTAAATGGAGAATCATATTCTTTGTTGGGGATGCTGTACAATTCAAGAATTACTGAATGTTTTGGATTCTCGATTATGCCTGTTATTTCTTTTTCTGCTGTGAGCAATCTGCTTGTTACAGATTCAAGGTGCTCATTGATAGTCCTAACAACATCATCATGGCCTGGCTTGATTTTTATGTCCACAACAAGTTTTTTGTATTGTTGCACAATATCTTGAAACTGGGTGGCAAAAACAGACAGAGCATTTGCTTGATTGGATTCCATGGTCCCTAGCTGTTGCTTGATATTAGCTACAATTTGTTGCAAATTTTCAACAACTGCCAATTTTGAATTTTGAGCTGTAAGATCATGGACCTGTCTTCTGATATCCTCAAACAGGGCATGCAGTTCATTAATATGTTGATTGGTTGGAAGAGTGGTCACTGTCTGAGTGAGATGTTTGATCTCTGCCTGGATATTCTTGATATCTTCTGATTTCAATATCCTATTCACTGCCCTCTAAATATTTTTAAGTTCCTGTGATGTAGGAAGATTTGATACTGTATTTTGCAAAAATTCAAGTGCCAATTTTACATTGTGTAATTCAGAAGCATCGGCCACATTTTGCATAGCATTTTGGAGCAGGGCTATATCTGCCTGAGAGGGTGTGGATTGTTGTAAAATTTCAAGTTTTGTTTGGATATCATCTATCAAGTGATGAAAATGAGATAGTTCAGATTCAGTGTTGAGGTTTTCAAGCTTTGTGATTTGTTGCTGGACACTGATGAGGGTATCTACAATCCCAGGCAATCTGGATTCTAGTACATTTGCCAAATCACTTTGTACTGCTGCTATTGTACCTTCAAGATGGGTTATGGAACTTTGAATTTTTCCAAAATCTTCATATGTTTCAAGTTGCAGCTTAATATTTGCTACACTCCGAGTTATTGCATTCAAAGCATCAGAAGATGGCAAATTGTTCATAAAATTTTCAAGTGTCTCAATTTTTTCTTTAACCTCGGCTATGGCATTGTTCAGAGGGTCCAGATTAGGTATTTGGAGTGACTGAATCTGTTCTTTTAGAGTGGAAATCACTAGATCAAAATCTTCTTGTGATTTTATGCTTTTGACAATTGTTTGGAGCTGTGTCTGGACATTATTTATTTGCTCTTCCAATTGTTGTTTCAATTGCTCAGAGTTGTTAGCCTGGGTCTTAAATTTGGCTTGAAGAGCTGCAACAGCCTCTTCCAAACTTTGAAAATTATCCAATGTAGCCAGGTCAGTATATTTCTGAAGCAATAATTTGAGTTCAGAATCAATTTTAAGAAGAGGGTCCATGCATTGTGATTGTAAATTTGTAATTTCTAATTGAAGACTGGCATTGAGTGTAGTTTGTAAAGCTTGTAAATCACTTCTTAATTTCTTGACTCTGACATCAAGCATCAGAATCTCATCACTGTGATCTTCATGTCTTGTATGGCCAAAAATATCATTAGGCATTTTTGTTTTAGTAGTTATTTATTATTGAATACCTGATTCTTAATTCTATAAAAAAGGGTATAAGCTTATCATAGGATCCAGGGACCTCAATATATAAGCAGTCACCAGCAGAAACAGTATATACAGTGCCAGAAACCATGTTTGAGTGCTTAATTCTATAAATATTTCTCCCTACTGAAATCTTGACATCACCCTCAGGGGTTGTAATAAATTGCAATTGCCCACCTACAGGTAATTGGTAATGATTTAAATTATTGTTAAATATGTACAATGTTTTGCCTGTTTCATCATCAACATCTGTAAGTATGCTGTTCAGATGAATAATTAACAAGCCATTTAGTTTAGACAGCATATCAGAAGAGGGTTGTGGTGTTGGCAGGTCCATAATACCCTGTTTTTTGAACCCAAATAAGTTCATAGGCATGTTTATTTATTTCAAATCATGCTCTGTACTTGGGCATTGATTGCCATTTTTCAAATCACAATGACCCCATGGTAAAGTATGTATGCCGCATGATAAAATGCATCTCTTATCATCATGTGGGTCCAGAGCCACTTTTTTTACAACATTTGAAGTCAATAAGTGATCTTCACTCTGAATTCTGGATTCTGATGTTCTGATTAAACTCTGGGATTTGAGGCAATTTTTATAATCTTCAAATTGGAGCTCTTTTTCCACAGCTACTTTGCCAATACCCTTGGCTTTTTTGACAACAGCATTACATGTTTTAAAACTATACACCTTGGCACTTAACCCAGCAAATTCCACAATAACATCACCAAGTGTCTCATCTTTTAACTTGCCAGGCACCTTTTTGTTGTGGGGTTGAATATTCAAATGGCCTGGCAATTCACTGGTATCAAAATATTGAAACAATTCAGGCTGTGCCATATCTTGATAAACATCTTCTGTTTGAATATCAAGAATAAAACTATCCGTGTCCATGTATATCAGTTTTACTCTATCACCATAAAAAGGTTTGAACACATCATAATACAATGTTAACATATGTAATTTGGCCAAATCCAATATTGCAGCCCCTACATAAATAGGTTTATCAAACTTAATTTTTGTTTTTTTCATGTTGAAAAGTGCCATATCTTCACCATAAATTCTTCTGTAATTGAAATTAGGCTTTGCAACCAATTTTTTGCTCAGACTGGGGTCAGTAATTATTTTAACATCGGTATGTTTTCTGACATTTTCAATTGTTTTGCCATATACAGAATTAACCATCAATTTAAACAAGCTCTTATCAAATTGGCTCTTTGCAGATGTTCGAAGCTCCGTGTTTGTATCAATGTATGGTTTCAACCATTCTGAGTGCCTGAACCTCAAAACTTTTCCAACTTTGGTCACTTGGACACCATGTTTCATCAGGAACTGGAGGTACTTGTAATGTATGACATAGCCCTGTTTTGACTCCAGTGTCATCATGAGCTTCTTCTGTTTAGAGCCAGGTGAGCACTGAACCTCGGGAATTGGGGGCAGATCAGAAAATTTTTTGTGGAATTTTTTTGGAATTGTCATATCAACCTCTAAGTAGAGGCCATGTTCACGGTCATCTAAACCCTGAAGATCCTCAATATTAAAATTTTTAACCCACTCAAGCCCTGCATATGGCAGTTTTTGCATCATGGCATGACCATAGAGGCTGTTTGCATCTATATATACTATATAATTTGATGGCAATTCTGGATTATAATTGGGAATATGCTTGTTATTTGCTCTGGCATATCTCTGAGAACATTGCACCATCCCCCCTCTTATACCTTGCTCCATAAACAGGTACATATCTTGATCTTGGATAAGATCCAATTGCTTTTTAGTGTTTAAAAACATTGCAGCCCATGCTAGGCCCGGGGCACTGTAAAAATACACTGGGTCCAGTCCATAATTTTGCATAGAAGATTTTCTGAATGTCTGCATTATATCTGCTAAGATGGTCACATCAAGTTTCAAATATGCCATGTGATAATCACCAAATGTCCGGCATTTTAAATTGTTCCACACCAATTGGGCATGGTGATAATCATCATCACTGATTCCAGATCCTCTGATTTTGCTGTAAAACTCATGTTGTGGTGGCAGGGAACACTCATCAAATTTAGAAAAATCTATAACATAGTCATATGGATATACACCCTTTCGCCTAATTAATTTCAGGTCCTGATTTGGAAACAATGCACGTGTGATTTTGAATTGATCATCAGATAATTGAGTGGCCAGTATGGCCAGGCTAGCAGATAAAATTCTGTAAGAATCAAGAAATCTCATGTGAATAGGAACACCATTAACTTTAATTGTTTTGCTAATAGATATATATTTCTCATCATTTTCAGCTAAAATATTTAAATTCTGCTTCTCAAACCCCTCATATCTGATCAGATGATGGAAATCATAATTGGATGCTCCATGACAAAATATGGGGATAAATTTTGGTCTCTTGATCTTAATATTACAGCTATTACACAGGGCCATTAAGAATTTACCATCTGTATGAGAATGGTGTTTCACCTTGATATTTGTATCTGAAAATTCAGAATCACATACCGGGCATTTTTCTGCATTGTTGAAATCTTCAATCTGTTTCTCTGTTAAAGGCAACATGGGTTTTGATTTTAATAAGATGTTAGATGCTATGTCACGGCACTCATTTTCTATTTTATGTGCAAATATTTTGATGGCATCTGGTCCCATGTATGAATATTCTTTGGTAACAACACCATCCTGTACAACCACATAACAAAAGCTGGAAGGTTCATGTAGCTGGTATGGTGTAATAGAAGATTCTTCAGGATCTGGATTGCAGAATGCAAGAGATTTGAGATTTGATTCAAAATCACAGACAATATATGCTGGGTGTTCCAACAAGGCCTCAAACTTTTTGAATTTGCAATTCTCACTTGGATTAGGCATCACCATATGAACAGGTTTATGATTTTTACAGTATTTCAGATGCTCAATTAACTTATTTTTTGCAATTTCTGCATTCTCTTCAGGAACTCTATTCACCATTTTCCTGCCATCAAATACAGTTAAACATCTTCTGCACAACTTGAATATTGTATTGGATTTGTCTAGTTGTGTTCTCACCAAAGCTTGAAGATTATGTATCAGAGTATAATGATTTGTACCATCCTCTTCAATTAAGAGCAAATCAATTGGAATATCAGAATCATCATCAAATGTACTGATTCTGAGAGGTGCTATCGGGCAATTGCCAGTGGAACAAGTAAATACATTAATAGATAATTGTTTATTATTGATATTCCTGGCCCTTTTTTCAAATTTATCAATATTCTGAACAGACATTGGATATTCTAAACCCTCCATTGCCTCATCAAAATCATGTTCATGTTGTTTATAATAAGTTATTCTCTCAGGATGCCTTGAAACTGGATACAAAGCAGCTAAAATACACCACAAAAAGCATTTCTCATCATTATTTTTTATATTAACCACGGCTTGTTTGTTTTTAATATTATCAGGTAATGGTAAATAAGTAGAACCTTGTAATGGGCTGAATTCAGAAATATTAACATATAACTTGTGAGGAGAGCCGCATAGGCTCCATCCAGACTCTTTTGCCGCAAATTCAGAGTGTTTAATATTCAATTGGTCCATCAACCTGCTTATTATTGTGTCCAAATTTGTATTTGAATATACCGGTACAGTTTCTGTTATGTGGGGCTGTGTAAATTTTGTGCCATTTGGCTTCTTATATTGCGTATACAATTTGAGGGAGAGCTTATAAGGGCTATTTTGTGCATTTAGAATTGCCTGCAGATCAGGATTTATACTGTTCAAAAAATTGTTAATACCACATCTTGGCTCTGATACAAACCGGTAATCTCTAAGTTGGGCATTAAAACTGCTATGGATAGGTTCATAGCGTGGCTGCTTTGCAGGTCTAGCATTAACAGGTGCTTCATGCTTTCTTTTCAGACCAGATGTAGATGCTTGTAGGGACTGTGCAGAGCAAGTATCTCTATGTTTATATGTGAAATATTCCATGCTATATTTTCTATTGCATTTGGGGCAAATTTTTGTGGGAGTTCTGTATTTGTCCGGATTACAAATCTTTTGGTGTCTGGCCCAATTAGAGCTAAATATATTCTTATTGCATTGATTACAATATTTTTGACTTGGCATTTTTGTTGTTGGTTTATTATATATATTTCCTGGGTTTCAATTCAAAACTTTATACTGAATAAAAAATATCAATTGGGTTCAGCACTGTACTGTGTGTGTGTGTGTGTGTGTGTATGTGTGTTAATATTTCTCGCTTTGGTATTTATATAAAATTTCCTGGGTTTTTAAATCTAATCTTTATGCTTATCTTATGACAGGTTGTAAGGCCAATAGCCCACAAGTGGAAAAAGAGAATAAATATTGATTCACACTGACCTAGCACAAATGCCTGCACGAACATGCATATCTTGAATGGCAATGACCCAGCACTGAGTGTTATGTATTGATTTTTGTATAACAAGCTGTAACAGATATAGGCCTGACCCTAAATAAGAGTAGATTACAACAAATAAGCTAGATGTAACAAATATCAGGCAAAATATTGTATTTAATATGAATATTAAATCAAACAGGCCTGTAAGTATGAGGAGCACTGTAAAAACACATCTGTTCTCCTCAGCCACTCTCACAATATTGGCTGATGTAATGCAAAATCTCTTTATATACCCTAATTTCACGGGAATTTCCCGGCTGATGCAATTTTGTTTGCACGCAAAGCTTTAATACTCAGAAATTGCATCAGCCGGGAAATTTCCGTGAAATTTGTTTTTTACAAGAATTTCCCGAGGGTTTTTTCACAGAAAATTCCGAGGGGGCATATTTTTCACGGAAATTTGTTTTTTACAAGAATTTCCCAAGGGTTTTTTCACAGAGCAATTCTAGAAGAATTACATTGTTTTAATATTAGATTGAACCTGGTATCCAATTGAACTTAAACCTGAAGTAAATATGTATGGGTAGGTATGGGTTTAGCTTAATTTCTGGTATGGCCAAAAAATATCAATTTTTGACAAGTTTATGAACAAAAATTTGGCTAATGCAACTTTTGTAAGTATGAGCAAATCAATCTGAGAGGCTCTTCCTTTCTCATGGAATCCATGATGGCTTTTTTACAAAAATCTTGGATTAGGCAGGGTTCCACACTAGAGCAAAAAGCTCATATAGGCATGTTGAGCTTGTTTTAAGTATAGCCAAACCTGCTTGAGGGGAGCTGTTCCTTTCTCGTCCTGGTTATACCACAAATACAACTACTCATGTGTAATATTCATGCTTAGTTACCATGGAAACTCTTATAACAATAAATTATACAATCTATTTAGGCGCTATTTTAGTCGTCCAGGAGATTAAAAATATAGATTTTGATTGTTGAAACATTATAAAACAATCGAATTATACACTTTTTACGATAGAATTATATAAAATTTCAAACTCGCATATCTCCGTTACTGTTGAAGATACAGAAGTGGTTTTACAGTCAATGGAATTAGGTCGACTTAACCTAACCTAAACTGACCTGACCTAACCTAATCTAACCTAACTTTACTTAACAAAACCTAACCTAAACTAATAACAATAAAATAAAAACAATCTTTTTGTGACCGATTGTAGTCGTTGTCGAGGAGATTTGAAATATAGATTTCGATGGTTGAAACATTATAAAACAATCGAATTCCACACATTTTACAATATAATTATATAAAATTTCAAACTCGCATATCTCCGTTACTGTTGAAGATACAGAAGTGAATTTGCACTCAATGGAATCAGGTCGACGCTCTCCATTGGCTCATGGGGAAAATGTAATCCATGTGTAATATTCATGCTTAGTTACCATCGAAACTCTCATAACAATAAATTAAACAATCTATTTAGACGCTATTGTAGTAGTTGTCGAGGAGATTTCAAATATAGATTTTGATTGTTGAAACATTATAAAACAATCGAATTATACACATTTTACGATAAAATTATATAAAATTTCAAACTCGCATAACTCCGTTACTGTTGAAGATACAGAAGTGATTTTACACTCAATGGAATTAGGTCGAACTAACCTAACCTAAACTGACCTGACCTAACCTAACCTAACCTAACTTTACTTAACCTAACCTAACCTAACCTAATAACAATAAAATAAAAACAATCTATTTGTGCCGATTGTAGTCGTTCTCGAGGAGATTTGAAATATAGATTTTGATTGTTGAATCATTATAAAACAATCGAATTCCACACATTTTACAATATAATTATATAAAATTTCAAACTCGTATATCTCTGTTACTATTGAAGATACAGAAGTGATTTTGCACTCAATGGAATCAGGTCGACGCTCTCTATTGGCTCATGGGGAAAAATGTAATCCATGTGTAATATTCATGCTTAGTTACCGTGGGAATTCTCACAACAATAAATTAAACAATCTATTTAGACGCTATTGTAGTCGTTGTCGAGGAGATTTGAAATATAGATTTTGAGTGTTGAAACATTATAAAACAATCGAATTCCACACATTTTACAATATAATTATATAAAATTTCAAACTCGCATATCTCCGTTACTGTTGAAGATACAGAAGTGAATTTGCACTCAAAGGAATCAGGTCGACGCTCTCTATTGGCTCATGGGGAAAATGTAATCCATGTGTAATATTCATGCTTAGTTACCATGGAAACTCTCATAACAATAAATTAAACAATCTATTTAGACGCTATTGTAGTAGTTGTCGAGGAGATTTCAAATATAGATTTTGATTGTTGAAACATTATAAAACAATCGAATTATACACATTTTACGATAAAATTATATAAAATTTCAAACTCGCATATCTCCGTTACTGTTGAAGATACAGAAGTGATTTTACACTCAATGGAATTAGGTCGAACTAACCTAACCTAAACTGACCTGACCTAACCTAACCTAACCTAACTTTACTTAACCTAACCTAACCTAACCTAATAACAATAAAATAAAAACAATCTATTTGTGCCGATTGTAGTCGTTCTCGAGGAGATTTGAAATATAGATTTTGATTGTTGAAACATTATAAAACAATCGAATTTTACACTTTTTACGATAGAATTATATAAAATTTCAAACTCGCATATCTCCGTTACTGTTGAAGATACAGAAGTGATTTTACAGTCAATGGAATTAGGTCGACTTAACCTAACCTAAACTGACCTGACCTAACCTAATCTAACCTAACTTTACTTAACAAAACCTAACCTAAACTAATAACAATAAAATAAAAACATTCTTTTTGTGACAGATTGTAGTCGTTGTCGAGGAGATTTGAAATATAGATTTCGATGGTTGAAACATTATAAAACAATCGAATTCCACACATTTTACAATATAAATATATAAAATTTCAAACTCGCATATCTCCGTTACTGTTGAAGATACAGAAGTGAATTTGCACTCAATGGAATCAGGTCGACGCTCTCCATTGGCTCATGGGGAAAATGTAATCCATGTGTAATATTCATGCTTAGTTACCATCGAAACTCTCATAACAATAAATTAAACAATCTATTTAGACGCTATTGTAGTAGTTGTCGAGGATATTTCAAATATAGATTTTGATTGTTGAAACATTATAAAACAATCGAATTATACACATTTTACGATAAAATTATATAAAATTTCAAACTCGCATAACTCCGTTACTGTTGAAGATACAGAAGTGATTTTACACTCAATGGAATTAGGTCGAACTAACCTAACCTAAACTGACCTGACCTAACCTAACCTAACCTAACTTTACTTAACCTAACCTAACCTAACCTAATAACAATAAAATAAAAACAATCTATTTGTGCCGATTGTAGTCGTTCTCGAGGAGATTTGAAATATAGATTTTGATTGTTGAAACATTATAAAACAATCGAATTCCACACATTTTACAATATAATTATATAAAATTTCAAACTCGTATATCTCTGTTACTATTGAAGATACAGAAGTGATTTTGCACTCAATGGAATCAGGTCGACGCTCTCTATTGGCTCATGGGGAAAAATGTAATCCATGTGTAATATTCATGCTTAGTTACCGTGGGAACTCTCACAACAATAAATTAAACAATCTATTTAGACGCTATTGTAGTCGTTGTCGAGGAGATTTGAAATATAGATTTTGATTGTTGAAACATTATAAAACAATCGAATTCCACACATTTTACAATATAATTATATAAAATTTCAAACTCGCATATCTCCGTTACTGTTGAAGATACAGAAGTGAATTTGCACTCAAAGGAATCAGGTCGACGCTCTCTATTGGCTCATGGGGAAAATGTAATCCATGTGTAATATTCATGCTTAGTTACCATGGAAACTCTCATAACAATAAATTAAACAATCTATTTAGACGCTATTGTAGTAGTTGTCGAGGAGATTTCAAATATAGATTTTGATTGTTGAAACATTATAAAACAATCGAATTATACACATTTTACGATAAAATTATATAAAATTTCAAACTCGCATATCTCCGTTACTGTTGAAGATACAGAAGTGATTTTACACTCAATGGAATTAGGTCGAACTAACCTAACCTAAACTGACCTGACCTAACCTAACCTAACCTTACTTTACTTAACCTAACCTAACCTAACCTAATAACAATAAAATAAAAACAATCTATTTGTGCCGATTGTAGTCGTTCTCGAGGAGATTTGAAATATAGATTTTGATTGTTGAAACATTATAAAACAATCGAATTTTACACTTTTTACGATAGAATTATATAAAATTTCAAACTCGCATATCTCCGTTACTGTTGAAGATACAGAAGTGATTTTACAGTCAATGGAATTAGGTCGACTTAACCTAACCTAAACTGACCTGACCTAACCTAATCTAACCTAACTTTACTTAACAAAACCTAACCTAAACTGATAACAATAAAATAAAAACATTCTTTTTGTGACCGATTGTAGTCGTTGTCGAGGAGATTTGAAATATAGATTTCGATGGTTGAAACATTATAAAACAATCGAATTCCACACATTTTACAATATAAATATATAAAATTTCAAACTCGCATATCTCCGTTACTGTTGAAGATACAGAAGTGAATTTGCACTCAATGGAATCAGGTCGACGCTCTCCATTGGCTCATGGGGAAAATGTAATCCATGTGTAATATTCATGCTTAGTTACCATGGAAACTCTCATAACAATAAATTAAACAATCTATTTAGACGCTATTGTAGTAGTTGTCGAGGAGATTTCAAATATAGATTTTGATTGTTGAAACATTAAAAAACAATCGAATTATACACATTTTACGATAGAATTATATAAAATTTCAAACTCACATATCTCCGTTACTGTTGAAGATACAGAAGTGATTTTACACTCAATGGAATTAGGTCGACCTAACCTAACCTAAACTGACCTGACCTAACCTAACCTAACCTAACTTTACTTAACCTAACCTAACCTAACCTAATAACAATAAATTAAACAATCTATTTAGACGCTATTGTAGTCGTTGTCGAGGAGATTTGAAATATAGATTTTGATTGTTGAAACATTATAAAACAATCGAATTATACACATTTTACGATAGAATTATATAAAATTTCAAACTCACATATCTCCGTTACTGTTGAAGATACAGAAGTGATTTTACACTCAATGGAATTAGGTCGACCTAACCTAACCTAAACTGACCTGACCTAACCTAACCTAACCTAACTTTACTTAACCTAACCTAACCTAACCTAATAACAATAAATTAAACAATCTATTTAGACGCTATTGTAGTCGTTGTCGAGGAGATTTGAAATACAGATTTTGATTGTTGAAACATTATAAAACAATCGAATTATACACATTTTACGATAGAATTATATAAAATTTCAAACTCGAATATCTCCGTTAATGTTGAAGATACAGAAGTGATTTGGCACTCATTGGAATCAGGTCGACGCTCTCTATTGGCTCATGGGGAAAATGTAATCCATGTGTAATATTCATGCTTAGTTACCATGGAAACTCTTATAACAATAAATTATACAATCTATTTAGGCGCTATTTTAGTCGTCCAGGAGATTAAAAATATAGATTTTGATTGTTGAAACATTATAAAACAATCGAATTATACACTTTTTACGATAGAATTATATAAAATTTCAAACTCGCATTACTCCGTTACTGTTGAAGATACAGAAGTGATTTTACAGTCAATGGAATTAGGTCGACTTAACCTAACCTAAACTGACCTGACCTAACATAATCTAACCTAACTTTACTTAACAAAACCTAACCTAACCTAATAACACTAAAAAAAAACAATCTTTTTGTGACCGATTGTAGTCGTTGTCTAGGAGATTTGAAATATAGATTTCGATGGTTGAAACATTATAAAACAATCGAATTCCACACATTTTACAATATAATTATATAAAATTTCAAACTCGCATATCTCCGTTACTGTTGAAGATACAGAAGTGAATTTGCACTCAATGGAATCAGGTCGACGCTCTCTATTGGCTCATGGGGAAAATGTAATCCATGTGTAATATTCATGCTTAGTTACCATGGAAACTCTCATAACAATAAATTAAACAATCTATTTAGACGCTATTGTAGTAGTTGTCGAGGAGATTTCAAATATAGATTTTGATTGTTGAAACATTATAAAACAATCGAATTATACACATTTTACGATAAAATTATATAAAATTTCAAACTCGCATATCTCCGTTACTGTTGAATATACAGAAGTGATTTTACAGTCAATGGAATTAGGTCGATTTAACCTAACCTAAACTGACCTGACCTAACCTAATCTAACCTAACTTTACTTAACCTAACCTAACCTAACCTAATAACAATAAAATAAAAACAATCTATTTGTGCCCGATTGTAGTCGTTCTCGAGGAGATTTGAAATATAGATTTTGATTGTTGAAAAATTATGAAACAATAGAATTCCACGCATTTTACAATATAATTATATAAAATTTCAAACTCGCATATCTCCGTTACTATTGAAGATACAGAAGTGATTTTGCACTCAATAGAATCAGGTCGACGCTCTCTATTGGCTCATGGCGAAAAATGTAATCCATGTGTAATATTCATGCTTAGTTACCATGGAAACTCTCATAACAATAAATTAAACAATCTATTTAGACGCTATTGTAGTCGTTGTCGAGGAGATTTCAAATATAGATTTTGATTGTTGAAACATTATAAAACAATCGAATTACACACATTTTACGATAGAATTATATAAAATTTCAAACTCGCATATCTCCGTTAATGTTGAAGATACAGAAGTGATTTTACACTCAATGGAATTAGGTTGACCTAACCTAACCTAAACTGACCTGACCTAACCTAACCTAACCTAACTTTACTTAACCTAACCTAACCTAACCTAATAACAATAAAATAAAAACAATCTATTTGTGCCCGATTGTAGTCGTTCTCGAGGAGATTTGAAATATAGATTTTGATTGTTGAAACATTATAAAACAATCTAATTATACACATTTTACGATAGAATTATATAAAATTTCAAACTCGAATATCTCCGTTAATGTTGAAGATACAGAAGTGATTTGGCACTCATTGGAATCAGGTCGACGCTCTCTATTGGCTCATGGGGAAAATGTAATCCATGTGTAATATTCATGCTTAGTTACCATGGAAACTCTTATAACAATAAATTATACAATCTATTTAGGCGCTATTTTAGTCGTCCAGGAGATTAAAAATATAGATTTTGATTGTTGAAACATTATAAAAGAATCGAATTATACACTTTTTACGATAGAATTATATAAAATTTCAAACTCGCATTTCTCCGTTACTGTTGAAGATACAGAAGTGATTTTACAGTCAATGGAATTAGGTCGACTTAACCTAACCTAAACTGACCTGACCTAACCTAATCTAACCTAACTTTACTTAACAAAACCTAACCTAAACTAATAACAATAAAATAAAAACAATCTTTTTGTGACCGATTGTAGTCGTTGTCGAGGAGATTTGAAATATAGATTTCGATGGTTGAAACATTATAAATCAATCGAATTCCACACATTTTACAATATAATTATATAAAATTTCAAACTCGCATATCTCCGTTACTGTTGAAGATACAGAAGTGAATTTGCACTCAATGGAATCAGGTCGACGCTCTCTATTGGCTCATGGGGAAAATGTAATCCATGTGTAATATTCATGCTTAGTTACCGTGGAAACTCTCATAACAATAAATTAAACAATCTATTTAGACGCTATTGTAGTCGTTGTCGAGGAGATTTGAAATACAGATTTTGATTGTTGAAACATTATAAAACAATCGATATACACATTTTACGATAGAATAATTATATAAAAATTCAAACTCGCATATCTCCGTTAATGTTGAAGATACAGAAGTGATTTTACACTCAATGGAATTAGGTTGACCTAACCTAACCTAAACTGACCTGACCTAACCTAACCTAACCTAACTTTACTTAACCTAACCTAACCTAACCTAATAACAATAAAATAAAAACAATCTATTTGTGCCCGATTGTAGTCGTTCTCGAGGAGATTTGAAATATAGATTTTGATTGTTGAAACATTATAAAACAATCTAATTATACACATTTTACGATAGAATTATATAAAATTTCAAACTCGAATATCTCCGTTAATGTTGAAGATACAGAAGTGATTTGGCACTCATTGGAATTAGGTCGACGCTCTCTATTGGCTCATGGGGAAAATGTAATCCATGTGTAATATTCATGCTTAGTTACCATGGAAACTCTTATAACAATAAATTATACAATCTATTTAGGCGCTATTTTAGTCGTCCAGGAGATTAAAAATATAGATTTTGATTGTTGAAACATTATAAAACAATCGAATTATACACTTTTTACGATAGAATTATATAAAATATCAAACTCGCATATCTCCGTTACTGTTGAAGATACAGAAGTGATTTTACAGTCAATGGAATTAGGTCGACTTAACCTAACCTAAACTGACCTGACCTAACCTAATCTAACCTAACTTTACTTAACAACACCTAACCAATACTAATAACAATAAAATAAAAACATTCTTTTTGTGACCGATTGTAGTCGTTGTCGAGGAGATTTGAAATATAGATTTCGATGGTTGAAACATTATAAAACAATCGAATTCCACACATTTTACAATATAATTATATAAAATTTCAAACTCGCATATCTCCGTTACTGTTGAAGATACAGAAGTGAATTTGCACTCAATGGAATCAGGTCGACGCTCTCCATTGGCTCATGGGGAAAATGTAATCCATGTGTAATATTCATGCTTAGTTACCATGGAAACTCTCATAACAATAAATTAAACAATCTATTTAGACGCTATTGTAGTAGTTTTCGAGGAGATTTCAAATATAGATTTTGATTGTTGAAACATTTAAAAACAATCGAATTATACACATTTTACGATAAAATTATATAAAATTTCAAACTCGCATATCTCCGTTACTGTTGAAGATACAGAAGTGATTTTACACTCAATGGAATTAGGTCGAACTAACCTAACCTAAACTGACCTGACCTAACCTAACCTAACCTAACTTTACTTAACCTAACCTAACCTAACCTAATAACAATAAAATAAAAACAATCTATTTGTGCCGATTGTAGTCGTTCTCGAGGAGATTTGAAATATAGATTTTGATTGTTGAAACATTATAAAACAATCGAATTCCACGCATTTTACAATATAATTATATAAAATTTCAAACTCGCATATCTCCGTTACTATTGAAGATACAGAAGTGATTTTGCACTCAAAGGAATCAGGTCGACGCTCTCTATTGGCTCATGGCGACAAATGTAATCCATGTGTAATATTCATGCTTAGTTACCATGGAAACTCTCATAACAATAAATTAAACAATCTATTTAGACGCTATTGTAGTCGTTGTCGAGGAGATTTGAAATACAGATTTTAATTGTTGAAACATTATAAAACAATCGAATTATACACATTTTACGATAGAATAATTATATAAAAATTCAAACTCGCATATCTCCGTTAATGTTGAAGATACAGAAGTGATTTTACACTCAATGGAATTAGGTTGACCTAACCTAACCTAAACTGACCTGACCTAACCTAACCTAACCTAACTTTACTTAACCTAACCTAACCTAACCTAATAACAATAAAATAAAAACAATCTATTTGTGCCCGATTGTAGTCGTTCTCGAGGAGATTTGAAATATAGATTTTGATTGTTGAAACATTATAAAACAATCTAATTATACACATTTTACGATAGAATTATATAAAATTTCAAACTCGAATATCTCCGTTAATGTTGAAGATACAGAAGTGATTTGGCACTCATTGGATTCAGGTCGACGCTCTCTATTGGCTCATGGGGAAAATGTAATCCATGTGTAATATTCATGCTTAGTTACCATGGAAACTCTTATAACAATAAATTATACAATCTATTTAGGCGCTATTTTAGTCGTCCAGGAGATTAAAAATATAGATTTTGATTGTTGAAACATTATAAAACAATCGAATTATACACTTTTTACGATAGAATTATATAAAATTTCAAACTCGCATATCTCCGTTACTGTTGAAGATACAGAAGTGATTTTACAGTCAATGGAATTAGGTCGACTTAACCTAACCTAAACTGACCTGACCTAACCTAATCTAACCTAACTTTACTTAACAACACATAACCAAAACTAATAACAATAAAATAAAAACATTCTTTTTGTGACCGATTGTAGTCGTTGTCGAGGAGATTTGAAATATAGATTTCGATGGTTGAAACATTATAAAACAATCGAGTTCCACACATTTTACAATATAATTATATAAAATTTCAAACTCGCATATCTCCGTTACTGTTGAAGATACAGAAGTGAATTTGCACTCAATGGAATCAGGTCGACGCTCTCCATTAGCTCATGGGGAAAATGTAATCCATGTGTAATATTCATGCTTAGTTACCATGGAAACTCTCATAACAATAAATTAAACAATCTATTTAGACGCTATTGTAGTTGTTTTCGAGAAGATTTGAAATATAGATTTTGATTGTTGAAACATTATAAAACAATCGAATTCCACACATTTTACAATATAATTATATAAAATTTCAAACTCGTATATCTCTGTTACTATTGAAGATACAGAAGTGATTTTGCACTCAATGGAATCAGGTCGACGCTCTCTATTGGCTCATGGGGAAAAATGTAATCCATGTGTAATATTCATGCTTAGTTACCGTGGGAACTCTCACAACAATAAATTAAGCAATCTATTTAGACGCTATTGTAGTCGTTGTCGAGGAGATTTGAAATATAGATTTTGATTGTTGAAACATTATAAAACAATCGAATTCCACACATTTTACAATATAATTATATAAAATTTCAAATTCGCATATCTCCGTTACTGTTGAAGATACAGAAGTGAATTTGCACTCAAAGGAATCAGGTCGACGCTCTCTATTGGCTCATGGGGAAAATGTAATCCATGTGTAATATTCATGCTTAGTTACCATGGAAACTCTCATAACAATAAATTAAACAATCTATTTAGACGCTATTGTAGTAGTTGTCGAGGAGATTTCAAATATAGATTTTGATTGTTGAAACATTATAAAACAATCGAATTATACACTTTTTACGATAGAATTATATAAAATTTCAAACTCGCATATCTCCGTTACTGTTGAAGATACAGAAGTGATTTTACAGTCAATGGAATTAGGTCGACTTAACCTAACCTAAACTGACCTGACCTAACCTAATCTAACCTAACTTTACTTAACAAAACCTAACCTAAACTGATAACAATAAAATAAAAACATTCTTTTTGTGACCGATTGTAGTCGTTGTCGAGGAGATTTGAAATATAGATTTCGATGGTTGAAACATTATAAAACAATCCAATTCCACACATTTTACAATATAAATATATAAAATTTCAAACTAGCATATCTCCGTTACTGTTGAAGATACAGAAGTGAATTTGCACTCAATGGAATCAGGTCGACGCTCTCCATTGGCTCATGGGGAAAATGTAATCCATGTGTAATATTCATGCTTAGTTACCATGGAAACTCTCATAACAATAAATTAAACAATCTATTTAGACGCTATTGTAGTAGTTGTCGAGGAGATTTCAAATATAGATTTTGATTGTTGAAACATTATAAAACAATCGAATTATACACATTTTACGATAAAATTATATAAAATTTCAAACTCGCATATCTCCGTTACTGTTGAAGATACAGAAGTGATTTTACACTTAATGGAATTAGGTCGAACTAACCTAACCTAAACTGACCTGACCTAACCTAACCTAACCTAACTTTACTTAACCTAACCTAACCTAACCTAATAACAATAAAATAAAAACAATCTATTTGTGCCGATTGTAGTCGTTCTCGAGGAGATTTGAAATATAGATTTTGATTGTTGAAAAATTATGAAACAATCGAATTCCACGCATTTTACAATATAATTTTATAAAATTTCAAACTCGCATATCTCCGTTACTATTGAAGATACAGAAGTGATTTTGCACTCAATAGAATCAGGTCGACGCTCTCTATTGGCTCATGGCGAAAAATGTAATCCATGTGTAATATTCATGCTTAGTTACCATGGAAACTCTCATAACAATAAATTAAACAATCTATTTAGACGCTATTGTAGTCGTTGTCGAGGAGATTTCAAATATAGATTTTGATTGTTGAAACATTATAAAACAATCGAATTATACACATTTTACGATAGAATTATATAAAATTTCAAACTCGCATATCTCCGTTAATGTTGAAGATACAGAAGTGATTTTACACTCAATGGAATTAGGTTGACCTAACCTAACCTAAACTGACCTGACCTAACCTAACCTAACCTAACTTTACTTAACCTAACCTAACCTAACCTAATAACAATAAAATAAAAACAATCTATTTGTGCCCGATTGTAGTCGTTCTCGAGGAGATTTGAAATATAGATTTTGATTGTTGAAACATTGTAAAACAATCTAATTATACACATTTTACGATAGAATTATATAAAATTTCAAACTCGAATATCTCCCTTAATGTTGAAGATACAGAAGTGATTTGGCACTCATTGCAATCAGGTCGACGCTCTCTATTGGCTCATGGGGAAAATGTAATCCATGTGTAATATTCATGCTTAGTTACAATGGAAACTCTTATAACAATAAATTATACAATCTATTTAGGCGCTATTTTAGTCGTCCAGGAGATTAAAAATATAGATTTTGATTGTTGAAACATTATAAAACAATCGACTTATACACTTTTTACGATAGAATTATATAAAATTTCAAACTCGCATATCTCCGTTACTGTTGAAGATACAGAAGTGATTTTACAGTCAATGGAATTAGGTCGACTTAACCTAACCTAAACTGACCTGACCTAACCTAATCTAACCTAACTTTACTTAACAAAACCTAACCTAAACTAATAACAATAAAATAAAAACAATCTTTTTGTGACCGATTGTAGTCGTTGTCGAGGAGATTTGAAATATAGATTTCGATGGTTGAAACATTATAAAACAATCGAATTCCACACATTTTACAATATAATTATATAAAATTTCAAACTCGCATATCTCCGTTACTGTTGAAGATACAGAAGTGAATTTGCACTCAATGGAATCAGGTCGACGCTCTCTATTGGCTCATGGGGAAAATGTAATCCATGTGTAATATTCATGCTTAGTTACCATGGAAACTCTCATAACAATAAATTAAACAATCTATTTAGACGCTATTGTAGTAGTTTTCGAGGAGATTTCAAATATAGATTTTGATTGTTGAAACATTTAAAAACAATCGAATTATACACATTTTACGATAAAATTATATAAAATTTCAAACTCGCATATCTCCGTTACTGTTGAAGATACAGAAGTGATTTTACACTCAATGGAATTAGGTCGAACTAACCTAACCTAAACTGACCTGACCTAACCTAACCTAACCTAACTTTACTTAACCTAACCTAACCTAACCTAATAACAATAAAATAAAAACAATCTATTTGTGCCGATTGTAGTCGTTCTCGAGGAGATTTGAAATATAGATTTTGATTGTTGAAACATTATAAAACAATCGAATTCCACGCATTTTACAATATAATTATATAAAATTTCAAACTCGCATATCTCCGTTACTATTGAAGATACAGAAGTGATTTTGCACTCAAAGGAATCAGGTCGACGCTCTCTATTGGCTCATGGCGACAAATGTAATCCATGTGTAATATTCATGCTTAGTTACCATGGAAACTCTCATAACAATAAATTAAACAATCTATTTAGACGCTATTGTAGTCGTTGTCGAGGAGATTTGAAATACAGATTTTAATTGTTGAAACATTATAAAACAATCGAATTATACACATTTTACGATAGAATAATTATATAAAAATTCAAACTCGCATATCTCCGTTAATGTTGAAGATACAGAAGTGATTTTACACTCAATGGAATTAGGTTGACCTAACCTAACCTAAACTGACCTGACCTAACCTAACCTAACCTAACTTTACTTAACCTAACCTAACCTAACCTAATAACAATAAAATAAAAACAATCTATTTGTGCCCGATTGTAGTCGTTCTCGAGGAGATTTGAAATATAGATTTTGATTGTTGAAACATTATAAAACAATCTAATTATACACATTTTACGATAGAATTATATAAAATTTCAAACTCGAATATCTCCGTTAATGTTGAAGATACAGAAGTGATTTGGCACTCATTGGATTCAGGTCGACGCTCTCTATTGGCTCATGGGGAAAATGTAATCCATGTGTAATATTCATGCTTAGTTACCATGGAAACTCTTATAACAATAAATTATACAATCTATTTAGGCGCTATTTTAGTCGTCCAGGAGATTAAAAATATAGATTTTGATTGTTGAAACATTATAAAACAATCGAATTATACACTTTTTACGATAGAATTATATAAAATTTCAAACTCGCATATCTCCGTTACTGTTGAAGATACAGAAGTGATTTTACAGTCAATGGAATTAGGTCGACTTAACCTAACCTAAACTGACCTGACCTAACCTAATCTAACCTAACTTTACTTAACAACACATAACCAAAACTAATAACAATAAAATAAAAACATTCTTTTTGTGACCGATTGTAGTCGTTGTCGAGGAGATTTGAAATATAGATTTCGATGGTTGAAACATTATAAAACAATCGAATTCCACACATTTTACAATATAATTATATAAAATTTCAAACTCGTATATCTCTGTTACTATTGAAGATACAGAAGTGATTTTGCACTCAATGGAATCAGGTCGACGCTCTCTATTGGCTCATGGGGAAAAATGTAATCCATGTGTAATATTCATGCTTAGTTACCGTGGGAACTCTCACAACAATAAATTAAACAATCTATTTAGACGCTATTGTAGTCGTTGTCGAGGAGATTTGAAATATAGATTTTGATTGTTGAAACATTATAAAACAATCGAATTCCACACATTTTACAATATAATTTTATAAAATTTCAAATTCGCATATCTCCGTTACTGTTGAAGATACAGAAGTGAATTTGCACTCAAAGGAATCAGGTCGACGCTCTCTATTGGCTCATGGGGAAAATGTAATCCATGTGTAATATTCATGCTTAGTTACCATGGAAACTCTCATAACAATAAATTAAACAATCTATTTAGACGCTATTGTAGTTGTTTTCGAGAAGATTTGAAATATAGATTTTGATTGTTGAAACATTATAAAACAATCGAATTCCACACATTTTACAATATAATTATATAAAATTTCAAACTCGTATATCTCTGTTACTATTGAAGATACAGAAGTGATTTTGCACTCAATGGAATCAGGTCGACGCTCTCTATTGGCTCATGGGGAAAAATGTAATCCATGTGTAATATTCATGCTTAGTTACCGTGGGAACTCTCACAACAATAAATTAAACAATCTATTTAGACGCTATTGTAGTCGTTGTCGAGGAGATTTGAAATATAGATTTTGATTGTTGAAACATTATAAAACAATCGAATTCCACACATTTTACAATATAATTTTATAAAATTTCAAATTCGCATATCTCCGTTACTGTTGAAGATACAGAAGTGAATTTGCACTCAAAGGAATCAGGTCGACGCTCTCTATTGGCTCATGGGGAAAATGTAATCCATGTGTAATATTCATGCTTAGTTACCATGGAAACTCTCATAACAATAAATTAAACAATCTATTTAGACGCTATTGTAGTAGTTGTCGAGGAGATTTCAAATATAGATTTTGATTGTTGAAACATTATAAAACAATCGAATTATACACTTTTTACGATAGAATTATATAAAATTTCAAACTCGCATATCTCCGTTACTGTTGAAGATACAGAAGTGATTTTACAGTCAATGGAATTAGGTCGACTTAACCTAACCTAAACTGACCTGACCTAACCTAATCTAACCTAACTTTACTTAACAAAACCTAACCTAAACTGATAACAATAAAATAAAAACATTCTTTTTGTGACCGATTGTAGTCGTTGTCGAGGAGATTTGAAATATAGATTTCGATGGTTGAAACATTATAAAACAATCCAATTCCACACATTTTACAATATAAATATATAAAATTTCAAACTAGCATATCTCCGTTACTGTTGAAGATACAGAAGTGAATTTGCACTCAATGGAATCAGGTCGACGCTCTCCATTGGCTCATGGGGAAAATGTAATCCATGTGTAATATTCATGCTTAGTTACCATGGAAACTCTCATAACAATAAATTAAACAATCTATTTAGACGCTATTGTAGTAGTTGTCGAGGAGATTTCAAATATAGATTTTGATTGTTGAAACATTATAAAACAATCGAATTATACACATTTTACGATAAAATTATATAAAATTTCAAACTCGCATATCTCCGTTACTGTTGAAGATACAGAAGTGATTTTACACTTAATGGAATTAGGTCGAACTAACCTAACCTAAACTGACCTGACCTAACCTAACCTAACCTAACTTTACTTAACCTAACCTAACCTAACCTAATAACAATAAAATAAAAACAATCTATTTGTGCCGATTGTAGTCGTTCTCGAGGAGATTTGAAATATAGATTTTGATTGTTGAAAAATTATGAAACAATCGAATTCCACGCATTTTACAATATAATTTTATAAAATTTCAAACTCGCATATCTCCGTTACTATTGAAGATACAGAAGTGATTTTGCACTCAATAGAATCAGGTCGACGCTCTCTATTGGCTCATGGCGAAAAATGTAATCCATGTGTAATATTCATGCTTAGTTACCATGGAAACTCTCATAACAATAAATTAAACAATCTATTTAGACGCTATTGTAGTCGTTGTCGAGGAGATTTCAAATATAGATTTTGATTGTTGAAACATTATAAAACAATCGAATTATACACATTTTACGATAGAATTATATAAAATTTCAAACTCGCATATCTCCGTTAATGTTGAAGATACAGAAGTGATTTTACACTCAATGGAATTAGGTTGACCTAACCTAACCTAAACTGACCTGACCTAACCTAACCTAACCTAACTTTACTTAACCTAACCTAACCTAACCTAATAACAATAAAATAAAAACAATCTATTTGTGCCCGATTGTAGTCGTTCTCGAGGAGATTTGAAATATAGATTTTGATTGTTGAAACATTGTAAAACAATCTAATTATACACATTTTACGATAGAATTATATAAAATTTCAAACTCGAATATCTCCCTTAATGTTGAAGATACAGAAGTGATTTGGCACTCATTGCAATCAGGTCGACGCTCTCTATTGGCTCATGGGGAAAATGTAATCCATGTGTAATATTCATGCTTAGTTACAATGGAAACTCTTATAACAATAAATTATACAATCTATTTAGGCGCTATTTTAGTCGTCCAGGAGATTAAAAATATAGATTTTGATTGTTGAAACATTATAAAACAATCGACTTATACACTTTTTACGATAGAATTATATAAAATTTCAAACTCGCATATCTCCGTTACTGTTGAAGATACAGAAGTGATTTTACAGTCAATGGAATTAGGTCGACTTAACCTAACCTAAACTGACCTGACCTAACCTAATCTAACCTAACTTTACTTAACAAAACCTAACCTAAACTAATAACAATAAAATAAAAACAATCTTTTTGTGACCGATTGTAGTCGTTGTCGAGGAGATTTGAAATATAGATTTCGATGGTTGAAACATTATAAAACAATCGAATTCCACACATTTTACAATATAATTATATAAAATTTCAAACTCGCATATCTCCGTTACTGTTGAAGATACAGAAGTGAATTTGCACTCAATGGAATCAGGTCGACGCTCTCTATTGGCTCATGGGGAAAATGTAATCCATGTGTAATATTCATGCTTAGTTACCGTGGAAACTCTCATAACAATAAATTAAACAATCTATTTAGACGCTATTGTAGTAGTTGTCGAGGAGATTTCAAATATAGATTTTGATTGTTGAAACATTATAAAACAATCGAATTATACACTTTTTACGATAGAATTATATAAAATTTCAAACTCGCATATCTCCGTTACTGTTGAAGATACAGAAGTGATTTTACAGTCAATGGAATTAGGTCGACTTAACCTAACCTAAACTGACCTGACCTAACCTAATCTAACCTAACTTTACTTAACAAAACCTAACCTAAACTGATAACAATAAAATAAAAACATTCTTTTTGTGACCGATTGTAGTCGTTGTCGAGGAGATTTGAAATATAGATTTCGATGGTTGAAACATTATAAAACAATCGAATTCCACACATTTTACAATATAAATATATAAAATTTCAAACTCGCATATCTCCGTTACTGTTGAAGATACAGAAGTGAATTTGCACTCAATGGAATCAGGTCGACGCTCTCCATTGGCTCATGGGGAAAATGTAATCCATGTGTAATATTCATGCTTAGTTACCATGGAAACTCTCATAACAATAAATTAAACAATCTATTTAGACGCTATTGTAGTAGTTGTCGAGGAGATTTCAAATATAGATTTTGATTGTTGAAACATTATAAAACAATCGAATTATACACATTTTACGATAAAATTATATAAAATTTCAAACTCGCATATCTCCGTTACTGTTGAAGATACAGAAGTGATTTTACACTCAATGGAATTAGGTCGAACTAACCTAACCTAAACTGACCTGACCTAACCTAACCTAACCTAACTTTACTTAACCTAACCTAACCTAACCTAATAACAATAAAATAAAAACAATCTATTTGTGCCGATTGTAGTCGTTCTCGAGGAGATTTGAAATATAGATTTTGATTGTTGAAAAATTATGAAACAATCGAATTCCACGCATTTTACAATATAATTTTATAAAATTTCAAACTCGCATATCTCCGTTACTATTGAAGATACAGAAGTGATTTTGCACTCAATAGAATCAGGTCGACGCTCTCTATTGGCTCATGGCGAAAAATGTAATCCATGTGTAATATTCATGCTTAGTTACCATGGAAACTCTCATAACAATAAATTAAAAAATCTATTTAGACGCTATTGTAGTCGTTGTCGAGGAGATTTCAAATATAGATTTTGATTGTTGAAACATTATAAAACAATCGAATTATACACATTTTACGATAGAATTATATAAAATTTCAAACTCGCATATCTCCGTTAATGTTGAAGATACAGAAGTGATTTTACACTCAATGGAATTAGGTTGACCTAACCTAACCTAAACTGACCTGACCTAACCTAACCTAACCTAACTTTACTTAACCTAACCTAACCTAACCTAATAACAATAAAATAAAAACAATCTATTTGTGCCCGATTGTAGTCGTTCTCGAGGAGATTTGAAATATAGATTTTGATTGTTGAAACATTGTAAAACAATCTAATTATACACATTTTACGATAGAATTATATAAAATTTCAAACTCGAATATCTCCCTTAATGTTGAAGATACAGAAGTGATTTGGCACTCATTGCAATCAGGTCGACGCTCTCTATTGGCTCATGGGGAAAATGTAATCCATGTGTAATATTCATGCTTAGTTACCATGGAAACTCTTATAACAATAAATTATACAATCTATTTAGGCGCTATTTTAGTCGTCCAGGAGATTAAAAATATAGATTTTGATTGTTGAAACATTATAAAACAATCGACTTATACACTTTTTACGATAGAATTATATAAAATTTCAAACTCGCATATCTCCGTTACTGTTGAAGATACAGAAGTGATTTTACAGTCAATGGAATTAGGTCGACTTAACCTAACCTAAACTGACCTGACCTAACCTAATCTAACCTAACTTTACTTAACAAAACCTAACCTAAACTAATAACAATAAAATAAAAACAATCTTTTTGTGACCGATTGTAGTCGTTGTCGAGGAGATTTGAAATATAGATTTCGATGGTTGAAACATTATAAAACAATCGAATTCCACACATTTTACAATATAATTATATAAAATTTCAAACTCGCATATCTCTGTTACTGTTGAAGATACAGAAGTGAATTTGCACTCAATGGAATCAGGTCGACGCTCTCTATTGGCTCATGGGGAAAATGTAATCCATGTGTAATATTCATGCTTAGTTACCGTGGAAACTCTCATAACAATAAATTAAACAATCTATTTAGACGCTATTGTAGTCGTTGTCGAGGAGATTTGAAATACAGATTTTGATTGTTGAAACATTATAAAACAATCGAATTATACACATTTTACGATAGAATAATTATATAAAAATTCAAACTCGCATATCTCCGTTAATGTTGAAGATACAGAAGTGATTTTACACTCAATGGAATTAGGTTGACCTAACCTAACCTAAACTGACCTGACCTAACCTAACCTAACCTAACTTTACTTAACCTAACCTAACCTAACCTAATAACAATAAAATAAAAACAATCTATTTGTGCCCGATTGTAGTCGTTCTCGAGGAGATTTGAAATATAGATTTTGATTGTTGAAACATTATAAAACAATCTAATTATACACATTTTACGATAGAATTATATAAAATTTCAAACTCGAATATCTCCGTTAATGTTGAAGATACAGAAGTGATTTGGCACTCATTGGAATCAGGTCGACGCTCTCTATTGGCTCATGGGGAAAATGTAATCCATGTGTAATATTCATGCTTAGTTACCATGGAAACTCTTATAACAATAAATTATACAATCTATTTAGGCGCTATTTTAGTCGTCCAGGAGATTAAAAATATAGATTTTGATTGTTGAAACATTATAAAACAATCGAATTATACACTTTTTACGATAGAATTATATAAAATATCAAACTCGCATATCTCCGTTACTGTTGAAGATACAGAAGTGATTTTACAGTCAATGGAATTAGGTCGACTTAACCTAACCTAAACTGACCTGACCTAACCTAATCTAACCTAACTTTACTTAACAACACATAACCAAAACTAATAACAATAAAATAAAAACATTCTTTTTGTGACCGATTGTAGTCGTTGTCGAGGAGATTTGAAATATAGATTTCGATGGTTGAAACATTATAAAACAATCGAATTCCACACATTTTACAATATAATTATATAAAATTTCAAACTCGCATATCTCCGTTACTGTTGAAGATACAGAAGTGAATTTGCACTCTATGGAATCAGGTCGACGCTCTCCATTGGCTCATGGGGAAAATGTAATCCATGTGTAATATTCATGCTTAGTTACCATGGAAACTCTCATAACAATAAATTAAACAATCTATTTAGACGCTATTGTAGTAGTTTTCGAGGAGATTTCAAATATAGATTTTGATTGTTGAAACATTTAAAAACAATCGAATTATACACATTTTACGATAAAATTATATAAAATTTCAAACTCGCATATCTCCGTTACTGTTGAAGATACAGAAGTGATTTTACACTCAATGGAATTAGGTCGAACTAACCTAACCTAAACTGACCTGACCTAACCTAACCTAACCTAACTTTACTTAACCTAACCTAACCTAACCTAATAACAATAAAATAAAAACAATCTATTTGTGCCGATTGTAGTCGTTCTCGAGGAGATTTGAAATATAGATTTTGATTGTTGAAACATTATAAAACAATCGAATTCCACGCATTTTACAATATAATTATATAAAATTTCAAACTCGCATATCTCCGTTACTATTGAAGATACAGAAGTGATTTTGCACTCAAAGGAATCAGGTCGACGCTCTCTATTGGCTCATGGCGAAAAATGTAATCCATGTGTAATATTCATGTTTAGTTACCATGGAAACTCTCATAACAATAAATTAAACAATCTATTTAGACGCTATTGTAGTCGTTGCCGAGGAGATTTGAAATACAGATTTTGGTTGTTGAAACATTATAAAACAATCGAATTATACACATTTTACGATAGAATAATTATATAAAAATTCAAACTCGCATATCTCCGTTAATGTTGAAGATACAGAAGTGATTTTACACTCAATGGAATTAGGTTGACCTAACCTAACCTAAACTGACCTGACCTAACCTAACCTAACTTTACTTAACCTAACCTAACCTAACCTAATAACAATAAAATAAAAACAATCTATTTGTGCCCGATTGTAGTCGTTCTCGAGGAGATTTGAAATATAGATTTTGATTGTTGAAACATTATAAAACAATCTAATTATACACATTTTACGATAGAATTATATAAAATTTCAAACTCGAATATCTCCGTTAAGTTGAAGATACAGAAGTGATTTGGCACTCATTGGAATCAGGTCGACGCTCTCTATTGGCTCATGGGGAAAATGTAATCCATGTGTAATATTCATGCTTAGTTACCATGGAAACTCTTATAACAATAAATTATACAATCTATTTAGGCGCTATTTTAGTCGTCCAGGAGATTAAAAATATAGATTTTGATTGTTGAAACATTATAAAACAATCGAATTATACACTTTTTACGATAGAATTATATAAAATTTCAAACTCGCATATCTCCGTTACTGTTGAAGATACAGAAGTGATTTTACAGTCAATGGAATTAGGTCGACTTAACCTAACCTAAACTGACCTGACCTAACCTAATCTAACCTAACTTTACTTAACCTAACCTAAACTAATAACAATAAAATAAAAACATTCTTTTTGTGACCGATTGTAGTCGTTGTCGAGGAGATTTGAAATATAGATTTCGATGGTTGAAACATTATAAAACAATCGAATTCCACACATTTTACAATATAATTATATAAAATTTCAAACTCGCATATCTCCGTTACTGTTGAAGATACAGAAGTGAATTTGCACTCAATGGAATCAGGTCGACGCTCTCCATTGGCTCATGGGGAAAATGTAATCCATGTGTAATATTCATGCTTAGTTACCATGGAAACTCTCATAACAATAAATTAAACAATCTATTTAGACGCTATTGTAGTAGTTTTCGAGAAGATTTCAAATATAGATTTTGATTGTTGAAACATTTAAAAACAATCGAATTATACACATTTTACGATAAAATTATATAAAATTTCAAACTCGCATATCTCCGTTACTGTTGAAGATACAGAAGTGATTTTACACTCAATGGAATTAGGTCGAACTAACCTAACCTAAACTGACCTGACCTAACCTAACCTAACCTAACTTTACTTAACCTAACCTAACCTAACCTAATAACAATAAAATAAAAACAATCTATTTGTGCCGATTGTAGTCGTTCTCGAGGAGATTTGAAATATAGATTTTGATTGTTGAAACATTATAAAACAATCGAATTCCACGCATTTTACAATATAATTATATAAAATTTCAAACTCGCATACCTCCGTTACTGTTGAAGATACAGAAGTGAATTTGCACTCAATGGAATCAGGTCGACGCTCTCTATTGGCTCATGGGGAAAATGTAATCCATGTGTAATATTCATGCTTAGTTACCGTGGAAACTCTCATAACAATAAATTAAACAATCTATTTAGACGCTATTGTAGTCGTTGTCGAGGAGATTTGAAATACAGATTTTGATTGTTGAAACATTATAAAACAATCGAATTATACACATTTTACGATAGAATAATTATATAAAAATTCAAACTCGCATATCTCCGTTAATGTTGAAGATACAGAAGTGATTTTACACTCAATGGAATTAGGTTGACCTAACCTAACCTAAACTGACCTGACCTAACCTAAGCTAACTTTACTTAACCTAACCTAACCTAACCTAATAACAATAAAATAAAAACAATCTATTTGTGCCCGATTGTAGTCGTTCTCGAGGAGATTTGAAATATAGATTTTGATTGTTGAAACATTATAAAACAATCTAATTATACACATTTTACGATAGAATTATATAAAATTTCAAACTCGAATATCTCCGTTAATGTTGAAGATACAGAAGTGATTTGGCACTCATTGGAATCAGGTCGACGCTCTCTATTGGCTCATGGGGAAAATGTAATCCATGTGTAATATTCATGCTTAGTTACCATGGAAACTCTTATAACAATAAATTATACAATCTATTTAGGCGCTATTTTAGTCGTCCAGGAGATTAAAAATATAGATTTTGATTGTTGAAACATTATAAAACAATCGAATTATACACTTTTTACGATAGAATTATATAAAATTTCAAACTCGCATATCTCCGTTACTGTTGAAGATACAGAAGTGATTTTACAGTCAATGGAATTAGGTCGACTTAACCTAACCTAAACTGACCTGACCTAACCTAATCTAACCTAACTTTACTTAACCTAACCTAAACTAATAACAATAAAATAAAAACATTCTTTTTGTGACCGATTGTAGTCGTTGTCGAGGAGATTTGAAATATAGATTTCGATGGTTGAAACATTATAAAACAATCGAATTCCACACATTTTACAATATAATTATATAAAATTTCAAACTCGCATATCTCCGTTACTGTTGAAGATACAGAAGTGAATTTGCACTCAATGGAATCAGGTCGACGCTCTCCATTGGCTCATGGGGAAAATGTAATCCATGTGTAATATTCATGCTTAGTTACCATGGAAACTCTCATAACAATAAATTAAACAATCTATTTAGACGCTATTGTAGTAGTTTTCGAGAAGATTTCAAATATAGATTTTGATTGTTGAAACATTTAAAAACAATCGAATTATACACATTTTACGATAAAATTATATAAAATTTCAAACTCGCATATCTCCGTTACTGTTGAAGATACAGAAGTGATTTTACACTCAATGGAATTAGGTCGAACTAACCTAACCTAAACTGACCTGACCTAACCTAACCTAACCTAACTTTACTTAACCTAACCTAACCTAACCTAATAACAATAAAATAAAAACAATCTATTTGTGCCGATTGTAGTCGTTCTCGAGGAGATTTGAAATATAGATTTTGATTGTTGAAACATTATAAAACAATCGAATTCCACGCATTTTACAATATAATTATATAAAATTTCAAACTCGCATACCTCCGTTACTGTTGAAGATACAGAAGTGAATTTGCACTCAATGGAATCAGGTCGACGCTCTCTATTGGCTCATGGGGAAAATGTAATCCATGTGTAATATTCATGCTTAGTTACCGTGGAAACTCTCATAACAATAAATTAAACAATCTATTTAGACGCTATTGTAGTCGTTGTCGAGGAGATTTTTAAATACAGATTTTGATTGTTGAAACATTATAAAACAATCGAATTATACACATTTTACGATAGAATAATTATATAAAAATTCAAACTCGCATATCTCCGTTAATGTTGAAGATACAGAAGTGATTTTACACTCAATGGAATTAGGTTGACCTAACCTAACCTAAACTGACCTGACCTAACCTAACCTAACCTAACTTTACTTAACCTAAACTAACCTAACCTAATAACAATAAAATAAAAACAATCTATTTGTGCCCGATTGTAGTCGTTCTCGAGGAGATTTGAAATATAGATTTTGATTGTTGAAACATTATAAAACAATCTAATTATACACATTTTACGATAGAATTATATAAAATTTCAAACTCGAATATCTCCGTTAATATTGAAGATACAGAAGTGATTTGGCACTCATTGGAATCAGGTCGACGCTCTCTATTGGCTCATGGGGAAAATGTAATCCATGTGTAATATTCATGCTTAGTTACCATGGAAACTCTTATAACAATAAATTATACAATCTATTTAGGCGCTATTTTAGTCGTCCAGGAGATTAAAAATATAGATTTCGATTGTTGAAACATTATAAAACAATCGAATTATACACTTTTTACGATAGAATTATATAAAATATCAAACTCGCATATCTCGGTTACTGTTGAAGATACAGAAGTGATTTTACAGTCAATGGAATTAGGTCGACTTAACCTAACCTAAACTGACCTGACCTAACCTAATCTAACCTAACTTTACTTAACAACACCTAACCAAAACTAATAACAATAAAATAAAAACATTCTTTTTGTGACCGATTGTAGTCGTTGTCGAGGAGATTTGAAATATAGATTTCGATGGTTGAAACATTATAAAACAATCGAATTCCACACATTTTACAATATAATTATATAAAATTTCAAACTCGCATATCTCCGTTACTGTTGAAGATACAGAAGTGAATTTGCACTCAATGGAATCAGGTCGACGCTCTCCATTGGCTCATGGGGAAAATGTAATCCATGTGTAATATTCATGCTTAGTTACCATGGAAACTCTCATAACAATAAATTAAACAATCTATTTAGACGCTATTGTAGTAGTTTTCGAGGAGATTTCAAATATAGATTTTGATTGTTGAAACATTTAAAAACAATCGAATTATACACATTTTACGATAAAATTATATAAAATTTCAAACTCGCATATCTCCGTTACTGTTGAAGATACAGAAGTGATTTTACACTCAATGAAATTAGGTCGAACTAACCTAACCTAAACTGACCTGACCTAACCTAACCTAACCTAACTTTACTTAACCTAACCTAACCTAACCTAATAACAATAAAATAAAAACAATCTATTTGTGCCGATTGTAGTCGTTCTCGAGGAGATTTGAAATATAGATTTTGATTGTTGAAACATTATAAAACAATCGAATTCCACGCATTTTACAATATAATTATATAAAATTTCAAACTCGCATATCTCCGTTACTATTGAAGATACAGAAGTGATTTTGCACTCAAAGGAATCAGGTCGACGCTCTCTATTGGCTCATGGCGAAAAATGTAATCCATGTGTAATATTCATGCTTAGTTACCATGGAAACTCTCATAACAATAAATTAAACAATCTATTTAGACGCTATTGTAGTCGTTGTCGAGGAGATTTGAAATACAGATTTTGATTGTTGAAACATTATAAAACAATCGAATTATACACATTTTACGATAGAATCATTATATAAAAATTCAAACTCGCATATCTCCGTTAATGTTGAAGATACAGAAGTGATTTTACACTCAATGGAATTAGGTTGACCTAACCTAACCTAAACTGACCTGACCTAACCTAACCTAACCTAACTTTACTTAACCTAACCTAACCTAACCTAATAACAATAAAATAAAAACAATCTATTTGTGCCCGATTGTAGTCGTTCTCGAGGAGATTTGAAATATAGATTTTGATTGTTGAAACATTATAAAACAATCTAATTATACACATTTTACGATAGAATTATATAAAATTTCAAACTCGAATATCTCCGTTAATGTTGAAGATACAGAAGTGATTTGGCACTCATTGGAATCAGGTCGACGCTCTCTATTGGCTCATGGGGAAAATGTAATCCATGTGTAATATTCATGCTTAGTTACCATGGAAACTCTTATAACAATAAATTATACAATCTATTTAGGCGCTATTTTAGTCGTCCAGGAGATTAAAAATGTAGATTTTGATTGTTGAAACATTATAAAACAATCGAATTATACACTTTTTACGATAGAATTATATAAAATTTCAAACTCGCATATCTCCGTTACTGTTGAAGATACAGAAGTGATTTTACAGTCAATGGAATTAGGTCGACTTAACCTAACCTAAACTGACCTGACCTAACCTAATCTAACCTAACTTTACTTAACCTAACCTAAACTAATAACAATAAAATAAAAACATTCTTTTTGTGACCGATTGTAGTCGTTGTCGAGGAGATTTGAAATATAGATTTCGATGGTTGAAACATTATAAAACAATCGAATTCCACACATTTTACAATATAATTATATAAAATTTCAAACTCGCATATCTCCGTTACTGTTGAAGATACAGAAGTGAATTTGCACTCAATGGAATCAGGTCGACGCTCTCCATTGGCTCATGGGGAAAATGTAATCCATGTGTAATATTCATGCTTAGTTACCATGGAAACTCTCATAACAATAAATTAAACAATCTATTTAGACGCTATTGTAGTAGTTTTCGAGAAGATTTCAAATATAGATTTTGATTGTTGAAACATTTAAAAACAATCGAATTATACACATTTTACGATAAAATTATATAAAATTTCAAACTCGCATATCTCCGTTACTGTTGAAGATACAGAAGTGATTTTACACTCAATGGAATTAGGTCGAACTAACCTAACCTAAACTGACCTGACCTAACCTAACCTAACCTAACTTTACTTAACCTAACCTAACCTAACCTAATAACAATAAAATAAAAACAATCTATTTGTGCCGATTGTAGTCGTTCTCGAGGAGATTTGAAATATAGATTTCGATGGTTGAAACATTATAAAACAATCGAATTCCACACATTTTACAATATAATTATATAAAATTTCAAACTCGCATATCTCCGTTACTGTTGAAGATACAGAAGTGAATTTGCACTCAATGGAATCAGGTCGACGCTCTCCATTGGCTCATGGGGAAAATGTAATCCATGTGTAATATTCATGCTTAGTTACCATGGAAACTCTCATAACAATAAATTAAACAATCTATTTAGACGCTATTGTAGTCGTTGTCGAGGAGATTTGAAATACAGATTTTGATTGTTGAAACATTATAAAACAATCGAATTATACACATTTTACGATAGAATAATTATATAAAAATTCAAACTCGCATATCTCCGTTAATGTTGAAGATACAGAAGTGATTTTACACTCAATGGAATTAGGTTGACCTAACCTAACCTAAACTGACCTGACCTAACCTAACCTAACCTAACTTTACTTAACCTAACCTAACCTAACCTAATAACAATAAAATAAAAACAATCTATTTGTGCCCGATTGTAGTCGTTCTCGAGGAGATTTGAAATATAGATTTTGATTGTTGAAACATTATAAAACAATCTAATTATACACATTTTACGATAGAATTATATAAAATTTCAAACTCGAATATCTCCGTTAATGTTGAAGATACAGAAGTGATTTGGCACTCATTGGAATCAGGTCGACGCTCTCTATTGGCTCATGGGGAAAATGTAATCCATGTGTAATATTCATGCTTAGTTACCATGGAAACTCTTATAACAATAAATTATACAATCTATTTAGGCGCTATTTTAGTCGTCCAGGAGATTAAAAATATAGATTTTGATTGTTGAAACATTATAAAACAATCGAATTATACACTTTTTACGATAGAATTATATAAAATTTCAAACTCGCATATCTCCGTTACTGTTGAAGATACAGAAGTGATTTTACAGTCAATGGAATTAGGTCGACTTAACCTAACCTAAACTGACCTGACCTAACCTAATCTAACCTAACTTTACTTAACCTAACCTAAACTAATAACAATAAAATAAAAACATTCTTTTTGTGACCGATTGTAGTCGTTGTCGAGGAGATTTGAAATATAGATTTCGATGGTTGAAACATTATAAAACAATCGAATTCCACACATTTTACAATATAATTATATAAAATTTCAAACTCGCATATCTCCGTTACTGTTGAAGATACAGAAGTGAATTTGCACTCAATGGAATCAGGTCGACGCTCTCCATTGGCTCATGGGGAAAATGTAATCCATGTGTAATATTCATGCTTAGTTACCATGGAAACTCTCATAACAATAAATTAAACAATCTATTTAGACGCTATTGTAGTAGTTTTCGAGAAGATTTCAAATATAGATTTTGATTGTTGAAACATTTAAAAACAATCGAATTATACACATTTTACGATAAAATTATATAAAATTTCAAACTCGCATATCTCCGTTACTGTTGAAGATACAGAAGTGATTTTACACTCAATGGAATTAGGTCGAACTAACCTAACCTAAACTGACCTGACCTAACCTAACCTAACCTAACTTTACTTAACCTAACCTAACCTAACCTAATAACAATAAAATAAAAACAATCTATTTGTGCCGATTGTAGTCGTTCTCGAGGAGATTTGAAATATAGATTTTGATTGTTGAAACATTATAAAACAATCGAATTCCACGCATTTTACAATATAATTATATAAAATTTCAAACTCGCATATCTCCGTTACTATTGAAGATACAGAAGTGATTTTGCACTCAAAGGAATCAGGTCGACGCTCTCTATTGGCTCATGGCGAAAAATGTAATCCATGTGTAATATTCATGCTTAGTTACCATGGAAACTCTCATAACAATAAATTAAACAATCTATTTAGACGCTATTGTAGTCGTTGTCGAGGAGATTTCAAATATAGATTTTGATTGTTGAAACATTATAAAACAATCGAATTATACACATTTTACGATAGAATTATATAAAATTTCAAACTCGCATATCTCCGTTAATGTTGAAGATACAGAAGTGATTTTACACTCAATGGAATTAGGTTGACCTATCCTAACCTAAACTGACCTGACCTAACCTAACCTAACCTAACTTTACTTAACAAAACCTAACCTAAACTAATAACAATAAAATAAAAACAATCTTTTTGTGACCGATTGTAGTCGTTGTCGAGGAGATTTGAAATATAGATTTCGATGGTTGAAACATTATAAAACAATCGAATTCCACACATTTTACAATATAATTATATAAAATTTCAAACTCGCATATCTCCGTTACTGTTGAAGATACAGAAGTGAATTTGCACTCAATGGAATCAGGTCGACGCTCTCTATTGGCTCATGGGGAAAATGTAATCCATGTGTAATATTCATGCTTAGTTACCGTGGAAACTCTCATAACAATAAATTAAACAATCTATTTAGACGCTATTGTAGTCGTTGTCGAGGAGATTTGAAATACAGATTTTGATTGTTGAAACATTATAAAACAATCGAATTATACACATTTTACGATAGAATAATTATATAAAAATTCAAACTCGCATATCTCCGTTAATGTTGAAGATACAGAAGTGATTTTACACTCAATGGAATTAGGTTGACCTAACCTAACCTAAACTGACCTGACCTAACCTAACCTAACCTAACTTTACTTAACCTAACCTAACCTAACCTAATAACAATAAAATAAAAACAATCTATTTGTGCCCGATTGTAGTCGTTCTCGAGGAGATTTGAAATATAGATTTTGATTGTTGAAACATTATAAAACAATCTAATTATACACATTTTACGATAGAATTATATAAAATTTCAAACTCGAATATCTCCGTTAATGTTGAAGATACAGAAGTGATTTGGCACTCATTGGAATCAGGTCGACGCTCTCTATTGGCTCATGGGGAAAATGTAATCCATATGTAATATTCATGCTTAGTTACCATGGAAACTCTTATAACAATAAATTATACAATCTATTTAGGCGCTATTTTAGTCGTCCAGGAGATTAAAAATATAGATTTTGATTGTTGAAACATTATAAAACAATCGAATTATACACTTTTTACGATAGAATTATATAAAATATCAAACTCGCATATCTCCGTTACTGTTGAAGATACAGAAGTGATTTTACAGTCAATGGAATTAGGTCGACTTAACCTAACCTAAACTGACCTGACCTAACCTAATCTAACCTAACTTTCTTAACAACACCTAACCAAAACTAATAACAATAAAATAAAAACATTCTTTTTGTGACCGATTGTAGTCGTTGTCGAGGAGATTTGAAATACAGATTTTGATTGTTGAAACATTATAAAACAATCGAATTATACACATTTTACGATAGAATAATTATATAAAAATTCAAACTCGCATATCTCCGTTAATGTTGAAGATACAGAAGTGATTTTACACTCAATGGAATTAGGTTGACCTAACCTAACCTAAACTGACCTGACCTAACCTAACCTAACCTAACTTTACTTAACCTAACCTAACCTAACCTAATAACAATAAAATAAAAACAATCTATTTGTGCCCGATTGTAGTCGTTCTCGAGGAGATTTGAAATATAGATTTTGATTGTTGAAACATTATAAAACAATCTAATTATACACATTTTACGATAGAATTATATAAAATTTCAAACTCGAATATCTCCGTTAATGTTGAAGATACAGAAGTGATTTGGCACTCATTGGAATCAGGTCGACGCTCTCTATTGGCTCATGGGGAAAATGTAATCCATATGTAATATTCATGCTTAGTTACCATGGAAACTCTTATAACAATAAATTATACAATCTATTTAGGCGCTATTTTAGTCGTCCAGGAGATTAAAAATATAGATTTTGATTGTTGAAACATTATAAAACAATCGAATTATACACTTTTTACGATAGAATTATATAAAATTTCAAACTCGCATATCTCCGTTACTGTTGAAGATACAGAAGTGATTTTACAGTCAATGGAATTAGGTCGACTTAACCTAACCTAAACTGACCTGACCTAACCTAATCTAACCTAACTTTACTTAACCTAACCTAAACTAATAACAATAAAATAAAAACATTCTTTTTGTGACCGATTGTAGTCGTTGTCGAGGAGATTTGAAATATAGATTTCGATGGTTGAAACATTATAAAACAATCGAATTCCACACATTTTACAATATAATTATATAAAATTTCAAACTCGCATATCTCCGTTACTGTTGAAGATACAGAAGTGAATTTGCACTCAATGGAATCAGGTCGACGCTCTCCATTGGCTCATGGGGAAAATGTAATCCATGTGTAATATTCATGCTTAGTTACCATGGAAACTCTCATAACAATAAATTAAACAATCTATTTAGACGCTATTGTAGTAGTTTTCGAGAAGATTTCAAATATAGATTTTGATTGTTGAAACATTTAAAAACAATCGAATTATACACATTTTACGATAAAATTATATAAAATTTCAAACTCGCATATCTCCGTTACTGTTGAAGATACAGAAGTGATTTTACACTCAATGGAATTAGGTCGAACTAACCTAACCTAAACTGACCTGACCTAACCTAACCTAACCTAACTTTACTTAACCTAACCTAACCTAACCTAATAACAATAAAATAAAAACAATCTATTTGTGCCGATTGTAGTCGTTCTCGAGGAGATTTGAAATATAGATTTTGATTGTTGAAACATTATAAAACAATCGAATTCCACGCATTTTACAATATAATTATATAAAATTTCAAACTCGCATATCTCCGTTACTATTGAAGATACAGAAGTGATTTTGCACTCAAAGGAATCAGGTCGACGCTCTCTATTGGCTCATGGCGAAAAATGTAATCCATGTGTAATATTCATGCTTAGTTACCATGGAAACTCTCATAACAATAAATTAAACAATCTATTTAGACGCTATTGTAGTCGTTGTCGAGGAGATTTCAAATATAGATTTTGATTGTTGAAACATTATAAAACAATCGAATTATACACATTTTACGATAGAATTATATAAAATTTCAAACTCGCATATCTCCGTTAATGTTGAAGATACAGAAGTGATTTTACACTCAATGGAATTAGGTTGACCTATCCTAACCTAAACTGACCTGACCTAACCTAACCTAACCTAACTTTACTTAACAAAACCTAACCTAAACTAATAACAATAAAATAAAAACAATCTTTTTGTGACCGATTGTAGTCGTTGTCGAGGAGATTTGAAATATAGATTTCGATGGTTGAAACATTATAAAACAATCGAATTCCACACATTTTACAATATAATTATATAAAATTTCAAACTCGCATATCTCCGTTACTGTTGAAGATACAGAAGTGAATTTGCACTCAATGGAATCAGGTCGACGCTCTCTATTGGCTCATGGGGAAAATGTAATCCATGTGTAATATTCATGCTTAGTTACCGTGGAAACTCTCATAACAATAAATTAAACAATCTATTTAGACGCTATTGTAGTCGTTGTCGAGGAGATTTGAAATACAGATTTTGATTGTTGAAACATTATAAAACAATCGAATTATACACATTTTACGATAGAATAATTATATAAAAATTCAAACTCGCATATCTCCGTTAATGTTGAAGATACAGAAGTGATTTTACACTCAATGGAATTAGGTTGACCTAACCTAACCTAAACTGACCTGACCTAACCTAACCTAACCTAACTTTACTTAACCTAACCTAACCTAACCTAATAACAATAAAATAAAAACAATCTATTTGTGCCCGATTGTAGTCGTTCTCGAGGAGATTTGAAATATAGATTTTGATTGTTGAAACATTATAAAACAATCTAATTATACACATTTTACGATAGAATTATATAAAATTTCAAACTCGAATATCTCCGTTAATGTTGAAGATACAGAAGTGATTTGGCACTCATTGGAATCAGGTCGACGCTCTCTATTGGCTCATGGGGAAAATGTAATCCATATGTAATATTCATGCTTAGTTACCATGGAAACTCTTATAACAATAAATTATACAATCTATTTAGGCGCTATTTTAGTCGTCCAGGAGATTAAAAATATAGATTTTGATTGTTGAAACATTATAAAACAATCGAATTATACACTTTTTACGATAGAATTATATAAAATATCAAACTCGCATATCTCCGTTACTGTTGAAGATACAGAAGTGATTTTACAGTCAATGGAATTAGGTCGACTTAACCTAACCTAAACTGACCTGACCTAACCTAATCTAACCTAACTTTACTTAACAACACCTAACCAAAACTAATAACAATAAAATAAAAACATTCTTTTTGTGACCGATTGTAGTCGTTGTCGAGGAGATTTGAAATATAGATTTCGATGGTTGAAACATTATAAAACAATCGAATTCCACACATTTTACAATATAATTATATAAAATTTCAAACTCGCATATCTCCGTTACTGTTGAAGATACAGAAGTGAATTTGCACTCAATGGAATCAGGTCGACGCTCTCCATTGGCTCATGGGGAAAATGTAATCCATGTGTAATATTCATGCTTAGTTACCATGGAAACTCTCATAACAATAAATTAAACAATCTATTTAGACGCTATTGTAGTAGTTTTCGAGGAGATTTCAAATATAGATTTTGATTGTTGAAACATTTAAAAACAATCGAATTATACTCATTTTACGATAAAATTATATAAAATTTCAAACTCGCATATCTCCGTTACTGTTGAAGATACAGAAGTGATTTTACACTCAATGGAATTAGGTCGAACTAACCTAACCTAAACTGACCTGACCTAACCTAACCTAACCTAACTTTACTTAACCTAACCTAACCTAACCTAATAACAATAAAATAAAAACAATCTATTTGTGCCGATTGTAGTCGTTCTCGAGGAGATTTGAAATATAGATTTTGATTGTTGAAACATTATAAAACAATCGAATTCCACGCATTTTACAATATAATTATATAAAATTTCAAACTCGAATATCTCCGTTACTATTGAAGATACAGAAGTGATTTTGCACTCAAAGGAATCAGGTCGACGCTCTCTATTGGCTCATGGCGAAAAATGTAATCCATGTGTAATATTCATGCTTAGTTACCATGGAAACTCTCATAACAATAAATTAAACAATCTATTTAGACGCTATTGTAGTCGTTGTCGAGGAGATTTGAAATACAGATTTTGATTGTTGAAACATTATAAAACAATCGAATTATACACATTTTACGATAGAATAATTATATAAAAATTCAAACTCGCATATCTCCGTTAATGTTGAAGATACAGAAGTGATTTTACACTCAATGGAATTAGGTTGACCTAACCTAACCTAAACTGACCTGACCTAACCTAACTTTACTTAACCTAACCTAACCTAATAACAATAAAATAAAAACAATCTATTTGTGCCCGATTGTAGTCGTTCTCGAGGAGATTTGAAATATAGATTTTGATTGTTGAAACATTATAAAACAATCTAATTATACACATTTTACGATAGAATTATATAAAATTTCAAACTCGAATATCTCCTTTAATGTTGAAGATACAGAAGTGATTTGGCACTCATTGGAATCAGGTCGACGCTCTCTATTGGCTCATGGGGAAAATGTAATCCATGTGTAATATTCATGCTTAGTTACCATGGAAACTCTTATAACAATAAATTATACAATCTATTTAGGCGCTATTTTAGTCGTCCAGGAGATTAAAAATATAGATTTTGATTGTTGAAACATTATAAAACAATCGAATTATACACTTTTTACGATAGAATTATATAAAATTTCAAACTCGCATATCTCCGTTACTGTTGAAGATACAGAAGTGATTTTACAGTCAATGGAATTAGGTCGACTTAACCTAACCTAAACTGACCTGACCTAACCTAATCTAACCTAACTTTACTTAACCTAACCTAAACTAATAACAATAAAATAAAAACATTCTTTTTGTGACCGATTGTAGTCGTTGTCGAGGAGATTTGAAATATAGATTTCGATGGTTGAAACATTATAAAACAATCGAATTCCACACATTTTACAATATAATTATATAAAATTTCAAACTCGCATATCTCCGTTACTGTTGAAGATACAGAAGTGAATTTGCACTCAATGGAATCAGGTCGACGCTCTCCATTGGCTCATGGGGAAAATGTAATCCAGGTGAAAGCGGCCCCGGCGCCCACCCAGCGTCGAATAACATGGGTACCTGGGGGAAACCCTGGGGGGTAAAGGCGGTCAGGGGCGTGATGCTGATCACATCATCCCCAGTCACGACCGGATCAAGAAAGTGTGGGGCGTTACCCCCACACCCCCTATACGCCTTCATAGCGTGGTGCTATGCACAGGGGAACACTTTACCTTTTTTTTTTATGTGTAATATTCATGCTTAGTTACCCTGGAAACTCTCATAACAATAAATTAAACAATCTATTTAGACGCTATTGTAGTAGTTTTCGAGAAGATTTCAAATATAGATTTTGATTGTTGAAACATTTAAAAACAATCGAATTATACACATTTTACGATAAAATTATATAAAATTTCAAACTCGCATATCTCCGTTACTGTTGAAGATACAGAAGTGATTTTACACTCAATGGAATTAGGTCGAACTAACCTAACCTAAACTGACATGACCTAACCTAACCTAACCTAACTTTACTTAACCTAACCTAACCTAACCTAATAACAATAAAATAAAAACAATCTATTTGTGCCGATTGTAGTCGTTCTCGAGGAGATTTGAAATATAGATTTTGATTGTTGAAACATTATAAAACAATCGAATTCCACGCATTTTACAATATAATTATATAAAATTTCAAACTCGCATATCTCCGTTACTATTGAAGATACAGAAGTGATTTTGCACTCAAAGGAATCAGGTCGACGCTCTCTATTGGCTCATGGCGAAAAATGTAATCCATGTGTAATATTCATGCTTAGTTACCATGGAAACTCTCATAACAATAAATTAAACAATCTATTTAGACGCTATTGTAGTCGTTGTCGAGGAGATTTCAAATATAGATTTTGATTGTTGAAACATTATAAAACAATCGAATTATACACATTTTACGATAGAATTATATAAAATTTCAAACTCGCATATCTCCGTTAATGTTGAAGATACAGAAGTGATTTTACACTCAATGGAATTAGGTTTACCTATCCTAACCTAAACTGACCTGACCTAACCTAACCTAACCTAAGTTTACTTAACCTTACCTAACCTAACCTAATAACAATAAAATAAAAACAATCTATTTGTGCCCGATTGTAGTCGTTCTCGAGGATATTTGAAATATAGATTTTGATTGTTGAAACATTGTAAAACAATCTAATTATACACATTTTACGATAGAATTATATAAAATTTCAAACTCGAATATCTCCGTTAATGTTGAAGATACAGAAGTGATTTGGCACTCATTGCAATCAGGTCGACGCTCTCTATTGGCTCATGGGGAAAATGTAATCCATGTGTAATATTCATGCTTAGTTACCATGGAAACTCTTATAACAATAAATTATACAATCTATTTAAGCGCTATTTTAGTCGTCCAGGAGATTAAAAATATAGATTTTGATTGTTGAAACATTATAAAACAATCGAATTATACACTTTCTACGATAGAATTATATAAAATTTCAAACTCGCATATCTCCGTTACTGTTGAAGATACAGAAGTGATTTTACAGTCAATGGAATTAGGTCGACTTAACCTAACCTAAACTGACCTGACCTAACCTAATCTAACCTAACTTTACTTAACAAAACCTAACCTAAACTAAAACAATAAAATAAAAACATTCTTTTTGTGACCGATTGTAGTCGTTGTCGAGGAGATTTGAAATATAGATTTCGATGGTTGAAACATTATAAAACAATCGAATTCCACACATTTTATAATATAAATATATAAAATTTCAAACTCGCATATCTCCGTTACTGTTGAAGATACAGAAGTGAATTTGCACTCAATGGAATCAGGTCGACGCTCTCCATTGGCTCATGGGGAAAATGTAATCCATGTGTAATATTCATGCTTAGTTACCTTGGAAACTCTCATAACAATAAATTAAACAATCTATTTAGACGCTATTGTAGTAGTTGTCGAGGAGATTTCAAATATAGATTTTGATTGTTGAAACATTATAAAACAATCGAATTATACACATTTTACGATAAAATTATATAAAATTTCAAACTCGCATATCTCCGTTACTGTTGAAGATACAGAAGTGATTTTACACTCAATGGAATTAGGTCGAACTAACCTAACCTAAACTGACCTGACCTAACCTAACCTAACCTAACTTTACTTAACCTAACCTAACCTAACCTAATAACAATAAAATAAAAACAATCTATTTGTGCCGATTGTAGTCGTTCTCGAGGAGATTTGAAATATAGATTTTGATTGTTGAAACATTATTAAACAATCGAATTCCACACATTTTACAATATAATTATATCAAATTTCAAACTCGCATATCTCCGTTACTATTGAAGATAGAGAAGTGATTTTGCACTCAATGGAATCAGGTCGACGCTCTCTATTGGCTCATGGGGAAAAATGTAATCCATGTGTAATATTCATGCTTAGTTACCATGGAAACTCTTATAACAATAAATTATACAATCTATTTAGGCGCTATTTTAGTCGTCCAGGAGATTAAAAATATAGATTTTGATTGTTGAAACATTATAAAACAATCGAATTTTACACTTTTTACGATAGAATTATATAAAATTTCAAACTCGCATATCTCCGTTACTGTTGAAGATACAGAAGTGATTTTACAGTCAATGGAATTAGGTCGACTTAACCTAACCTAAACTGACCTGACCTAACCTAATCTAACCTAACTTTACTTAACAAAACCTAACCTAAACTAATAACAATAAAATAAAAACATTCTTTTTGTGACCGATTGTAGTCGTTGTCGAGGAGATTTGAAATATAGATTTCGATGGTTGAAACATTATAAAACAATCGAATTCCACACATTTTACAATATAAATATATAAAATTTCAAACTCGCATATCTCCGTTACTGTTGAAGATACAGAAGTGAATTTGCACTCAATGGAATCAGGTCGACGCTCTCCATTGGCTCATGGGGAAAATGTAATCCATGTGTAATATTCATGCTTAGTTACCATGGAAACTCTCATAACAATAAATTAAACAATCTATTTAGACGCTATTGTAGTAGTTGTCGAGGAGATTTCAAATATAGATTTTGATTGTTGAAACATTATAAAACAATCGAATTATACACATTTTACGATAAAATTATATAAAATTTCAAACTCGCATATCTCCGTTACTGTTGAAGATACAGAAGTGATTTTACACTCAATGGAATTAGGTCGAACTAACCTAACCTAAACTGACCTGACCTAACCTAACCTAACCTAACTTTACTTAACCTAACCTAACCTAACCTAATAACAATAAAATAAAAACAATCTATTTGTGCCGATTGTAGTCGTTCTCGAGGAGATTTGAAATATAGATTTTGATTGTTGAAACATTATGAAACAATCGAATTCCACGCATTTTACAATATAATTATATAAAATTTCAAACTCGCATATCTCCGTTACTATTGAAGATACAGAAGTGATTTTGCACTCAATAGAATCAGGTCGACGCTCTCTATTGGCTCATGGCGAAAAATGTAATCCATGTGTAATATTCATGCTTAGTTACCATGGAAACTCTCATAACAATAAATTAAACAATCTATTTAGACGCTATTGTAGTCGTTGTCGAGGAGATTTCAAATATAGATTTTGATTGTTGAAACATTATAAAACAATCGAATTATACACATTTTACGATAGAATTATATAAAATTTCAAACTCGCATATCTCCGTTAATGTTGAAGATACAGAAGTGATTTTACACTCAATGGAATTAGGTTTACCTATCCTAACCTAAACTGACCTGACCTAACCTAACCTAACCTAACTTTACTTAACCTTACCTAACCTAACCTAATAACAATAAAATAAAAACAATCTATTTGTGCCCGATTGTAGTCGTTCTCGAGGATATTTGAAATATAGATTTTGATTGTTGAAACATTGTAAAACAATCTAATTATACACATTTTACGATAGAATTATATAAAATTTCAAACTCGAATATCTCCGTTAATGTTGAAGATACAGAAGTGATTTGGCACTCATTGCAATCAGGTCGACGCTCTCTATTGGCTCATGGGGAAAATGTAATCCATGTGTAATATTCATGCTTAGTTACCATGGAAACTCTTATAACAATAAATTATACAATCTATTTAAGCGCTATTTTAGTCGTCCAGGAGATTAAAAATATAGATTTTGATTGTTGAAACATTATAAAACAATCGAATTATACACTTTCTACGATAGAATTATATAAAATTTCAAACTCGCATATCTCCGTTACTGTTGAAGATACAGAAGTGATTTTACAGTCAATGGAATTAGGTCGACTTAACCTAACCTAAACTGACCTGACCTAACCTAATCTAACCTAACTTTACTTAACAAAACCTAACCTAAACTAATAACAATAAAATAAAAACATTCTTTTTGTGACCGATTGTAGTCGTTGTCGAGGAGATTTGAAATATAGATTTCGATGGTTGAAACATTATAAAACAATCGAATTCCACACATTTTATAATATAAATATATAAAATTTCAAACTCGCATATCTCCGTTACTGTTGAAGATACAGAAGTGAATTTGCACTCAATGGAATCAGGTCGACGCTCTCCATTGGCTCATGGGGAAAATGTAATCCATGTGTAATATTCATGCTTAGTTACCATGGAAACTCTCATAACAATAAATTAAACAATCTATTTAGACGCTATTGTAGTAGTTGTCGAGGAGATTTCAAATATAGATTTTGATTGTTGAAACATTATAAAAGAATCGAATTATACACATTTTACGATAAAATTATATAAAATTTCAAACTCGCATATCTCCGTTACTGTTGAAGATACAGAAGTGATTTTACACTCAATGGAATTAGGTCGAACTAACCTAACCTAAACTGACCTGACCTAACCTAACCTAACCTAACTTTACTTAACCTAACCTAACCTAACCTAATAACAATAAAATAAAAACAATCTAATTGTGCCGATTGTAGTCGTTCTCGAGGAGATTTGAAATATAGATTTTGATTGTTGAAACATTATTAAACAATCGAATTCCACACATTTTACAATATAATTATATCAAATTTCAAACTCGCATATCTCCGTTACTATTGAAGATACAGAAGTGATTTTGCACTCAATGGAATCAGGTCGACGCTCTCTATTGGCTCATGGGGAAAAATGTAATCCATGTGTAATATTCATGCTTAGTTACCATGGAAACTCTTATAACAATAAATTATACAATCTATTTAGGCGCTATTTTAGTCGTCCAGGAGATTAAAAATATATATTTTGATTGTTGAAACATTATAAAAAAATCGAATTTTACACTTTTTACGATAGAATTATATAAAATTTCAAACTCGCATATCTCCGTTACTGTTGAAGATACAGAAGTGATTTTACAGTCAATGGAATTAGGTCGACTTAACCTAACCTAAACTGACCTGACCTAACCTAATCTAACCTAACTTTACTTAACAAAACCTAACCTAAACTAATAACAATAAAATAAAAACATTCTTTTTGTGACCGATTGTAGTCGTTGTCGAGGAGATTTGAAATATAGATTTCGATGGTTGAAACATTATAAAACAATCGAATTCCACACATTTTACAATATAAATATATAAAATTTCAAACTCGCATATCTCCGTTACTGTTGAAGATACAGAAGTGAATTTGCACTCAATGGAATCAGGTCGACGCTCTCCATTGGCTCATGGGGAAAATGTAATCCATGTGTAATATTCATGCTTAGTTACCATGGAAACTCTCATAACAATAAATTAAACAATCTATTTAGACGCTATTGTAGTAGTTGTCGAGGAGATTTCAAATATAGATTTTGATTGTTGAAACATTATAAAACAATCGAATTATACACATTTTACGATAAAATTATATAAAATTTCAAACTCGCATATCTCCGTTACTGTTGAAGATACAGAAGTGATTTTACACTCAATGGAATTAGGTCGAACTAACCTAACCTAAACTGACCTGACCTAACCTAACCTAACCTAACTTTACTTAACCTAACCTAACCTAACCTAATAACAATAAAATAAAAACAATCTATTTGTGCCGATTGTAGTCGTTCTCGAGGAGATTTGAAATATAGATTTTGATTGTTGAAACATTATGAAACAATCGAATTCCACGCATTTTACAATATAATTATATAAAATTTCAAACTCGCATATCTCCGTTACTATTGAAGATACAGAAGTGATTTTGCACTCAATAGAATCAGGTCGACGCTCTCTATTGGCTCATGGCGAAAAATGTAATCCATGTGTAATATTCATGCTTAGTTACCATGGAAACTCTCATAACAATAAATTAAACAATCTATTTAGACGCTATTGTAGTCGTTGTCGAGGAGATTTCAAATATAGATTTTGATTGTTGAAACATTATAAAACAATCGAATTATACACATTTTACGATAGAATTATATAAAATTTCAAACTCGCATATCTCCGTTAATGTTGAAGATACAGAAGTGATTTTACACTCAATGGAATTAGGTTTACCTATCCTAACCTAAACTGACCTGACCTAACCTAACCTAACCTAACTTTACTTAACCTTACCTAACCTAACCTAATAACAATAAAATAAAAACAATCTATTTGTGCCCGATTGTAGTCGTTCTCGAGGATATTTGAAATATAGATTTTGATTGTTGAAACATTGTAAAACAATCTAATTATACACATTTTACGATAGAATTATATAAAATTTCAAACTCGAATATCTCCGTTAATGTTGAAGATACAGAAGTGATTTGGCACTCATTGCAATCAGGTCGACGCTCTCTATTGGCTCATGGGGAAAATGTAATCCATGTGTAATATTCATGCTTAGTTACCATGGAAACTCTTATAACAATAAATTATACAATCTATTTAGGCGCTATTTTAGTCGTCCAGGAGATTAAAAATATAGATTTTGATTGTTGAAACATTATAAAACAATCGACTTATACACTTTTTACGATAGAATTATATAAAATTTCAAACTCGCATATCTCCGTTACTGTTGAAGATACAGAAGTGATTTTACAGTCAATGGAATTAGGTCGACTTAACCTAACCTAAACTGACCTGACCTAACCTAACCTAACCTAACTTTACTTAACCTAACCTAACCTAACCTAATAACAATAAAATAAAAACAATCTATTTGTGCCGATTGTAGTCGTTCTCGAGGAGATTTGAAATATAGATTTTGATTGTTGAAACATTATGAAACAATCGAATTCCACGCATTTTACAATATAATTATATAAAATTTCAAACTCGCATATCTCCGTTACTATTGAAGATACAGAAGTGATTTTGCACTCAATAGAATCAGGTCGACGCTCTCTATTGGCTCATGGCGAAAAATGTAATCCATGTGTAATATTCATGCTTAGTTACCATGGAAACTCTCATAACAATAAATTAAACAATCTATTTAGACGCTATTGTAGTCGTTGTCGAGGAGATTTCAAATATAGATTTTGATTGTTGAAACATTATAAAACAATCGAATTATACACATTTTACGATAGAATTATATAAAATTTCAAACTCGCATATCTCCGTTAATGTTGAAGATACAGAAGTGATTTTACACTCAATGGAATTAGGTTGACCTAACCTAACCTAAACTGACCTGACCTAACCTAACCTAACCTAACTTTACTTAACCTAACCTAACCTAACCTAATAACAATAAAATAAAAACAATCTATTTGTGCCCGATTGTAGTCGTTCTCGAGGAGATTTGAAATATAGATTTTGATTGTTGAAACATTATAAAACAATCTAATTATACACATTTTACGATAGAATTATATAAAATTTCAAACTCGAATATCTCCGTTAATGTTGAAGATACAGAAGTGATTTGGCACTCATTGGAATCAGGTCGACGCTCTCTATTGGCTCATGGGGAAAATGTAATCCATGTGTAATATTCATGCTTAGTTACCATGGAAACTCTTATAACAATAAATTATACAACCTATTTAGGCGCTATTTTAGTCGTCCAGGAGATTAAAAATATAGATTTTGATTGTTGAAACATTATAAAACAATCGAATTATACACTTTTTACGATAGAATTATATAAAATTTCAAACTCGCATATCTCCGTTACTGTTGAAGATACAGAAGTGATTTTACAGTCAATGGAATTAGGTCGACTTAACCTAACCTAAACTGACCTGACCTAACCTAATCTAACCTAACTTTACTTAACAACACCTAACCTAAACTAATAACAATAAAATAAAAACATTCTTTTTGTGACCGATTGTAGTCGTTGTCGAGGAGATTTGAAATATAGATTTCGATGGTTGAAACATTATAAAACAATCGAATTCCACACATTTTACAATATAATTATATAAAATTTCAAACTCGCATATCTCCGTTACTGTTGAAGATACAGAAGTGAATTTGCACTCAATGGAATCAGGTCGACGCTCTCCATTGGCTCATGGGGAAAATGTAATCCATGTGTAATATTCATGCTTAGTTACCATGGAAACTCTCATAACAATAAATTAAACAATCTATTTAGACGCTATTGTAGTCGTTGTCGAGGAGATTTCAAATATAGATTTTGATTGTTGAAACATTATAAAACAATCGAATTATACACATTTTACGATAGAATTATATAAAATTTCAAACTCGCATATCTCCGTTACTGTTGAAGATACGGAAGTGATTTTACAGTCAATGGAATTAGGTCGACTTAACCTAACCTAAACTGACCTGACCTTACCTAATCTAACCTAACTTTACTTAACAAAACCTAACCTAAACTAATAACAATAAAATAAAAACATTCTTTTTGTGACCGATTGTAGTCGTTGTCGAGGAGATTTGAAATATAGATTTCGATGGTTGAAACATTATAAAACAATCGAATTCCACACATTTTACAATATAAATATATAAAATTTCAAACTCGCATATCTCCGTTACTGTTGAAGATACAGAAGTGAATTTGCACTCAATGGAATCAGGTCGACGCTCTCCATTGGCTCATGGGGAAAATGTAATCCATGTGTAATATTCATGCTTAGTTACCATGGAAACTCTCATAACAATAAATTAAACAATCTATTTAGACGCTATTGTAGTAGTTGTCGAGGAGATTTCAAATATAGATTTTGATTGTTGAAACATTATAAAACAATCGAATTATACACATTTTACGATAAAATTATATAAAATTTCAAACTCGCATATCTCCGTTACTGTTGAAGATACAGAAGTGATTTTACACTCAATGGAATTAGGTCGAACTAACCTAACCTAAACTGACCTGACCTAACCTAACCTAACCTAACTTTACTTAACCTAACCTAACCTAACCTAATAACAATAAAATAAAAACAATCTATTTGTGCCGATTGTAGTCGTTCTCGAGGAGATTTGAAATATAGATTTTGATTGTTGAAACATTATGAAACAATCGAATTCCACGCATTTTACAATATAATTATATAAAATTTCAAACTCGCATATCTCCGTTACTATTGAAGATACAGAAGTGATTTTGCACTCAATAGAATCAGGTCGACGCTCTCTATTGGCTCATGGCGAAAAATGTAATCCATGTGTAATATTCATGCTTAGTTACCATGGAAACTCTCATAACAATAAATTAAACAATCTATTTAGACGCTATTGTAGTCGTTGTCGAGGAGATTTCAAATATAGATTTTGATTGTTGAAACATTATAAAACAATCGAATTATACACATTTTACGATAGAATTATATAAAATTTCAAACTCGCATATCTCCGTTAATGTTGAAGATACAGAAGTGATTTTACACTCAATGGAATTAGGTTGACCTAACCTAACCTAAACTGACCTGACCTAACCTAACCTAACCTAACTTTACTTAACCTAACCTAACCTAACCTAATAACAATAAAATAAAAATAATCTATTTGTGCCCGATTGTAGTCGTTCTCGAGGAGATTTGAAATATAGATTTTGATTGTTGAAACATTGTAAAACAATCTAATTATACACATTTTACGATAGAATTATATAAAATTTCAAACTCGAATATCTCCGTTAATGTTGAAGATACAGAAGTGATTTGGCACTCATTGCAATCAGGTCGACGCTCTCTATTGGCTCATGGGGAAAATGTAATCCATGTGTAATATTCATGCTTAGTTACCATGGAAACTCTTATAACAATAAATTATACAATCTATTTAGGCGCTATTTTAGTCGTCCAGGAGATTAAAAATATAGATTTTGATTGTTGAAACATTATAAAACAATCGACTTATACACTTTTTACGATAGAATTATATAAAATTTCAAACTCGCATATCTCCGTTACTGTTGAAGATACAGAAGTGATTTTACAGTCAATGGAATTAGGTCGACTTAACCTTACCTAAACTGACCTGACCTAACCTAATCTAACCTAACTTTACTTAACAAAACCTAACCTAAACTAATAACAATAAAATAAAAACAATCTTTTTGTGACCGATTGTAGTCGTTGTCGAGGAGATTTGAAATATAGATTTCGATGGGTGAAACATTATAAAACAATCGAATTCCACACATTTTACAATATAATTATATAAAATTTCAAACTCGCATATCTCCGTTACTGTTGAAGATACAGAAGTGAATTTGCACTCAATGGAATCAGGTCGACGCTCTCTATTGGCTCATGGGGAAAATGTAATCCATGTGTAATATTCATGCTTAGTTACCGTGGAAACTCTCATAACAATAAATTAAACAATCTATTTAGACGCTATTGTAGTCGTTGTCGAGGAGATTTGAAATACAGATTTTGATTGTTGAAACATTATAAAACAATCGAATTATACACATTTTACGATAGAATAATTATATAAAAATTCAAACTCGCATATCTCCGTTAATGTTGAAGATACAGAAGTGATTTTACACTCAATGGAATTAGGTTGACCTAACCTAACCTAAACTGACCTGACCTAACCTAACCTAACCTAACTTTACTTAACCTAACCTAACCTAACCTAATAACAATAAAATAAAAACAATCTATTTGTGCCCGATTGTAGTCGTTCTCGAGGAGATTTGAAATATAGATTTTGATTGTTGAAACATTATAAAACAATCTAATTATACACATTTTACGATAGAATTATATAAAATTTCAAACTCGAATATCTCCGTTAATGTTGAAGATACAGAAGTGATTTGGCACTCATTGGAATCAGGTCGACGCTCTCTATTGGCTCATGGGGAAAATGTAATCCATGTGTAATATTCATGCTTAGTTACCATGGAAACTCTTATAACAATAAATTATACAATCTATTTAGGCGCTATTTTAGTCGTCCAGGAGATTAAAAATATAGATTTTGATTGTTGAAACATTATAAAACAATCGAATTATACACTTTTTACGATAGAATTATATAAAATTTCAAACTCGCATATCTCCGTTACTGTTGAAGATACAGAAGTGATTTTACAGTCAATGGAATTAGGTCGACTTAACCTAACCTAAACTGACCTGACCTAACCTAATCTAACCTAACTTTACTTAACAACACCTAACCTAAACTAATAACAATAAAATAAAAAACATTCTTTTTGTGACCGATTGTAGTCGTTGTCGAGGAGATTTGAAATATAGATTTCGATGGTTGAAACATTATAAAACAATCGAATTCCACACATTTTACAATATAATTATATAAAATTTCAAACTCGCATATCTCCGTTACTGTTGAAGATACAGAAGTGAATTTGCACTCAATGGAATCAGGTCGACGCTCTCCATTGGCTCATGGGGAAAATGTAATCCATGTGTAATATTCATGCTTAGTTACCATGGAAACTCTCATAACAATAAATTAAACAATCTATTTAGACGCTATTGTAGTCGTTGTCGAGGAGATTTCAAATATAGATTTTGATTGTTGAAACATTATAAAACAATCGAATTATACACATTTTACGATAGAATTATATAAAATTTCAAACTCGCATATCTCCGTTAATGTTGAAGATACAGAAGTGATTTTACACTCAATGGAATTAGGTTGACCTATCCTAACCTAAACTGACCTGACCTAACCTAACCTAACCTAACTTTACTTAACCTAACCTAACCTAACCTAATAACAATAAAATAAAAACAATCTATTTGTGCCCGATTGTAGTCGTTCTCTAGGAGATTTGAAATATAGATTTTGATTGTTGAAACATTATAAAACAATCGAATTCCACGCATTTTACAATATAATTATATAAAATTTCAAACTCGCATATCTCCGTTACTATTGAAGATACAGAAGTGATTTTGCACTCAATGGAATCAGGTCGACGCTCTCTATTGGCTCATGGCGAAAAATGTAATCCATGTGTAATATTCATGCTTAGTTACCATGGAAACTCTCATAACAATAAATTAAACAATCTATTTAGACGCTATTGTAGTCGTTGTCGAGGAGATTTCAAATATAGATTTTGATTGTTGAAACATTATAAAACAATCGAATTATACACATTTTACGATAGAATTATATAAAATTTCAAACTCGCATATCTCCGTTACTGTTGAAGATACAGAAGTGATTTTACACTCAATGGAATTAGGTCGACTTAACCTAACCTAAACTGACCTGACCTAACCTAACCTAACCTAACTTTACTTAACCTAACCTAACCTAACCTAATAACAATAAAATAAAAACAATCTATTTGTGCCCGATTGTAGTCGTTCTCGAGGAGATTTGAAATATAGATTTTGATTGTTGAAACATTATAAAACAATCTAATTATACACATTTTACGATTGAATTATATAAAATTTCAAACTCGAATATCTCCGTTAATGTTGAAGATACAGAAGTGATTTGGCACTCATTGGAATCAGGTCGACGCTCTCTATTGGCTCATGGGGAAAATGTAATCCATGTGTAATATTCATGCTTAGTTACCATGGAAACTCTTATAACAATAAATTATACAATCTATTTAGGCGCTATTTTAGTCGTCCAGGAGATTAAAAATATAGATTTTGATTGTTGAAACATTATAAAACAATCGAATTATACACTTTTTACGATAGAATTATATAAAATTTCAAACTCGCATATCTCCGTTACTGTTGAAGATACAGAAGTGATTTTACAGTCAATGGAATTAGGTCGACTTAACCTAACCTAAACTGACCTGACCTAACCTAATCTAACCTAACTTTACTTAACAACACCTAACCTAAACTAATAACAATAAAATAAAAACATTCTTTTTGTGACCGATTGTAGTCGTTGTCGAGGAGATTTGAAATATAGATTTCGATGGTTGAAACATTATAAAACAATCGAATTCCACACATTTTACAATATAATTATATAAAATTTCAAACTCGCATATCTCCGTTACTGTTGAAGATACAGAAGTGAATTTGCACTCAATGGAATCAGGTCGACGCTCTCCATTGGCTCATGGGGAAAATGTAATCCATGTGTAATATTCATGCTTAGTTACCATGGAAACTCTCATAACAATAAATTAAACAATCTATTTAGACGCTATTGTAGTAGTTTTCGAGGAGATTTCAAATATAGATTTTGATTGTTGAAACATTTAAAAACAATCGAATTATACACATTTTACGATAAAATTATATAAAATTTCAAACTCGCATATCTCCGTTACTGTTGAAGATACAGAAGTGATTTTACACTCAATGGAATTAGGTCGAACTAACCTAACCTAAACTGACCTGACCTAACCTAACCTAACCTAACTTTACTTAACCTAACCTAACCTAACCTAATAACAATAAAATAAAAACAATCTATTTGTGCCGATTGTAGTCGTTCTCGAGGAGATTTGAAATATAGATTTTGATTGTTGAAACATTATAAAACAATCGAATTCCACGCATTTTACAATATAATTATATAAAATTTCAAACTCGCATATCTCCGTTACTATTGAAGATACAGAAGTGATTTTGCACTCAAAGGAATCAGGTCGACGCTCTCTATTGGCTCATGGGGAAAATGTAATCCATGTGTAATATTCATGCTTAGTTACCATGGAAACTCTTATAACAATAAATTATACAATCTATTTAAGCGCTATTTTAGTCGTCCAGGAGATTAAAAATATAGATTTTGATTGTTGAAACATTATAAAACAATCGACTTATACACTTTTTACGATAGAATTATATAAAATTTCAAACTCGCATATCTCCGTTACTGTTGAAGATACAGAAGTGATTTTACAGTCAATGGAATTAGGTCGACTTAACCTAACCTAAACTGACCTGACCTAACCTAATCTAACCTAACTTTACTTAACAAAACCTAACCTAAACTAATAACAATAAAATAAAAACAATCTTTTTGTGACCGATTGTAGTCGTTGTCGAGGAGATTTGAAATATAGATTTCGATGGTTGAAACATTATAAAACAATCGAATTCCACACATTTTACAATATAATTATATAAAATTCAAACTCGCATATCTCCGTTACTGTTGAAGATACAGAAGTGAATTTGCACTCAATGGAATCAGGTCGACGCTCTCTATTGGCTCATGGGGAAAATGTAATCCATGTGTAATATTCATGCTTAGTTACCATGGAAACTCTCATAACAATAAATTAAACAATCTATTTAGACGCTATTGTAGTCGTTGTCGAGGAGATTTGAAATATAGATTTTGTTGTTGAAACATTATAAAACAATCGAATTATACACATTTTACGATAAAATTATATAAAATTTCAAACTCGCATATCTCCGTTACTGTTGAAGATACAGAAGTGATTTTACACTCAATGGAATTAGGTCGAACTAACCTAACCTAAACTGACCTGACCTAACCTAACCTAACCTAACTTTACTTAACCTAACCAAACCTAACCTAATAACAATAAAATAAAAACAATCTATTTGTGCCGATTGTAGTCGTTCTCGAGGAGATTTGAAATATAGATTTTGATTGTTGAAACATTATAAAACAATCGAATTCCACACATTTTACAATATAATTATATAAAATTTCAAACTCGTATATCTCCGTTACTATTGAAGATACAGAAGTGATTTTGCACTCAATGGAATCAGGTTGACCTAACCTAACCTAAACTGACCTGACCTAACCTAACCTAACCTAACTTTACTTAACCTAACCTAACCTAACCTAATAACAATAAATAAAAACAATCTATTTGTGCCCGATTGTAGTCGTTCTCGAGGAGATTTGAAATATAGATTTTGATTGTTGAAACATTATAAAACAATCTAATTATACACATTTTACGATAGAATTATATAAAATTTCAAACTCGAATATCTCCGTTAATGTTGAAAATACAGAAGTGATTTGGCACTCATTGGAATCAGGTCGACGCTCTCTATTGGCTCATGGGGAAAATGTAATCCATGTGTAATATTCATGCTTAGTTACCATGGAAACTCTTATAACAATAAATTATACAATCTATTTAGGCGCTATTTTAGTCGTCCAGGAGATTAAAAATATAGATTTTGATTGTTGAAACATTATAAAACAATCGAATTATACACTTTTTACGATAGAATTATATAAAATTCAAACTCGCATATCTCCGTTACTGTTGAAGATACAGCAGTGATTTTACAGTCAATGGAATTAGGTCGACTTAACCTAACCTAAACTGACCTGACCTAACCTAATCTAACCTAACTTTACTTAACAAAACTTAACCTAAACTAATAACAATAAAATAAAAACATTCTTTTTGTGACCGATTGTAGTCGTTGTCGAGGAGATTTGAAATATAGATTTCGATGGTTGAAACATTATAAAACAATCGAATTCCACACATTTTACAATATAATTATATAAAATTTCAAACTCGCATATCTCCGTTACTGTTGAAGATACAGAAGTGAATTTGCACTCAATGGAATCAGGTCGACGCTCTCCATTGGCTCATGGGGAAAATGTAATCCATGTGTAATATTCATGCTTAGTTACCATGGAAACTCTCATAACAATAAATTAAACAATCTATTTAGACGCTATTGTAGTAGTTGTCGAGGAGATTTCAAATATAGATTTTGATTGTTGAAACATTATAAAACAATCGAATTATACACATTTTACGATAAAATTATATAAAATTTCAAACTCGCATATCTCCGTTACTGTTGAAGATACAGAAGTGATTTTACACTCAATGGAATTAGGTCGAACTAACCTAACCTAAACTGACCTGACCTAACCTAACCTAACCTAACTTTACTTAACCTAACCTAACCTAACCTAATAACAATAAAATAAAAACAATCTATTTGTGCCGATTGTAGTCGTTCTCGAGGAGATTTGAAATATAGATTTTGATTGTTGAAACATTATAAAACAATCGAATTCCACGCATTTTACAATATAATTATATAAAATTTCAAACTCGCATATCTCCGTTACTATTGAAGATACAGAAGTGATTTTGCACTCAATGGAATCAGGTCGACGCTCTCTATTGGCTCATGGCGAAAAATGTAATCCATGTGTAATATTCATGCTTAGTTACCATGGAAACTCTCATAACAATAAATTAAACAATCTATTTAGACGCTATTGTAGTCGTTGTCGAGGAGATTTCAAATATAGATTTTGATTGTTGAAACATTATAAAACAATCGAATTATACACATTTTACGATAGAATTATATAAAATTTCAAACTCGCATATCTCCGTTACTGTTGAAGATACAGAAGTGATATTACACTCAATGGAATTAGGTCGACTTAACCTAACCTAAACTGACCTGACCTAACCTAACCTAACCTAACTTTACTTAACCTAACCTAACCTAACCTAATAACAATAAAATAAAAACAATCTATTTGTGCCCGATTGTAGTCGTTCTCGAGGAGATTTGAAATATAGATTTTGATTGTTGAAACATTATAAAACAATTTAATTATACACATTTTACGATAGAATTATATAAAATTTCAAACTCGAATATCTCCGTTAATGTTGAAGATACAGAAGTGATTTGGCACTCATTGGAATCAGGTCGACGCTCTCTATTGGCTCATGGGGAAAATGTAATCCATGTGTAATATTCATGCTTAGTTACCATGGAAACTCTTATAACAATAAATTATACAATCTATTTAGGCGATATTTTAGTCGTCCAGGAGATTAAAAATATAGATTTTGATTGTTGAAACATTATAAAACAATCGAATTATACACATTTTACGATAGAATTATATAAAATTTCAAACTCGCATATCTCCGTTAATGTTGAAGATACAGAAGTGATTTTACACTCAATGGAATTAGGTTGACCTAAACTAACCTAAACTGACCTGACATAACCTAACCTAACCTAACTTTACTTAACCTAACCTAACCTAACCTAATAACAATAAAATAAAAACAATCTATTTGTGCCCGATTGTAGTCGTTCTCGAGGAGATTTGAAATATAGATTTTGATTGTTGAAACATTGTAAAACAATCTAATTATACACATTTTACGATAGAATTATATAAAATTTCAAACTCGAATATCTCCGTTAATGTTGAAGATACAGAAGTGATTTGGCACTCATTGCAATCAGGTCGACGCTCTCTATTGGCTCATGGGGAAAATGTAATCCATGTGTAATATTCATGCTTAGTTACCATGGAAACTCTTATAACAATAAATTATACAATCTATTTAGGCGCTATTTTAGTCGTCCAGGAGATTAAAAATATAGATTTTGATTGTTGAAACATTATAAAACAATCGAATTATACACATTTTACGATAAAATTATATAAAATTTCAAACTCGCATATCTCCGTTACTGTTGAAGATACAGAAGTGATTTTGCACTCAATGGAATCAGGTCATCGCTCTCTATTGGCTCATGGGGAAAATGTAATCCATGTGTAATATTCATGCTTAGTTACCATAGAAACTCTCATAACAATAAATTAAACAATCTATTTAGACGCTATTGTAGTCGTTGTCGAGGATATTTCAAATATAGATCTTGATTGAAGAAACATTATAAAACAATCGAATTATACACATCTTACGATAGAATTATATAAAATTTCAATCTCGCATATCTCCGTTACTGTTGAAGATACAGAAGTGATTTTACAGTCAATGGAATTAGGTCGACCTAACCTAACCTAAACTGACCTGACCTAACCTAACCTAACCTAACCTAACTTTACATAACCTAACCTAACATAACCTAATAACAATAAAATAAAAACAATCTATTTAGGCGCTATTTTAGTCGTCCAGGAGATTAAAAATATAGATTTTGATTGTTGAAACATTATAAAACAATCGAATTATACACTTTTTACGATAGAATTATATAAAATTTCAAACTCGCATATCTCCGTTACTGTTGAAGATACAGAAGTGATTTTACAGTCAATGGAATTAGGTCGACCTAACCTAACCTAAACTGACTTGACCTAACCTAATCTAACCTAACTTTACTTAACAAAACCTAACCTAACCTAATAACAATAAAATAAAAACAATCTTTTTGTGACCGATTGTAGTCGTTGTCGAGGAGATTTGAAATATAGATTTCTATGGTTGAAACATTATAAAACAATCGAATTCCACGCATTTTACAATATAATTATATAAAATTTCAAACTCGCATATCTCCGTTACTGTTGAAGATACAGAAGTGATTTTACACTCAATGGAATTAGGTCGAACTAACCTAACCTAAACTGACCTGACCTAACCTAACCTAACCTAACTTTACTTAACCTAACCTAACCTAACCTAATAACAATAAAATAAAAACAATCTATTTGTGCCGATTGTAGTCGTTCTCGAGGAGATTTGAAATATAGATTTTGATTGTTGAAACATTATAAAACAATCGAATTCCACGCATTTTACAATATAATTATATAAAATTTCAAACTCGCATATCTCCGTTACTATTGAAGATACAGAAGTGATTTTGCACTCAATGGAATCAGGTCGACGCTCTCTATTGGCTCATGGCGAAAAATGTAATCCATGTGTAATATTCATGCTTAGTTACCATGGAAACTCTCATAACAATAAATTAAACAATCTATTTAGACGCTATTGTAGTCGTTGTCGAGGAGATTTCAAATATAGATTTTGATTGTTGAAACATTATAAAACAATCGAATTATACACATTTTACGATAGAATTATATAAAATTTCAAACTCGCATATCTCCGTTACTGTTGAAGATACAGAAGTGATATTACACTCAATGGAATTAGGTCGACTTAACCTAACCTAAACTGACCTGACCTAACCTAACCTAACCTAACTTTACTTAACCTAACCTAACCTAACCTAATAACATTAAAATAAAAACAATCTATTTGTGCCCGATTGTAGTCGTTCTCGAGGAGATTTGAAATATAGATTTTGATTGTTGAAACATTATAAAACAATTTAATTATACACATTTTACGATAGAATTATATAAAATTTCAAACTCGAATATCTCCGTTAATGTTGAAGATACAGAAGTGATTTGGCACTCATTGGAATCAGGTCGACGCTCTCTATTGGCTCATGGGGAAAATGTAATCCATGTGTAATATTCATGCTTAGTTACCATGGAAACTCTTATAACAATAAATTATACAATCTATTTAGGCGATATTTTAGTCGTCCAGGAGATTAAAAATATAGATTTTGATTGTTGAAACATTATAAAACAATCGAATTATACACTTTTTACGATAGAATTATATAAAATTTCAAACTCGCATATCTCCGTTACTGTTGAAGATACAGAAGTGATTTTACACTCAATGGAATTAGGTCGAACTAACCTAACCTAAACTGACCTGACCTAACCTAACCTAACCTAACTTTACTTAACCTAACCTAACCTAACCTAATAACAATAAAATAAAAACAATCTATTTGTGCCGATTGTAGTCGTTCTCGAGGAGATTTGAAATATAGATTTTGATTGTTGAAACATTATAAAACAATCGAATTCCACGCATTTTACAATATAATTATATAAAATTTCAAACTCGCATATCTCCGTTACTATTGAAGATACAGAAGTGATTTTGCACTCAATGGAATCAGGTCGACGCTCTCTATTGGCTCATGGCGAAAAATGTAATCCATGTGTAATATTCATGCTTAGTTACCATGGAAACTCTCATAACAATAAATTAAACAATCTATTTAGACGCTATTGTAGTCGTTGTCGAGGAGATTTCAAATATAGATTTTGATTGTTGAAACATTATAAAACAATCGAATTATACACATTTTACGATAGAATTATATAAAATTTCAAACTCGCATATCTCCGTTACTGTTGAAGATACAGAAGTGATATTACACTCAATGGAATTAGGTCGACTTAACCTAACCTAAACTGACCTGACCTAACCTAACCTAACCTAACTTTACTTAACCTAACCTAACCTAACCTAATAACAATAAAATAAAAACAATCTATTTGTGCCCGATTGTAGTCGTTCTCGAGGAGATTTGAAATATAGATTTTGATTGTTGAAACATTATAAAACAATTTAATTATACACATTTTACGATAGAATTATATAAAATTTCAAACTCGAATATCTCCGTTAATGTTGAAGATACAGAAGTGATTTGGCACTCATTGGAATCAGGTCGACGCTCTCTATTGGCTCATGGGGAAAATGTAATCCATGTGTAATATTCATGCTTAGTTACCATGGAAACTCTTATAACAATAAATTATACAATCTATTTAGGCGATATTTTAGTCGTCCAGGAGATTAAAAATATAGATTTTGATTGTTGAAACATTATAAAACAATCGAATTATACACTTTTTACGATAGAATTATATAAAATTTCAAACTCGCATATCTCCGTTAGTGTTGAAGATACATAAGTGATTTTACAGTAAATGGTATTAGGTCGACTTAACCTAACCTAAGCTGACCTGACCTAACCTAATCTAACCTAACTTTACTTAACAAAACCTAACCTAAACTAATAAGAATAAAATAAAAACATTCTTTTTGTGACCGATTGTAGTCGTTGTCGAGGAGATTTGAAATATATATTTCGATGGTTGAAACATTATAAAACAATCGAATTCCACACATTTTACAATATAATTATATAAAATTTCAAATTCGCATATCTCCGTTACTGTTGAAGATACAGATGTGAATTTGCACTCAATGGAATCAGGTCGACGCTCTCCATTGGCTCATGGGGAAAATGTAATCCATGTGTAATATTCATGCTTAGTTACCATGGAAACTCTCATAACAATAAATTAAACAATCTATTTAGACGCTATTGTAGTAGTTGTCGAGGAGATTTCAAATATAGATTTTGATTGTTGAAACATTATAAAACAATCGAATTATACACATTTTACGATAGAATTATATAAAATTTCAAACTCGCATATCTCCGTTAATGTTGAAGATACAGAAGTGATTTTACACTCAATGGAATTAGGTTGACCTAAACTAACCTAAACTGACCTGACATAACCTAACCTAACCTAACTTTACTTAACCTAACCTAACCTAACCTAATAACAATAAAATAAAAACAATCTATTTGTGCCCGATTGTAGTCGTTCTCGAGGAGATTTGAAATATAGATTTTGATTGTTGAAACATTGTAAAACAATCTAATTATACACATTTTACGATAGAATTATATAAAATTTCAAACTCGAATATCTCCGTTAATGTTGAAGATACAGAAGTGATTTGGCACTCATTGCAATCAGGTCGACGCTCTCTATTGGCTCATGGGGAAAATGTAATCCATGTGTAATATTCATGCTTAGTTACCATGGAAACTCTTATAACAATAAATTATACAATCTATTTAGGCGCTATTTTAGTCGTCCAGGAGATTAAAAATATAGATTTTGATTGTTGAAACATTATAAAACAATCGAATTATACACATTTTACGATAAAATTATATAAAATTTCAAACTCGCATATCTCCGTTACTGTTGAAGATACAGAAGTGATTTTGCACTCAATGGAATCAGGTCATCGCTCTCTATTGGCTCATGGGGAAAATGTAATCCATGTGTAATATTCATGCTTAGTTACCATAGAAACTCTCATAACAATAAATTAAACAATCTATTTAGACGCTATTGTAGTCGTTGTCGAGGATATTTCAAATATAGATCTTGATTGAAGAAACATTATAAAACAATCGAATTATACACATTTTACGATAGAATTATATAAAATTTCAATCTCGCATATCTCCGTTACTGTTGAAGATACAGAAGTGATTTTACAGTCAATGGAATTAGGTCGACCTAACCTAACCTAAACTGACCTGACCTAACCTAACCTAACCTAACCTAACTTTACATAACCTAACCTAACATAACCTAATAACAATAAAATAAAAACAATCTATTTAGGCGCTATTTTAGTCGTCCAGGAGATTAAAAATATAGATTTTGATTGTTGAAACATTATAAAACAATCGAATTATACACTTTTTACGATAGAATTATATAAAATTTCAAACTCGCATATCTCCGTTACTGTTGAAGATACAGAAGTGATTTTACAGTCAATGGAATTAGGTCGACCTAACCTAACCTAAACTGACTTGACCTAACCTAATCTAACCTAACTTTACTTAACAAAACCTAACCTAACCTAATAACAATAAAATAAAAACAATCTTTTTGTGACCGATTGTAGTCGTTGTCGAGGAGATTTGAAATATAGATTTCTATGGTTGAAACATTATAAAACAATCGAATTCCACACATTTTACAATATAATTATATAAAATTTCAAACTCGCATATCTCCGTTACTGTTGAAGATACAGAAGTGATTTTGGACTCAATGGAATCAGGTCGACGCTCTCTATTGACTCATGGGGAAAATGTAATCCATGTGTAATATTCATGCTTAGTTACCATGGAAACTCTCATAACAATAAATTAAACAATCTATTTAGACGCTATTGTAGTCGTTGTCGAGGAGATTTCAAATATAGATTTTGATTGTTGAAACATTATAAAACAATCGAATTATACACATTTTACGATAGAATTATATAAAATTTCAAACTCGCATATCTCCGTTACTGTTGAAGATACAGAAGTGATATTACACTCAATGGAATTAGGTCGACTTAACCTAACCTAAACTGACCTGACCTAACCTAACCTAACCTAACTTTACTTAACCTAACCTAACCTAACCTAATAACATTAAAATAAAAACAATCTATTTGTGCCCGATTGTAGTCGTTCTCGAGGAGATTTGAAATATAGATTTTGATTGTTGAAACATTATAAAACAATTTAATTATACACATTTTACGATAGAATTATATAAAATTTCAAACTCGAATATCTCCGTTAATGTTGAAGATACAGAAGTGATTTGGCACTCATTGGAATCAGGTCGACGCTCTCTATTGGCTCATGGGGAAAATGTAATCCATGTGTAATATTCATGCTTAGTTACCATGGAAACTCTTATAACAATAAATTATACAATCTATTTAGGCGATATTTTAGTCGTCCAGGAGATTAAAAATATAGATTTTGATTGTTGAAACATTATAAAACAATCGAATTATACACTTTTTACGATAGAATTATATAAAATTTCAAACTCGCATATCTCCGTTACTGTTGAAGATACAGAAGTGATTTTACACTCAATGGAATTAGGTCGAACTAACCTAACCTAAACTGACCTGACCTAACCTAACCTAACCTAACTTTACTTAACCTAACCTAACCTAACCTAATAACAATAAAATAAAAACAATCTATTTGTGCCGATTGTAGTCGTTCTCGAGGAGATTTGAAATATAGATTTTGATTGTTGAAACATTATAAAACAATCGAATTCCACGCATTTTACAATATAATTATATAAAATTTCAAACTCGCATATCTCCGTTACTATTGAAGATACAGAAGTGATTTTGCACTCAATGGAATCAGGTCGACGCTCTCTATTGGCTCATGGCGAAAAATGTAATCCATGTGTAATATTCATGCTTAGTTACCATGGAAACTCTCATAACAATAAATTAAACAATCTATTTAGACGCTATTGTAGTCGTTGTCGAGGAGATTTCAAATATAGATTTTGATTGTTGAAACATTATAAAACAATCGAATTATACACATTTTACGATAGAATTATATAAAATTTCAAACTCGCATATCTCCGTTACTGTTGAAGATACAGAAGTGATATTACACTCAATGGAATTAGGTCGACTTAACCTAACCTAAACTGACCTGACCTAACCTAACCTAACCTAACTTTACTTAACCTAACCTAACCTAACCTAATAACAATAAAATAAAAACAATCTATTTGTGCCCGATTGTAGTCGTTCTCGAGGAGATTTGAAATATAGATTTTGATTGTTGAAACATTATAAAACAATTTAATTATACACATTTTACGATAGAATTATATAAAATTTCAAACTCGAATATCTCCGTTAATGTTGAAGATACAGAAGTGATTTGGCACTCATTGGAATCAGGTCGACGCTCTCTATTGGCTCATGGGGAAAATGTAATCCATGTGTAATATTCATGCTTAGTTACCATGGAAACTCTTATAACAATAAATTATACAATCTATTTAGGCGATATTTTAGTCGTCCAGGAGATTAAAAATATAGATTTTGATTGTTGAAACATTATAAAACAATCGAATTATACACTTTTTACGATAGAATTATATAAAATTTCAAACTCGCATATCTCCGTTAGTGTTGAAGATACATAAGTGATTTTACAGTAAATGGTATTAGGTCGACTTAACCTAACCTAAGCTGACCTGACCTAACCTAATCTAACCTAACTTTACTTAACAAAACCTAACCTAAACTAATAAGAATAAAATAAAAACATTCTTTTTGTGACCGATTGTAGTCGTTGTCGAGGAGATTTGAAATATATATTTCGATGGTTGAAACATTATAAAACAATCGAATTCCACACATTTTACAATATAATTATATAAAATTTCAAATTCGCATATCTCCGTTACTGTTGAAGATACAGATGTGAATTTGCACTCAATGGAATCAGGTCGACGCTCTCCATTGGCTCATGGGGAAAATGTAATCCATGTGTAATATTCATGCTTAGTTACCATGGAAACTCTCATAACAATAAATTAAACAATCTATTTAGACGCTATTGTAGTAGTTGTCGAGGAGATTTCAAATATAGATTTTGATTGTTGAAACATTATAAAACAATCGAATTATACACATTTTACGATAGAATTATATAAAATTTCAAACTCGCATATCTCCGTTAATGTTGAAGATACAGAAGTGATTTTACACTCAATGGAATTAGGTTGACCTAAACTAACCTAAACTGACCTGACATAACCTAACCTAACCTAACTTTACTTAACCTAACCTAACCTAACCTAATAACAATAAAATAAAAACAATCTATTTGTGCCCGATTGTAGTCGTTCTCGAGGAGATTTGAAATATAGATTTTGATTGTTGAAACATTATAAAACAATTTAATTATACACATTTTACGATAGAATTATATAAAATTTCAAACTCGAATATCTCCGTTAATGTTGAAGATACAGAAGTGATTTGGCACTCATTGGAATCAGGTCGACGCTCTCTATTGGCTCATGGGGAAAATGTAATCCATGTGTAATATTCATGCTTAGTTACCATGGAAACTCTTATAACAATAAATTATACAATCTATTTAGGCGATATTTTAGTCGTCCAGGAGATTAAAAATATAGATTTTGATTGTTGAAACATTATAAAACAATCGAATTATACACTTTTTACGATAGAATTATATAAAATTTCAAACTCGCATATCTCCGTTAGTGTTGAAGATACATAAGTGATTTTACAGTAAATGGTATTAGGTCGACTTAACCTAACCTAAGCTGACCTGACCTAACCTAATCTAACCTAACTTTACTTAACAAAACCTAACCTAAACTAATAAGAATAAAATAAAAACATTCTTTTTGTGACCGATTGTAGTCGTTGTCGAGGAGATTTGAAATATATATTTCGATGGTTGAAACATTATAAAACAATCGAATTCCACACATTTTACAATATAATTATATAAAATTTCAAATTCGCATATCTCCGTTACTGTTGAAGATACAGATGTGAATTTGCACTCAATGGAATCAGGTCGACGCTCTCCATTGGCTCATGGGGAAAATGTAATCCATGTGTAATATTCATGCTTAGTTACCATGGAAACTCTCATAACAATAAATTAAACAATCTATTTAGACGCTATTGTAGTAGTTGTCGAGGAGATTTCAAATATAGATTTTGATTGTTGAAACATTATAAAACAATCGAATTATACACATTTTACGATAGAATTATATAAAATTTCAAACTCGCATATCTCCGTTAATGTTGAAGATACAGAAGTGATTTTACACTCAATGGAATTAGGTTGACCTAAACTAACCTAAACTGACCTGACATAACCTAACCTAACCTAACTTTACTTAACCTAACCTAACCTAACCTAATAACAATAAAATAAAAACAATCTATTTGTGCCCGATTGTAGTCGTTCTCGAGGAGATTTGAAATATAGATTTTGATTGTTGAAACATTGTAAAACAATCTAATTATACACATTTTACGATAGAATTATATAAAATTTCAAACTCGAATATCTCCGTTAATGTTGAAGATACAGAAGTGATTTGGCACTCATTGCAATCAGGTCGACGCTCTCTATTGGCTCATGGGGAAAATGTAATCCATGTGTAATATTCATGCTTAGTTACCATGGAAACTCTTATAACAATAAATTATACAATCTATTTAGGCGCTATTTTAGTCGTCCAGGAGATTAAAAATATAGATTTTGATTGTTGAAACATTATAAAACAATCGAATTATACACATTTTACGATAAAATTATATAAAATTTCAAACTCGCATATCTCCGTTACTGTTGAAGATACAGAAGTGATTTTGCACTCAATGGAATCAGGTCATCGCTCTCTATTGGCTCATGGGGAAAATGTAATCCATGTGTAATATTCATGCTTAGTTACCATAGAAACTCTCATAACAATAAATTAAACAATCTATTTAGACGCTATTGTAGTCGTTGTCGAGGATATTTCAAATATAGATCTTGATTGAAGAAACATTATAAAACAATCGAATTATACACATTTTACGATAGAATTATATAAAATTTCAATCTCGCATATCTCCGTTACTGTTGAAGATACAGAAGTGATTTTACAGTCAATGGAATTAGGTCGACCTAACCTAACCTAAACTGACCTGACCTAACCTAACCTAACCTAACCTAACTTTACATAACCTAACCTAACATAACCTAATAACAATAAAATAAAAACAATCTATTTAGGCGCTATTTTAGTCGTCCAGGAGATTAAAAATATAGATTTTGATTGTTGAAACATTATAAAACAATCGAATTATACACTTTTTACGATAGAATTATATAAAATTTCAAACTCGCATATCTCCGTTACTGTTGAAGATACAGAAGTGATTTTACAGTCAATGGAATTAGGTCGACCTAACCTAACCTAAACTGACTTGACCTAACCTAATCTAACCTAACTTTACTTAACAAAACCTAACCTAACCTAATAACAATAAAATAAAAACAATCTTTTTGTGACCGATTGTAGTCGTTGTCGAGGAGATTTGAAATATAGATTTCTATGGTTGAAACATTATAAAACAATCGAATTCCACACATTTTACAATATAATTATATAAAATTTCAAACTCGCATATCTCCGTTACTGTTGAAGATACAGAAGTGATTTTGGACTCAATGGAATCAGGTCGACGCTCTCTATTGACTCATGGGGAAAATGTAATCCATGTGTAATATTCATGCTTAGTTACCATGGAAACTCTCATAACAATAAATTAAACAATCTATTTAGACGCTATTGTAGTAGTTGTCGAGGAGATTTCAAATATAGATTTTGATTGTTGAAACATTCTAAAACAATCGAATTATACACTTTTTACGATAGAATTATATAAAATTTCAAACTCGCATATCTCCGTTACTGTTGAAGATACAGAAGTGATTTTACAGTCAATGGAATTAGGTCGACTTAACCTAACCTAAACTGACCTGACCTAACCTAATCTAACCTAACTTTACTTAACCTAACCTAACCTAACCTAATAACAATAAAATAAAAACAATCTATTTGTGCCCGATTGTAGTCGTTCTCGAGGAGATTTGAAATATAGATTTTGATTGTTGAAACATTATAAAACAATCTAATTATACACATTTTACGATAGAATTATATAAAATTTCAAACTCGAATATCTCCGTTAATGTTGAAGATACAGAAGTAATTTGGCACTCATTGGAATCAGGTCGACGCTCTCTATTGGCTCATGGGGAAAATGTAATCCATGTGTAATATTCATGCTTAGTTACCATGGAAACTCTTATAACAATAAATTATACAATCTATTTAGGCGATATTTTAGTCGTCCAGGAGATTAAAAATATAGATTTTGATTGTTGAAACATTATAAAACAATCGAATTATACACATTTTACGATAGAATTATATAAAATTTCAAACTCGCATATCTCCGTTAATGTTGAAGATACAGAAGTGATTTTACACTCAATGGAATTAGGTTGACCTAAACTAACCTAAACTGACCTGACATAACCTAACCTAACCTAACTTTACTTAACCTAACCTAACCTAACCTAATAACAATAAAATAAAAACAATCTATTTGTGCCCGATTGTAGTCGTTCTCGAGGAGATTTGAAATATAGATTTTGATTGTTGAAACATTGTAAAACAATCTAATTATACACATTTTACGATAGAATTATATAAAATTTCAAACTCGAATATCTCCGTTAATGTTGAAGATACAGAAGTGATTTGGCACTCATTGCAATCAGGTCGACGCTCTCTATTGGCTCATGGGGAAAATGTAATCCATGTGTAATATTCATGCTTAGTTACCATGGAAACTCTTATAACAATAAATTATACAATCTATTTAGGCGCTATTTTAGTCGTCCAGGAGATTAAAAATATAGATTTTGATTGTTGAAACATTATAAAACAATCGAATTATACACATTTTACGATAAAATTATATAAAATTTCAAACTCGCATATCTCCGTTACTGTTGAAGATACAGAAGTGATTTTGCACTCAATGGAATCAGGTCATCGCTCTCTATTGGCTCATGGGGAAAATGTAATCCATGTGTAATATTCATGCTTAGTTACCATAGAAACTCTCATAACAATAAATTAAACAATCTATTTAGACGCTATTGTAGTCGTTGTCGAGGATATTTCAAATATAGATCTTGATTGAAGAAACATTATAAAACAATCGAATTATACACATCTTACGATAGAATTATATAAAATTTCAATCTCGCATATCTCCGTTACTGTTGAAGATACAGAAGTGATTTTACAGTCAATGGAATTAGGTCGACCTAACCTAACCTAAACTGACCTGACCTAACCTAACCTAACCTAACCTAACTTTACATAACCTAACCTAACATAACCTAATAACAATAAAATAAAAACAATCTATTTAGGCGCTATTTTAGTCGTCCAGGAGATTAAAAATATAGATTTTGATTGTTGAAACATTATAAAACAATCGAATTATACACTTTTTACGATAGAATTATATAAAATTTCAAACTCGCATATCTCCGTTACTGTTGAAGATACAGAAGTGATTTTACAGTCAATGGAATTAGGTCGACCTAACCTAACCTAAACTGACTTGACCTAACCTAATCTAACCTAACTTTACTTAACAAAACCTAACCTAACCTAATAACAATAAAATAAAAACAATCTTTTTGTGACCGATTGTAGTCGTTGTCGAGGAGATTTGAAATATAGATTTCTATGGTTGAAACATTATAAAACAATCGAATTCCACGCATTTTACAATATAATTATATAAAATTTCAAACTCGCATATCTCCGTTACTGTTGAAGATACAGAAGTGATTTTACACTCAATGGAATTAGGTCGAACTAACCTAACCTAAACTGACCTGACCTAACCTAACCTAACCTAACTTTACTTAACCTAACCTAACCTAACCTAATAACAATAAAATAAAAACAATCTATTTGTGCCGATTGTAGTCGTTCTCGAGGAGATTTGAAATATAGATTTTGATTGTTGAAACATTATAAAACAATCGAATTCCACGCATTTTACAATATAATTATATAAAATTTCAAACTCGCATATCTCCGTTACTATTGAAGATACAGAAGTGATTTTGCACTCAATGGAATCAGGTCGACGCTCTCTATTGGCTCATGGCGAAAAATGTAATCCATGTGTAATATTCATGCTTAGTTACCATGGAAACTCTCATAACAATAAATTAAACAATCTATTTAGACGCTATTGATGTCGTTGTCGAGGAGATTTCAAATATAGATTTTGATTGTTGAAACATTATAAAACAATCGAATTATACACATTTTACGATAGAATTATATAAAATTTCAAACTCGCATATCTCCGTTACTGTTGAAGATACAGAAGTGATATTACACTCAATGGAATTAGGTCGACTTAACCTAACCTAAACTGACCTGACCTAACCTAACCTAACCTAACTTTACTTAACCTAACCTAACCTAACCTAATAACATTAAAATAAAAACAATCTATTTGTGCCCGATTGTAGTCGTTCTCGAGGAGATTTGAAATATAGATTTTGATTGTTGAAACATTATAAAACAATTTAATTATACACATTTTACGATAGAATTATATAAAATTTCAAACTCGAATATCTCCGTTAATGTTGAAGATACAGAAGTGATTTGGCACTCACTGGAATCAGGTCGACGCTCTCTATTGGCTCATGGGGAAAATGTAATCCATGTGTAATATTCATGCTTAGTTACCATGGAAACTCTTATAACAATAAATTATACAATCTATTTAGGCGATATTTTAGTCGTCCAGGAGATTAAAAATATAGATTTTGATTGTTGAAACATTATAAAACAATCGAATTATACACATTTTACGATAGAATTATATAAAATTTCAAACTCGCATATCTCCGTTAATGTTGAAGATACAGAAGTGATTTTACACTCAATGGAATTAGGTTGACCTAAACTAACCTAAACTGACCTGACATAACCTAACCTAACCTAACTTTACTTAACCTAACCTAACCTAACCTAATAACAATAAAATAAAAACAATCTATTTGTGCCCGATTGTAGTCGTTCTCGAGGAGATTTGAAATATAGATTTTGATTGTTGAAACATTGTAAAACAATCTAATTATACACATTTTACGATAGAATTATATAAAATTTCAAACTCGAATATCTCCGTTAATGTTGAAGATACAGAAGTGATTTGGCACTCATTGCAATCAGGTCGACGCTCTCTATTGGCTCATGGGGAAAATGTAATCCATGTGTAATATTCATGCTTAGTTACCATGGAAACTCTTATAACAATAAATTATACAATCTATTTAGGCGCTATTTTAGTCGTCCAGGAGATTAAAAATATAGATTTTGATTGTTGAAACATTATAAAACAATCGAATTATACACATTTTACGATAAAATTATATAAAATTTCAAACTCGCATATCTCCGTTACTGTTGAAGATACAGAAGTGATTTTGCACTCAATGGAATCAGGTCATCGCTCTCTATTGGCTCATGGGGAAAATGTAATCCATGTGTAATATTCATGCTTAGTTACCATAGAAACTCTCATAACAATAAATTAAACAATCTATTTAGACGCTATTGTAGTCGTTGTCGAGGATATTTCAAATATAGATCTTGATTGAAGAAACATTATAAAACAATCGAATTATACACATCTTACGATAGAATTATATAAAATTTCAATCTCGCATATCTCCGTTACTGTTGAAGATACAGAAGTGATTTTACAGTCAATGGAATTAGGTCGACCTAACCTAACCTAAACTGACCTGACCTAACCTAACCTAACCTAACCTAACTTTACATAACCTAACCTAACATAACCTAATAACAATAAAATAAAAACAATCTATTTAGGCGCTATTTTAGTCGTCCAGGAGATTAAAAATATAGATTTTGATTGTTGAAACATTATAAAACAATCGAATTATACACTTTTTACGATAGAATTATATAAAATTTCAAACTCGCATATCTCCGTTACTGTTGAAGATACAGAAGTGATTTTACAGTCAATGGAATTAGGTCGACCTAACCTAACCTAAACTGACTTGACCTAACCTAATCTAACCTAACTTTACTTAACAAAACCTAACCTAACCTAATAACAATAAAATAAAAACAATCTTTTTGTGACCGATTGTAGTCGTTGTCGAGGAGATTTGAAATATAGATTTCTATGGTTGAAACATTATAAAACAATCGAATTCCACGCATTTTACAATATAATTATATAAAATTTCAAACTCGCATATCTCCGTTACTGTTGAAGATACAGAAGTGATTTTACACTCAATGGAATTAGGTCGAACTAACCTAACCTAAACTGACCTGACCTAACCTAACCTAACCTAACTTTACTTAACCTAACCTAACCTAACCTATTAACAATAAAATAAAAACAATCTATTTGTGCCGATTGTAGTCGTTCTCGAGGAGATTTGAAATATAGATTTTGATTGTTGAAACATTATAAAACAATCGAATTCCACGCATTTTACAATATAATTATATAAAATTTCAAACTCGCATATCTCCGTTACTATTGAAGATACAGAAGTGATTTTGCACTCAATGGAATCAGGTCGACGCTCTCTATTGGCTCATGGCGAAAAATGTAATCCATGTGTAATATTCATGCTTAGTTACCATGGAAACTCTCATAACAATAAATTAAACAATCTATTTAGACGCTATTGTAGTCGTTGTCGAGGAGATTTCAAATATAGATTTTGATTGTTGAAACATTATAAAACAATCGAATTATACACATTTTACGATAGAATTATATAAAATTTCAAACTCGCATATCTCCGTTACTGTTGAAGATACAGAAGTGATATTACACTCAATGGAATTAGGTCGACTTAACCTAACCTAAACTGACCTGACCTAACCTAACCTAACCTAACTTTACTTAACCTAACCTAACCTAACCTAATAACATTAAAATAAAAACAATCTATTTGTGCCCGATTGTAGTCGTTCTCGAGGAGATTTGAAATATAGATTTTGATTGTTGAAACATTATAAAACAATTTAATTATACACATTTTACGATAGAATTATATAAAATTTCAAACTCGAATATCTCCGTTAATGTTGAAGATACAGAAGTGATTTGGCACTCATTGGAATCAGGTCGACGCTCTCTATTGGCTCATGGGGAAAATGTAATCCATGTGTAATATTCATGCTTAGTTACCATGGAAACTCTTATAACAATAAATTATACAATCTATTTAGGCGATATTTTAGTCGTCCAGGAGATTAAAAATATAGATTTTGATTGTTGAAACATTATAAAACAATCGAATTATACACTTTTTACGATAGAATTATATAAAATTTCAAACTCGCATATCTCCGTTACTGTTGAAGATACAGAAGTGATTTTACACTCAATGGAATTAGGTCGAACTAACCTAACCTAAACTGACCTGACCTAACCTAACCTAACCTAACTTTACTTAACCTAACCTAACCTAACCTAATAACAATAAAATAAAAACAATCTATTTGTGCCGATTGTAGTCGTTCTCGAGGAGATTTGAAATATAGATTTTGATTGTTGAAACATTATAAAACAATCGAATTCCACGCATTTTACAATATAATTATATAAAATTTCAAACTCGCATATCTCCGTTACTATTGAAGATACAGAAGTGATTTTGCACTCAATGGAATCAGGTCGACGCTCTCTATTGGCTCATGGCGAAAAATGTAATCCATGTGTAATATTCATGCTTAGTTACCATGGAAACTCTCATAACAATAAATTAAACAATCTATTTAGACGCTATTGTAGTCGTTGTCGAGGAGATTTCAAATATAGATTTTGATTGTTGAAACATTATAAAACAATCGAATTATACACATTTTACGATAGAATTATATAAAATTTCAAACTCGCATATCTCCGTTACTGTTGAAGATACAGAAGTGATATTACACTCAATGGAATTAGGTCGACTTAACCTAACCTAAACTGACCTGACCTAACCTAACCTAACCTAACTTTACTTAACCTAACCTAACCTAACCTAATAACAATAAAATAAAAACAATCTATTTGTGCCCGATTGTAGTCGTTCTCGAGGAGATTTGAAATATAGATTTTGATTGTTGAAACATTATAAAACAATTTAATTATACACATTTTACGATAGAATTATATAAAATTTCAAACTCGAATATCTCCGTTAATGTTGAAGATACAGAAGTGATTTGGCACTCATTGGAATCAGGTCGACGCTCTCTATTGGCTCATGGGGAAAATGTAATCCATGTGTAATATTCATGCTTAGTTACCATGGAAACTCTTATAACAATAAATTATACAATCTATTTAGGCGATATTTTAGTCGTCCAGGAGATTAATAATATAGATTTTGATTGTTGAAACATTATAAAACAATCGAATTATACACTTTTTACGATAGAATTATATAAAATTTCAAACTCGCATATCTCCGTTAGTGTTGAAGATACATAAGTGATTTTACAGTAAATGGTATTAGGTCGACTTAACCTAACCTAAGCTGACCTGACCTAACCTAATCTAACCTAACTTTACTTAACAAAACCTAACCTAAACTAATAACAATAAAATAAAAACATTCTTTTTGTGACCGATTGTAGTCGTTGTCGAGGAGATTTGAAATATATATTTCGATGGTTGAAACATTATAAAACAATCGAATTCCACACATTTTACAATATAATTATATAAAATTTCAAATTCGCATATCTCCGTTACTGTTGAAGATACAGATGTGAATTTGCACTCAATGGAATCAGGTCGACGCTCTCCATTGGCTCATGGGGAAAATGTAATCCATGTGTAATATTCATGCTTAGTTACCATGGAAACTCTCATAACAATAAATTAAACAATCTATTTAGACGCTATTGTAGTAGTTGTCGAGGAGATTTCAAATATAGATTTTGATTGTTGAAACATTATAAAACAATCGAATTATACACATTTTACGATAGAATTATATAAAATTTCAAACTCGCATATCTCCGTTAATGTTGAAGATACAGAAGTGATTTTACACTCAATGGAATTAGGTTGACCTAAACTAACCTAAACTGACCTGACATAACCTAACCTAACCTAACTTTACTTAACCTAACCTAACCTAACCTAATAACAATAAAATAAAAACAATCTATTTGTGCCCGATTGTAGTCGTTCTCGAGGAGATTTGAAATATAGATTTTGATTGTTGAAACATTGTAAAACAATCTAATTATACACATTTTACGATAGAATTATATAAAATTTCAAACTCGAATATCTCCGTTAATGTTGAAGATACAGAAGTGATTTGGCACTCATTGCAATCAGGTCGACGCTCTCTATTGGCTCATGGGGAAAATGTAATCCATGTGTAATATTCATGCTTAGTTACCATGGAAACTCTTATAACAATAAATTATACAATCTATTTAGGCGCTATTTTAGTCGTCCAGGAGATTAAAAATATAGATTTTGATTGTTGAAACATTATAAAACAATCGAATTATACACATTTTACGATAAAATTATATAAAATTTCAAACTCGCATATCTCCGTTACTGTTGAAGATACAGAAGTGATTTTGCACTCAATGGAATCAGGTCATCGCTCTCTATTGGCTCATGGGGAAAATGTAATCCATGTGTAATATTCATGCTTAGTTACCATAGAAACTCTCATAACAATAAATTAAACAATCTATTTAGACGCTATTGTAGTCGTTGTCGAGGATATTTCAAATATAGATCTTGATTGAAGAAACATTATAAAACAATCGAATTATACACATTTTACGATAGAATTATATAAAATTTCAATCTCGCATATCTCCGTTACTGTTGAAGATACAGAAGTGATTTTACAGTCAATGGAATTAGGTCGACCTAACCTAACCTAAACTGACCTGACCTAACCTAACCTAACCTAACCAAACTTTACATAACCTAACCTAACATAACCTAATAACAATAAAATAAAAACAATCTATTTAGGCGCTATTTTAGTCGTCCAGGAGATTAAAAATATAGATTTTGATTGTTGAAACATTATAAAACAATCGAATTATACACTTTTTACGATAGAATTATATAAAATTTCAAACTCGCATATCTCCGTTACTGTTGAAGATACAGAAGTGATTTTACAGTCAATGGAATTAGGTCGACCTAACCTAACCTAAACTGACTTGACCTAACCTAATCTAACCTAACTTTACTTAACAAAACCTAACCTAACCTAATAACAATAAAATAAAAACAATCTTTTTGTGACCGATTGTAGTCGTTGTCGAGGAGATTTGAAATATAGATTTCTATGGTTGAAACATTATAAAACAATCGAATTCCACACATTTTACAATATAATTATATAAAATTTCAAACTCGCATATCTCCGTTACTGTTGAAGATACAGAAGTGATTTTGGACTCAATGGAATCAGGTCGACGCTCTCTATTGACTCATGGGGAAAATGTAATCCATGTGTAATATTCATGCTTAGTTACCATGGAAACTCTCATAACAATAAATTAAACAATCTATTTAGACGCTATTGTAGTAGTTGTCGAGGAGATTTCAAATATAGATTTTGATTGTTGAAACATTCTAAAACAATCGAATTATACACTTTTTACGATAGAATTATATAAAATTTCAAACTCGCATATCTCCGTTACTGTTGAAGATACAGAAGTGATTTTACAGTCAATGGAATTAGGTCGACTTAACCTAACCTAAACTGACCTGACCTAACCTAATCTAACCTAACTTTACTTAACCTAACCTAACCTAACCTAATAACAATAAAATAAAAACAATCTATTTGTGCCCGATTGTAGTCGTTCTCGAGGAGATTTGAAATATAGATTTTGATTGTTGAAACATTATAAAACAATCTAATTATACACATTTTACGATAGAATTATATAAAATTTCAAACTCGAATATCTCCGTTAATGTTGAAGATACAGAAGTGATTTGGCACTCATTGGAATCAGGTCGACGCTCTCTATTGGCTCATGGGGAAAATGTAATCCATGTGTAATATTCATGCTTAGTTACCATGGAAACTCTTATAACAATAAATTATACAATCTATTTAGGCGCTATTTTAGTCGTCCAGGAGATTAAAAATATAGATTTTGATTGTTGAAACAATATAAAACAATCGAATTATACACTTTTTACGATAGAATTATATAAAATTTCAAACTCGCATATCTCCGTTACTGTTGAAGATACAGAAGTGATTTTACATTCAATGGAATTAGGTCGACTTAACCTAACCTAAACTGACCTGACCTAACCTAATCTAACCTAACTTTACTTAACAAAACCTAACCTAAACTAATAACAATAAAATAAAAACAATCTTTTTGTGACCGATTGTAGTCGTAGTCGAGGAGATTTGAAATATAGATTTCGATGGTTGAAACATTATAAAACAGTCGAATTCCACACATTTTACAATATAATTATATAAAATTTCAAACTCGCATATCTCCGTTACTGTTGAAGATACAGAAGTGAATTTGCACTCAATGGAATCAGGTCGACGCTCTCTATTGGCTCATGGGGAAAATGTAATCCATGTGTAATATTCATGCTTAGTTACCATGGAAACTCTCATAACAATAAATTAAACAATCTATTTAGACGCTATTGTAGTAGTTGTCGAGGAGATTTCAAATATAGATTTTGATTGTTGAAACATTATAAAACAATCGAATTATACACATTTTACGATAAAATTACATAAAATTTCAAACTCGCATATCTCCGTTACTGTTGAAGATACAGAAGTGATTTTACACTCAATGGAATTAGGTCGAACTAGCCTAACCTAAACTGACCTGACCTAACCTAACCTAACCTAACTTTACTTAACCTAACCTAACCTAACCTAATAACAATAAAATAAAAACAATCTATTTGTGCTGATTGTAGTCGTTCTCGAGAAGATTTGAAATATAGATTTTGATTGTTGAAACATTATAAAACAATCGAATTCCACGCATTTTACAATATAATTATATAAAATATCAAACTCTCATATCTCCGTTACTATTGAAAATACAGAAGTGATTTTGCACTCAATGGAATCAGGTCGACGCTCTCTATTGGCTCATGGCGAAAAATGTAATCCATGTGTAATATTCATGCTTAGTTACCATGGAAACTCTCATAACAATAAATTAAACAATCTATTTAGACGCTATTGTAGTCGTTGTCGAGGAGATTTCAAATATAGATTTTGATTGTTGAAACATTATAAAACAATCGAATTATACACATTTTACGATAGAATTATATAAAATTTCAAACTCGCATATCTCCGTTACTGTTCAAGATACAGAAGTGATTTTACACTCAATGGAATTAGGTCGACCTAACCTAACCTAAACTGACCTGACCTAACCTAACCTAACCTAACTTTACTTAACCTAACCTAACCTAACCTAATAACAATAAAATAAAAACAATCTATTTGTGCCCGATTGTAGTCGTTCTCGAGGAGATTTGAAATATAGATTTTGATTGTTGAAACATTATAAAACAATCTAATTATACACATTTTACGATAGAATTATATAAAATTTCAAACTCGAATATCTCCGTTAATGTTGAAGATACAGAAGTGATTTGGCACTCATTGGAATCAGGTCGACGCTCTCTATTGGCTCATGGGGAAAATGTAATCCATGTGTAATATTCATGCTTAGTTACCATGGAAACTCTTATAACAATAAATTATACAATCTATTTAGGCGATATTTTAGTCGTCCAGGAGATTAAAAATATAGATTTTGATTGTTGAAACATTATAAAACAATCGAATTATACACTTTTTACGATAGAATTATATAAAATTTCAAACTCGCATATCTCCGTTACTGTTGAAGATACAGAAGTGATTTTACAGTCAATGGAATTAGGTCGACCTAACCTAACCTAAACTGACTTGACCTAACCTAATCTAACCTAACTTTACTTAACAAAACCTAACCTAACCTAATAACAATAAAATAAAAACAATCTTTTTGTGACCGATTGTAGTCGTTGTCGAGGAGATTTGAAATATAGATTTCTATGGTTGAAACATTATAAAACAATCGAATTCCACACATTTTACAATATAATTATATAAAATTTCAAACTCGCATATCTCCGTTACTGTTGAAGATACAGAAGTGATTTTGGACTCAATGGAATCAGGTCGACGCTCTCTATTGACTCATGGGGAAAATGTAATCCATGTGTAATATTCATGCTTAGTTACCATGGAAACTCTCATAACAATAAATTAAACAATCTATTTAGACGCTATTGTAGTAGTTGTCGAGGAGATTTCAAATATAGATTTTGATTGTTGAAACATTCTAAAACAATCGAATTATACACTTTTTACGATAGAATTATATAAAATTTCAAACTCGCATATCTCCGTTACTGTTGAAGATACAGAAGTGATTTTACAGTCAATGGAATTAGGTCGACTTAACCTAACCTAAACTGACCTGACCTAACCTAATCTAACCTAACTTTACTTAACCTAACCTAACCTAACCTAATAACAATAAAATAAAAACAATCTCTTTGTGCCCGATTGTAGTCGTTCTCGAGGAGATTTGAAATATAGATTTTGATTGTTGAAACATTATAAAACAATCTAATTATACACATTTTACGATAGAATTATATAAAATTTCAAACTCGAATATCTCCGTTAATGTTGAAGATACAGAAGTGATTTGGCACTCATTGGAATCAGGTCGACGCTCTCTATTAGCTCATGGGGAAAATGTAATCCATGTGTAATATTCATGCTTAGTTACCATGGAAACTCTTATAACAATAAATTATACAATCTATTTAGGCGCTATTTTAGTCGTCCAGGAGATTAAAAATATAGATTTTGATTGTTGAAACATTATAAAACAATCGAATTATACACTTTTTACGATAGAATTATATAAAATTTCAAACTCGCATATCTCCGTTACTGTTGAAGATACAGAAGTGATTTTACATTCAATGGAATTAGGTCGACTTAACCTAACCTAAACTGACCTGACCTAACCTAATCTAACCTAACTTTACTTAACAAAACCTAACCTAAACTAATAACAATAAAATAAAAACAATCTTTTTGTGACCGATTGTAGTCGTTGTCGAGGAGATTTGAAATATAGATTTCGATGGTTGAAACATTATAAAACAGTCGAATTCCACACATTTTACAATATAATTATATAAAATTTCAAACTCGCATATCTCCGTTACTGTTGAAGATACAGAAGTGAATTTGCACTCAATGGAATCAGGTCGACGCTCTCTATTGGCTCATGGGGAAAATGTAATCCATGTGTAATATTCATGCTTAGTTACCATGGAAACTCTCATAACAATAAATTAAACAATCTATTTAGACGCTATTGTAGTCGTTGTCGAGGAGATTTCAAATATAGATTTTGATTGTTGAAACATTATAAAACAATCGAATTATACACATTTTACGATAGAATTATATAAAATTTCAAACTCGCATATCTCCGTTACTGTTCAAGATACAGAAGTGATTTTACACTCAATGGAATTAGGTCGACCTAACCTAACCTAAACTGACCTGACCTAACCTAACCTAACCTAACTTTACTTAACCTAACCTAACCTAACCTAATAACAATAAAATAAAAACAATCTATTTGTGCCCGATTGTAGTCGTTCTCGAGGAGATTTGAAATATAGATTTTGATTGTTGAAACATTATAAAACAATCTAATTATACACATTTTACGATAGAATTATATAAAATTTCAAACTCGAATATCTCCGTTAATGTTGAAGATACAGAAGTGATTTGGCACTCATTGGAATCAGGTCGACGCTCTCTATTGGCTCATGGGGAAAATGTAATCCATGTGTAATATTCATGCTTAGTTACCATGGAAACTCTTATAACAATAAATTATACAATCTATTTAGGCGATATTTTAGTCGTCCAGGAGATTAAAAATATAGATTTTGATTGTTGAAACATTATAAAACAATCGAATTATACACTTTTTACGATAGAATTATATAAAATTTCAAACTCGCATATCTCCGTTACTGTTGAAGATACAGAAGTGATTTTACAGTCAATGGAATTAGGTCGACCTAACCTAACCTAAACTGACTTGACCTAACCTAATCTAACCTAACTTTACTTAACAAAACCTAACCTAACCTAATAACAATAAAATAAAAACAATCTTTTTGTGACCGATTGTAGTCGTTGTCGAGGAGATTTGAAATATAGATTTCTATGGTTGAAACATTATAAAACAATCGAATTCCACACATTTTACAATATAATTATATAAAATTTCAAACTCGCATATCTCCGTTACTGTTGAAGATACAGAAGTGATTTTGGACTCAATGGAATCAGGTCGACGCTCTCTATTGACTCATGGGGAAAATGTAATCCATGTGTAATATTCATGCTTAGTTACCATGGAAACTCTCATAACAATAAATTAAACAATCTATTTAGACGCTATTGTAGTAGTTGTCGAGGAGATTTCAAATATAGATTTTGATTGTTGAAACATTCTAAAACAATCGAATTATACACTTTTTACGATAGAATTATATAAAATTTCAAACTCGCATATCTCCGTTACTGTTGAAGATACAGAAGTGATTTTACAGTCAATGGAATTAGGTCGACTTAACCTAACCTAAACTGACCTGACCTAACCTAATCTAACCTAACTTTACTTAACCTAACCTAACCTAACCTAATAACAATAAAATAAAAACAATCTCTTTGTGCCCGATTGTAGTCGTTCTCGAGGAGATTTGAAATATAGATTTTGATTGTTGAAACATTATAAAACAATCTAATTATACACATTTTACGATAGAATTATATAAAATTTCAAACTCGAATATCTCCGTTAATGTTGAAGATACAGAAGTGATTTGGCACTCATTGGAATCAGGTCGACGCTCTCTATTAGCTCATGGGGAAAATGTAATCCATGTGTAATATTCATGCTTAGTTACCATGGAAACTCTTATAACAATAAATTATACAATCTATTTAGGCGCTATTTTAGTCGTCCAGGAGATTAAAAATATAGATTTTGATTGTTGAAACATTATAAAACAATCGAATTATACACTTTTTACGATAGAATTATATAAAATTTCAAACTCGCATATCTCCGTTACTGTTGAAGATACAGAAGTGATTTTACATTCAATGGAATTAGGTCGACTTAACCTAACCTAAACTGACCTGACCTAACCTAATCTAACCTAACTTTACTTAACAAAACCTAACCTAAACTAATAACAATAAAATAAAAACAATCTTTTTGTGACCGATTGTAGTCGTTGTCGAGGAGATTTGAAATATAGATTTCGATGGTTGAAACATTATAAAACAGTCGAATTCCACACATTTTACAATATAATTATATAAAATTTCAAACTCGCATATCTCCGTTACTGTTGAAGATACAGAAGTGAATTTGCACTCAATGGAATCAGGTCGACGCTCTCTATTGGCTCATGGGGAAAATGTAATCCATGTGTAATATTCATGCTTAGTTACCATGGAAACTCTCATAACAATAAATTAAACAATCTATTTAGACGCTATTGTAGTAGTTGTCGAGGAGATTTCAAATATAGATTTTGATTGTTGAAACATTATAAAACAATCGAATTATACACATTTTACGATAAAATTACATAAAATTTCAAACTCGCATATCTCCGTTACTGTTGAAGATACAGAAGTGATTTTACACTCAATGGAATTAGGTCGAACTAGCCTAACCTAAACTGACCTGACCTAACCTAACCTAACCTAACTTTACTTAACCTAACCTAACCTAACCTAATAACAATAAAATAAAAACAATCTATTTGTGCTGATTGTAGTCGTTCTCGAGAAGATTTGAAATATAGATTTTGATTGTTGAAACATTATAAAACAATCGAATTCCACGCATTTTACAATATAATTATATAAAATATCAAACTCTCATATCTCCGTTACTATTGAAAATACAGAAGTGATTTTGCACTCAATGGAATCAGGTCGACGCTCTCTATTGGCTCATGGCGAAAAATGTAATCCATGTGTAATATTCATGCTTAGTTACCATGGAAACTCTCATAACAATAAATTAAACAATCTATTTAGACGCTATTGTAGTCGTTGTCGAGGAGATTTCAAATATAGATTTTGATTGTTGAAACATTATAAAACAATCGAATTATACACATTTTACGATAGAATTATATAAAATTTCAAACTCGCATATCTCCGTTACTGTTCAAGATACAGAAGTGATTTTACACTCAATGGAATTAGGTCGACCTAACCTAACCTAAACTGACCTGACCTAACCTAACCTAACCTAATAACAATAAAATAAAAACAATCTATTTGTGCCCGATTGTAGTCGTTCTCGAGGAGATTTGAAATATAGATTTTGATTGTTGAAACATTATAAAACAATCTAATTATACACATTTTACGATAGAATTATATAAAATTTCAAACTCGAATATCTCCGTTAATGTTGAAGATACAGAAGTGATTTGGCACTCATTGGAATCAGGTCGACGCTCTCTATTGGCTCATGGGGAAAATGTAATCCATGTGTAATATTCATGCTTAGTTACCATGGAAACTCTTATAACAATAAATTATACAATCTATTTAGGCGATATTTTAGTCGTCCAGGAGATTAAAAATATAGATTTTGATTGTTGAAACATTATAAAACAATCGAATTATACACTTTTTACGATAGAATTATATAAAATTTCAAACTCGCATATCTCCGTTACTGTTGAAGATACAGAAGTGATTTTACAGTCAATGGAATTAGGTCGACCTAACCTAACCTAAACTGACTTGACCTAACCTAATCTAACCTAACTTTACTTAACAAAACCTAACCTAACCTAATAACAATAAAATAAAAACAATCTTTTTGTGACCGATTGTAGTCGTTGTCGAGGAGATTTGAAATATAGATTTCTATGGTTGAAACATTATAAAACAATCGAATTCCACACATTTTACAATATAATTATATAAAATTTCAAACTCGCATATCTCCGTTACTGTTGAAGATACAGAAGTGATTTTGGACTCAATGGAATCAGGTCGACGCTCTCTATTGACTCATGGGGAAAATGTAATCCATGTGTAATATTCATGCTTAGTTACCATGGAAACTCTCATAACAATAAATTAAACAATCTATTTAGACGCTATTGTAGTAGTTGTCGAGGAGATTTCAAATATAGATTTTGATTGTTGAAACATTCTAAAACAATCGAATTATACACTTTTTACGATAGAATTATATAAAATTTCAAACTCGCATATCTCCGTTACTGTTGAAGATACAGAAGTGATTTTACAGTCAATGGAATTAGGTCGACTTAACCTAACCTAAACTGACCTGACCTAACCTAATCTAACCTAACTTTACTTAACCTAACCTAACCTAACCTAATAACAATAAAATAAAAACAATCTATTTGTGCCCGATTGTAGTCGTTCTCGAGGAGATTTGAAATATAGATTTTGATTGTTGAAACATTATAAAACAATCTAATTATACACATTTTACGATAGAATTATATAAAATTTCAAACTCGAATATCTCCGTTAATGTTGAAGATACAGAAGTGATTTGGCACTCATTGGAATCAGGTCGACGCTCTCTATTAGCTCATGGGGAAAATGTAATCCATGTGTAATATTCATGCTTAGTTACCATGGAAACTCTTATAACAATAAATTATACAATCTATTTAGGCGCTATTTTAGTCGTCCAGGAGATTAAAAATATAGATTTTGATTGTTGAAACATTATAAAACAATCGAATTATACACTTTTTACGATAGAATTATATAAAATTTCAAACTCGCATATCTCCGTTACTGTTGAAGATACAGAAGTGATTTTACATTCAATGGAATTAGGTCGACTTAACCTAACCTAAACTGACCTGACCTAACCTAATCTAACCTAACTTTACTTAACAAAACCTAACCTAAACTAATAACAATAAAATAAAAACAATCTTTTTGTGACCGATTGTAGTCGTTGTCGAGGAGATTTGAAATATAGATTTCGATGGTTGAAACATTATAAAACAGTCGAATTCCACACATTTTACAATATAATTATATAAAATTTCAAACTCGCATATCTCCGTTACTGTTGAAGATACAGAAGTGAATTTGCACTCAATGGAATCAGGTCGACGCTCTCTATTGGCTCATGGGGAAAATGTAATCCATGTGTAATATTCATGCTTAGTTACCATGGAAACTCTCATAACAATAAATTAAACAATCTATTTAGACGCTATTGTAGTAGTTGTCGAGGAGATTTCAAATATAGATTTTGATTGTTGAAACATTATAAAACAATCGAATTATACACATTTTACGATAAAATTACATAAAATTTCAAACTCGCATATCTCCGTTACTGTTGAAGATACAGAAGTGATTTTACACTCAATGGAATTAGGTCGAACTAGCCTAACCTAAACTGACCTGACCTAACCTAACCTAACCTAACTTTACTTAACCTAACCTAACCTAACCTAATAACAATAAAATAAAAACAATCTATTTGTGCTGATTGTAGTCGTTCTCGAGAAGATTTGAAATATAGATTTTGATTGTTGAAACATTATAAAACAATCGAATTCCACGCATTTTACAATATAATTATATAAAATATCAAACTCTCATATCTCCGTTACTATTGAAAATACAGAAGTGATTTTGCACTCAATGGAATCAGGTCGACGCTCTCTATTGGCTCATGGCGAAAAATGTAATCCATGTGTAATATTCATGCTTAGTTACCATGGAAACTCTCATAACAATAAATTAAACAATCTATTTAGACGCTATTGTAGTCGTTGTCGAGGAGATTTCAAATATAGATTTTGATTGTTGAAACATTATAAAACAATCGAATTATACACATTTTACGATAGAATTATATAAAATTTCAAACTCGCATATCTCCGTTACTGTTCAAGATACAGAAGTGATTTTACACTCAATGGAATTAGGTCGACCTAACCTAACCTAAACTGACCTGACCTAACCTAACCTAACCTAACTTTACTTAACCTAACCTAACCTAACCTAATAACAATAAAATAAAAACAATCTATTTGTGCCCGATTGTAGTCGTTCTCGAGGAGATTTGAAATATAGATTTTGATTGTTGAAACATTATAAAACAATCTAATTATACACATTTTACGATAGAATTATATAAAATTTCAAACTCGAATATCTCCGTTAATGTTGAAGATACAGAAGTGATTTGGCACTCATTGGAATCAGGTCGGCGCTCTCTATTGGCTCATGGGGAAAATGTAATCCATGTGTAATATTCATGCTTAGTTACCATGGAAACTCTTATAACAATAAATTATACAATCTATTTAGGCGATATTTTAGTCGTCCAGGAGATTAAAAATATAGATTTTGATTGTTGAAACATTATAAAACAATCGAATTATACACTTTTTACGATAGAATTATATAAAATTTCAAACTCGCATATCTCCGTTACTGTTGAAGATACAGAAGTGATTTTACAGTCAATGGAATTAGGTCGACTTAACCTAACCTAAGCTGACCTGACCTAACCTAATCTAACCTAACTTTACTTAACAAAACCTAACCTAAACTAATAACAATAAAATAAAAACAATCTATTTGTGCCCGATTGTAGTCGTTCTCGAGGAGATTTGAAATATAGATTTTGATTGTTGAAACATTGTAAAACAATCTAATTATACACATTTTACGATATAATTATATAAAATTTCAAACTCGAATATCTCCGTTAATGTTGAAGATACAGAAGTGATTTGGCACTCATTGCAATCAGGTCGACGCTCTCTATTGGCTCATGGGGAAAATGTAATCCATGTGTAATATTCATGCTTAGTTACCATGGAAACTCTTATAACAATAAATTATACAATCTATTTAGGCGCTATTTTAGTCGTCCAGGAGATTAAAAATATAGATTTTGATTGTTGAAACATTATAAAACAATCGAATTATACACATTTTACGATAGAATAATTATATAAAAATTCAAACTCGCATATCTCCGTTAATGTTGAAGATACAGAAGTGATTTTACACTCAATGGAATTAGGTTGACCTAACCTAACCTAAACTGACCTGACCTAACCTAACCTAACTTTACTTAACCTAACCTAACCTAACCTAATAACAATAAAATAAAAACAATCTATTTGTGCCCGATTGTAGTCGTTCTCGAGGAGATTTGAAATATAGATTTTGATTGTTGAAACATTATAAAACAATCTAATTATACACATTTTAGGATAGAATTATATAAAATTTCAAACTCGAATATCTCCGTTAATGTTGAAGATACAGAAGTGATTTGGCACTCATTGGAATCAGGTCGACGCTCTCTATTGGCTCATGGGGAAAATGTAATCCATGTGTAATATTCATGCTTAGTTACCATGGAAACTCTTATAACAATAAATTATACAATCTATTTAGGCGCTATTTTAGTCGTCCAGGAGATTAAAAATATAGATTTTGATTGTTGAAACATTATAAAACAATCGACTTATACACTTTTTACGATAGAATTATATAAAATTTCAAACTCGCATATCTCCGTTACTGTTGAAGATACAGAAGTGATTTTACAGTCAATGGAATTAGGTCGACTTAACCTAACCTAAACTGACCTGACCTAACCTAATCTAACCTAACTTTACTTAACAAAACCTAACCTAAACTAATAACAATAAAATAAAAACAATCTTTTTGTGATCGATTGTAGTCGTTGTCGAGGAGATTTGAAATATACATTTCGATGGTTGAAACATTATAAAACAATCGAATTCCACACATTTTACAATATAATTATATAAAATTTCAAACTCGCATATCTCCGTTACTGTTGAAGATACAGAAGTGAATTTGCACTCAATGGAATCAGGTCGACGCTCTCTATTGGCTCATGGGGAAAATGTAATCCATGTGTAATATTCATGCTTAGTTACCATGGAAACTCTCATAACAATAAATTAAACAATCTATTTAGACGCTATTGTAGTCGTTGTCGAGGAGATTTGAAATATAGATTTTGATTGTTGAAACATTATAAAACAATCGAATTATACACATTTTACGATAAAATTATATAAAATTTCAAACTCGCATATCTCCGTTACTGTTGAAGATACAGAAGTGATTTTACACTCAATGGAATTAGGTCGAACTAACCTAACCTAAACTGACCTGACCTAACCTAACCTAACCTAAGTTTACTTAACCTAACCAAACCTAACCTAATAACAATAAAATAAAAACAATCTATTTGTGCCGATTGTAGTCGTTCTCGAGGAGATTTGAAATATAGATTTTGATTCTTGAAACATTATAAAACAATCGAATTCCACACATTTTACAATATAATTATATAAAATTTCAAACTCGTATATCTCCGTTACTATTGAAGATACAGAAGTGATTTTGCACTCAATGGAATCAGGTTGACCTAACCTAACCTAAACTGACCTGACCTAACCTAACCTAACCTAACTTTACTTAACCTAACCTAACCTAACCTAATAACAATAAAATAAAAACAATCTATTTGTGCCCGATTGTAGTCGTTCTCGAGGAGATTTGAAATATAGATTTTGATTGTTGAAACATTATAAAACAATCTAATTATACACATTTTACGATAGAATTATATAAAATTTCAAACTCGAATATCTCCGTTAATGTTGAAAATACAGAAGTGATTTGGCACTCATTGGAATCAGGTCGACGCTCTCTATTGGCTCATGGGGAAAATGTAATCCATGTGTAATATTCATGCTTAGTTACCATGGAAACTCTTATAACAATAAATTATACAATCTATTTAGGCGCTATTTTAGTCGTCCAGGAGATTAAAAATATAGATTTTGATTGTTGAAACATTATAAAACAATCGAATTATACACTTTTTACGATAGAATTATATAAAATTTCAAACTCGCATATCTCCGTTACTGTTGAAGATACAGAAGTGATTTTACAGTCAATGGAATTAGGTCGACTTAACCTAACCTAAACTGACCTGACCTAACCTAATCTAACCTAACTTTACTTAACAAAACTTAACCTAAACTAATAACAATAAAATAAAAACATTCTTTTTGTGACCGATTGTAGTCGTTGTCGAGGAGATTTGAAATATAGATTTCGATGGTTGAAACATTATAAAACAATCGAATTCCACACATTTTACAATATAATTATATAAAATTTCAAACTCGCATATCTCCGTTACTGTTGAAGATACAGAAGTGAATTTGCACTCAATGGAATCAGGTCGACGCTCTCCATTGGCTCATGGGGAAAATGTAATCCATGTGTAATATTCATGCTTAGTTACCATGGTAACTCTCATAACAATAAATTAAACAATCTATTTAGACGCTATTGTAGTAGTTGTCGAGGAGATTTCAAATATAGATTTTGATTGTTGAAACATTATAAAACAATCGAATTATACACATTTTACGATAAAATTATATAAAATTTCAAACTCGCATATCTCCGTTACTGTTGAAGATACAGAAGTGATTTTACACTCAATGGAATTAGGTCGAACTAACCTAACCTAAACTGACCTGACCTAACCTAACCTAACCTAACTTTACTTAACCTAACCTAACCTAACCTAATAACAATAAAATAAAAACAATCTATTTGTGCCGATTGTAGTCGTTCTCGAGGAGATTTGAAATATAGATTTTGATTGTTGAAACATTATAAAACAATCGAATTCCACGCATTTTACAATATAATTATATAAAATTTCAAACTCGCATATCTCCGTTACTATTGAAGATACAGAAGTGATTTTGCACTCAATGGAATCAGGTCGACGCTCTCTATTGGCTCATGGCGAAAAATGTAATCCATGTGTAATATTCATGCTTAGTTACCATGGAAACTCTCATAACAATAAATTAAACAATCTATTTAGACGCTATTGTAGTCGTTGTCGAGGAGATTTCAAATATAGATTTTGATTGTTGAAACATTATAAAACAATCGAATTATACACATTTTACGATAGAATTATATAAAATTTCAAACTCGCATATCTCCGTTACTGTTGAAGATACAGAAGTGATTTTACACTCAATGGAATTAGGTCGACTTAACCTAACCTAAACTGACCTGACCTAACCTAACCTAACCTAACTTTACTTAACCTAACCTAACCTAACCTAATAACAATAAAATAAAAACAATCTATTTGTGCCCGATTGTAGTCGTTCTCGAGGAGATTTGAAATATGGATTTTGATTGTTGAAACATTATAAAACAATTTAATTATACACATTTTACGATAGAATTATATAAAATTTCAAACTCGAATATCTCCGTTAATGTTGAAGATACAGAAGTGATTTGGCACTCATTGCAATCAGGTCGACGCTCTCTATTGGCTCATGGGGAAAATGTAATCCATGTGTAATATTCATGCTTAGTTACCATGGAAACTCTTATAACAATAAATTATACAATCTATTTAGGCGCTATTTTAGTCGTCCAGGAGATTAAAAATATAGATTTTGATTGTTGAAACATTATAAAACAATCGAATTATACACATTTTACGATAAAATTATATAAAATTTCAAACTCGCATATCCCCGTTACTGTTGAAGATACAGAAGTGATTTTGCACTCAATGAAATCAGGTCATCGCTCTCTATTGGCTCATGGGGAAAATGTAATCCATGTGTAATATTCATGCTTAGTTACCATAGAAACTCTCATAACAATAAATTAAACAATCTATTTAGACGCTATTGTAGTCGTTGTCGAGGATATTTCAAATATAGATCTTGATTGAAGAAACATTATAAAACAATCGAATTATACACATTTTACGATAGAATTATATAAAATTTCAATCTCGCATATCTCCGTTACTGTTGAAGATACAGAAGTGATTTTACAGTCAATGGAATTAGGTCGACCTAACCTAACCTAAACTGACCTGACCTAACCTAACCTAACCTAACCTAACTTTACATAACCTAACCTAACCTAACCTAATAAAAATAAAATAAAACAATCTATTTAGGCGCTATTTTAGTCGTCCAGGAGATTAAAAATATAGATTTTGATTGTTGAAACATTATAAAACAATCGAATTATACACATTTTACGATAGAATTATATAAAATTTCAAACTCGCATATCTCCGTTAATGTTGAAGATACAGAAGTGATTTTACACTCAATGGAATTAGGTCGACTTAACCTAACCTAAACTGACCTGACCTAACCTAATCTAACCTAACTTTACTTAACAAAACCTAACCTAAACTAATAACAATAAAATAAAAACAATCTTTTTGTGACCGATTGTAGTCGTTGTCGAGGAGATTTGAAATATAGATTTCGATGGTTGAAACATTATAAAACAATCGAATTCCACACATTTTACAATATAATTATATAAAATTTCAAACTCGCATATCTCCGTTACTGTTGAAGATACAGAAGTGAATTTGCACTCAATGGAATCAGGTCGACGCTCTCTATTGGCTCATGGGGAAAATGTAATCCATGTGTAATATTCATGCTTAGTTACCATGGAAACTCTCATAACAATAAATTAAACAATCTATTTAGACGCTATTGTAGTCGTTGTCGAGGAGATTTCAAATATAGATTTTGATTGTTGAAACATTATAAAACAATCGAATTATACACATTTTACGATAGAATTATATAAAATTTCAAACTCGCATATCTCCGTTAATGTTGAAGATACAGAAGTGATTTTACACTCAATGGAATTAGGTTGACCTAACCTAACCTAAACTGACCTGACATAACCTAACCTAACCTAACTTTACTTAAACTAACCTAACCTAACCTAATAACAATAAAATAAAAACAATCTATTTGTGCCCGATTGTAGTCGTTCTCGAGGAGATTTGAAATATAGATTTTGATTGTTGAAACATTGTAAAACAATCTAATTATACACATTTTACGATAGAATTATATAAAATTTCAAACTCGAATATCTCCGTTAATGTTGAAGATACAGAAGTGATTTGGCACTCACTGCAATCAGGTCGACGCTCTCTATTGGCTCATGGGGAAAATGTAATCCATGTGTAATATTCATGCTTAGTTACCATGGAAACTCTTATAACAATAAATTATACAATCTATTTAGGCGCTATTTTAGTCGTCCAGGAGATTAAAAATATAGATTTTGATTGTTGAAACATTATAAAACAATCGAATTATACACATTTTACGATAAAATTATATAAAATTTCAAACTCGCATATCCCCGTTACTGTTGAAGATACAGAAGTGATTTTGCACTCAATGGAATCAGGTCATCGCTCTCTATTGGCTCATGGGGAAAATGTAATCCATGTGTAATATTCATGCTTAGTTACCATAGAAACTCTCATAACAATAAATTAAACAATCTATTTAGACGCTATTGTAGTCGTTGTCGAGGATATTTCAAATATAGATCTTGATTGAAGAAACATTATAAAACAATCGAATTATACACATTTTACGATAGAATTATATAAAATTTCAATCTCGCATATCTCCGTTACTGTTGAAGATACAGAAGTGATTTTACAGTCAATGGAATTAGGTCGACCTAACCTAACCTAAACTGACCTGACCTAACCTAACCTAACCTAACCTAACTTTACATAACCTAACCTAACCTAACCTAATAAAAATAAAATAAAACAATCTATTTAGGCGCTATTTTAGTCGTCCAGGAGATTAAAAATATAGATTTTGATTGTTGAAACATTATAAAACAATCGAATTATACACATTTTACGATAGAATAATATAAAATTTCAAACTCGCATATCTCCGTTAATGTTGAAGATACAGAAGTGATTTTACACTCAATGGAATTAGGTCGACTTTACCTAACCTAAACTGACCTGACCTAACCTAATCTAACCTAACTTTACTTAACAAAACCTAACCTAAACTAATAACAATAAAATAAAAACAATCTTTTTGTGACCGATTGTAGTCGTTGTCGAGGAGATTTGAAATATAGATTTCGATGGTTGAAACATTATAAAACAATCGAATTCCACACATTTTACAATATAATTATATAAAATTTCAAACTCGCATATCTCCGTTACTGTTGAAGATACAGAAGTGAATTTGCACTCAATGGAATCAGGTCGACGCTCTCTATTGGCTCATGGGGAAAATGTAATCCATGTGTAATATTCATGCTTAGTTACCATGGAAACTCTCATAACAATAAATTAAACAATCTATTTAGACGCTATTGTAGTAGTTGTCGAGGAGATTTCAAATATAGATTTTGATTGTTGAAACATTATAAAACAATCGAATTATACACATTTTACGATAAAATTATATAAAATTTCAAACTCGCATATCTCCGTTACTGTTGAAGATACAGAAGTGATTTTACACTCAATGGAATTAGGTCGACCTAACCTAACCTAAACTGACCTGACCTAACCTAACCTAACCTAACTTTACTTAACCTAACCTAACCTAACCTAATAACAATAAAATAAAAACAATCTATTTGTGCCGATTGTAGTCGTTCTCGAGGAGATTTGAAATATAGATTTTGATTGTTGAAACATTATAAAACAATCGAATTCCACACATTTTACAATATAATTATATAAAATTTCAAACTCGTATATCTCTGTTACTATTGAAGATACAGAAGTGATTTTGCACTCAATGGAATCAGGTCGACGTTCTCTATTGGCTCATGGGGAAAAATGTAATCCATGTGTAATATTCATGCTTAGTTACCGTGGAAACTCTCACAACAATAAATTAAACAATCTATTTAGACGCTATTGTAGTCGTTGTCGAGGAGATTTCAAATATAGATTTTGATTGTTGAAACATTATAAAACAATCGAATTATACACATTTTACGATAGAATTATATAAAATTTCAAACTCACATATCTCCGTTACTGTTGAAGATACAGAAGTGATTTTACACTCAATGGAATTAGGTTGACCTAACCTAACCTAAACTGACCTGACCTAACCTAACCTAACCTAACTTTACTTAACCTAACCTAACCTAACCTAATAACAATAAATTAAACAATCTATTTAGACGCTATTGTAGTCGTTGTCGAGGAGATTTGAAATACAGATTTTGATTGTTGAAACATTATAAAACAATCGAATTATACACATTTTACGATAGAATTATAAAAAATTTCAAACTCGCATATCTCCGTTAATGTTGAAGATACAGAAGTGATTTTACACTCAATGGAATTAGGTTGACCTAACCTAACCTAAACTGACCTGACCTAACCTAACCTAACCTAACTTTACTTAACCTAACCTAACCTAACCTAATAACAATAAATTAAACAATCTATTTAGACGCTATTGTAGTCGTTGTCGAGGAGATTTGAAATACAGATTTTGATTGTTGAAACATTATAAAACAATCTAATTATACACATTTTACGATAGAATTATATAAAATTTCAAACTCGAATATCTCCGTTAATGTTGAAGATACAGAAGTGATTTGGCACTCATTGGAATCAGGCGACGCTCTCTATTGGCTCATGGGGAAAATGTAATCCATGTGTAATATTCATGCTTAGTTACCATGGAAACTCTCATAACAATAAATTAAACAATCTATTTAGACGCTATTGTAGTAGTTGTCGAGGAGATTTCAAATATAGATTTTGATTGTTGAAACATTATAAAACAATCGAATTATACACTTTTTACGATAGAATTATATAAAATTTCAAACTCGCATATCTCCGTTACTGTTGAAGATACAGAAGTGATTTTACATTCAATGGAATTAGGTCGACTTAACCTAACCTAAACTGACCTGACCTAACCTAATCTAACCTAACTTTACTTAACAAAACCTAACCTAAACTAATAACAATAAAATAAAAACAATCTTTTTGTGACCGATTGTAGTCGTTGTCGAGGAGATTTGAAATATAGATTTCGATGGTTGAAACATTATAAAACAATCGAATTCCACACATTTTACAATATAATTATATAAAATTTCAAACTCGCATATCTCCGTTACTGTTGAAGATACAGAAGTGAATTTGCACTCAATGGAATCAGGTCGACGCTCTCTATTGGCTCATGGGGAAAATGTAATCCATGTGTAATATTCATGCTTAGTTACCATGGAAACTCTCATAACAATAAATTAAACAATCTATTTAGACGCTATTGTAGTAGTTGTCGAGGAGATTTCAAATATAGATTTTGATTGTTGAAACATTATAAAACAATCGAATTATACACATTTTACGATAGAATTATATAAAATTTCAAACTCGCATATCTCCGTTAATGTTGAAGATACAGAAGTGATTTTACACTCAATGGAATTAGGTTGACCTAACCTAACCTAAACTGACCTGACATAACCTAACCTAACCTAACTTTACTTAAACTAACCTAACCTAACCTAATAACAATAAAATAAAAACAATCTATTTGTGCCCGATTGTAGTCGTTCTCGAGGAGATTTGAAATATAGATTTTGATTGTTGAAACATTGTAAAACAATCTAATTATACACATTTTACGATAGAATTATATAAAATTTCAAACTCGAATATCTCCGTTAATGTTGAAGATACAGAAGTGATTTGGCACTCACTGCAATCAGGTCGACGCTCTCTATTGGCTCATGGGGAAAATGTAATCCATGTGTAATATTCATGCTTAGTTACCATGGAAACTCTTATAACAATAAATTATACAATCTATTTAGGCGCTATTTTAGTCGTCCAGGAGATTAAAAATATAGATTTTGATTGTTGAAACATTATAAAACAATCGAATTATACACATTTTACGATAAAATTATATAAAATTTCAAACTCGCATATCCCCGTTACTGTTGAAGATACAGAAGTGATTTTGCACTCAATGGAATCAGGTCATCGCTCTCTATTGGCTCATGGGGAAAATGTAATCCATGTGTAATATTCATGCTTAGTTACCATAGAAACTCTCATAACAATAAATTAAACAATCTATTTAGACGCTATTGTAGTCGTTGTCGAGGATATTTCAAATATAGATCTTGATTGAAGAAACATTATAAAACAATCGAATTATACACATTTTACGATAGAATTATATAAAATTTCAATCTCGCATATCTCCGTTACTGTTGAAGATACAGAAGTGATTTTACAGTCAATGGAATTAGGTCGACCTAACCTAACCTAAACTGACCTGACCTAACCTAACCTAACCTAACCTAACCTAACCTAATAAAAATAAAATAAAACAATCTATTTAGGCGCTATTTTAGTCGTCCAGGAGATTAAAAATATAGATTTTGATTGTTGAAACATTATAAAACAATCGAATTATACACATTTTACGATAGAATAATATAAAATTTCAAACTCGCATATCTCCGTTAATGTTGAAGATACAGAAGTGATTTTACACTCAATGGAATTAGGTCGACTTTACCTAACCTAAACTGACCTGACCTAACCTAATCTAACCTAACTTTACTTAACAAAACCTAACCTAAACTAATAACAATAAAATAAAAACAATCTTTTTGTGACCGATTGTAGTCGTTGTCGAGGAGATTTGAAATATAGATTTCGATGGTTGAAACATTATAAAACAATCGAATTCCACACATTTTACAATATAATTATATAAAATTTCAAACTCGCATATCTCCGTTACTGTTGAAGATACAGAAGTGAATTTGCACTCAATGGAATCAGGTCGACGCTCTCTATTGGCTCATGGGGAAAATGTAATCCATGTGTAATATTCATGCTTAGTTACCATGGAAACTCTCATAACAATAAATTAAACAATCTATTTAGACGCTATTGTAGTAGTTGTCGAGGAGATTTCAAATATAGATTTTGATTGTTGAAACATTATAAAACAATCGAATTATACACATTTTACGATAAAATTATATAAAATTTCAAACTCGCATATCTCCGTTACTGTTGAAGATACAGAAGTGATTTTACACTCAATGGAATTAGGTCGACCTAACCTAACCTAAACTGACCTGACCTAACCTAACCTAACCTAACTTTACTTAACCTAACCTAACCTAACCTAATAACAATAAAATAAAAACAATCTATTTGTGCCGATTGTAGTCGTTCTCGAGGAGATTTGAAATATAGATTTTGATTGTTGAAACATTATAAAACAATCGAATTCCACACATTTTACAATATAATTATATAAAATTTCAAACTCGTATATCTCTGTTACTATTGAAGATACAGAAGTGATTTTGCACTCAATGGAATCAGGTCGACGTTCTCTATTGGCTCATGGGGAAAAATGTAATCCATGTGTAATATTCATGCTTAGTTACCGTGGAAACTCTCACAACAATAAATTAAACAATCTATTTAGACGCTATTGTAGTCGTTGTCGAGGAGATTTCAAATATAGATTTTGATTGTTGAAACATTATAAAACAATCGAATTATACACATTTTACGATAGAATTATATAAAATTTCAAACTCACATATCTCCGTTACTGTTGAAGATACAGAAGTGATTTTACACTCAATGGAATTAGGTTGACCTAACCTAACCTAAACTGACCTGACCTAACCTAACCTAACCTAACTTTACTTAACCTAACCTAACCTAACCTAATAACAATAAATTAAACAATCTATTTAGACGCTATTGTAGTCGTTGTCGAGGAGATTTGAAATACAGATTTTGATTGTTGAAACATTATAAAACAATCGAATTATACACATTTTACGATAGAATTATAAAAAATTTCAAACTCGCATATCTCCGTTAATGTTGAAGATACAGAAGTGATTTTACACTCAATGGAATTAGGTTGACCTAACCTAACCTAAACTGACCTGACCTAACCTAACCTAACCTAACTTTACTTAACCTAACCTAACCTAACCTAATAACAATAAATTAAACAATCTATTTAGACGCTATTGTAGTCGTTGTCGAGGAGATTTGAAATACAGATTTTGATTGTTGAAACATTATAAAACAATCTAATTATACACATTTTACGATAGAATTATATAAAATTTCAAACTCGAATATCTCCGTTAATGTTGAAGATACAGAAGTGATTTGGCACTCATTGGAATCAGGCGACGCTCTCTATTGGCTCATGGGGAAAATGTAATCCATGTGTAATATTCATGCTTAGTTACCATGGAAACTCTCATAACAATAAATTAAACAATCTATTTAGACGCTATTGTAGTAGTTGTCGAGGAGATTTCAAATATAGATTTTGATTGTTGAAACATTATAAAACAATCGAATTATACACTTTTTACGATAGAATTATATAAAATTTCAAACTCGCATATCTCCGTTACTGTTGAAGATACAGAAGTGATTTTACATTCAATGGAATTAGGTCGACTTAACCTAACCTAAACTGACCTGACCTAACCTAATCTAACCTAACTTTACTTAACAAAACCTAACCTAAACTAATAACAATAAAATAAAAACAATCTTTTTGTGACCGATTGTAGTCGTTGTCGAGGAGATTTGAAATATAGATTTCGATGGTTGAAACATTATAAAACAGTCGAATTCCACACATTTTACAATATAATTATATAAAATTTCAAACTCGCATATCTCCGTTACTGTTGAAGATACAGAAGTGAATTTGCACTCAATGGAATCAGGTCGACGCTCTCTATTGGCTCATGGGGAAAATGTAATCCATGTGTAATATTCATGCTTAGTTACCATGGAAACTCTCATAACAATAAATTAAACAATCTATTTAGACGCTATTGTAGTAGTTGTCGAGGAGATTTCAAATATAGATTTTGATTGTTGAAACATTATAAAACAATCGAATTATACACATTTTACGATAAAATTACATAAAATTTCAAACTCGCATATCTCCGTTACTGTTGAAGATACAGAAGTGATTTTACACTCAATGGAATTAGGTCGAACTAGCCTAACCTAAACTGACCTGACCTAACCTAACCTAACCTAACTTTACTTAACCTAACCTAACCTAACCTAATAACAATAAAATAAAAACAATCTATTTGTGCTGATTGTAGTCGTTCTCGAGAAGATTTGAAATATAGATTTTGATTGTTGAAACATTATAAAACAATCGAATTCCACGCATTTTACAATATAATTATATAAAATATCAAACTCTCATATCTCCGTTACTATTGAAAATACAGAAGTGATTTTGCACTCAATGGAATCAGGTCGACGCTCTCTATTGGCTCATGGCGAAAAATGTAATCCATGTGTAATATTCATGCTTAGTTACCATGGAAACTCTCATAACAATAAATTAAACAATCTATTTAGACGCTATTGTAGTCGTTGTCGAGGAGATTTCAAATATAGATTTTGATTGTTGAAACATTATAAAACAATCGAATTATACACATTTTACGATAGAATTATATAAAATTTCAAACTCGCATATCTCCGTTACTGTTCAAGATACAGAAGTGATTTTACACTCAATGGAATTAGGTCGACCTAACCTAACCTTAACTGACCTGACCTAACCTAACCTAACCTAACTTTACTTAACCTAACCTAACCTAACCTAATAACAATAAAATAAAAACAATCTATTTGTGCCGATTGTAGTCGTTCTCGAGGAGATTTGAAATATAGATTTTGATTGTTGAAACATTATAAAACAATCGAATTCCACACATTTTACAATATAATTATATAAAATTTCAAACTCGTATATCTCTGTTACTATTGAAGATACAGAAGTGATTTTGCACTCAATGGAATCAGGTCGACGCTCTCTATTGGCTCATGGGGAAAAATGTAATCCATGTGTAATATTCATGCTTAGTTACCGTGGAAACTCTCACAACAATAAATTAAACAATCTATTTAGACGCTATTGTAGTCGTTGTCGAGGAGATTTGAAATATAGATTTTGATTGTTGAAACATTATAAAACAATCGAATTATACACATTTTACGATAGAATTATATAAAATTTCAAACTCACATATCTCCGTTACTGTTGAAGATACAGAAGTGATTTTACACTCAAAGGAATTAGGTTGACCTAACCTAACCTAAACTGACCTGACCTAACCTAACCTAACCTAACTTTACTTAACCTAACCTAACCTAACCTAATAACAATAAATTAAACAATCTATTTAGACGCTATTGTAGTCGTTGTCGAGGAGATTTGAAATACAGATTTTGATTGTTGAAACATTATAAAACAATCGAATTATACACATTTTACGATAGAATTATATAAAATTTCAAACTCGCATATCTCCGTTAATGTTGAAGATAAAGAAGTGATTTTACACTCAATGGAATTAGGTTGACCTAACCTAACCTAAACTGACCTGACCTAACCTAACCTAACCTAACTTTACTTAACCTAACCTAACCTAACCTAATAACAATAAAATAAAAACAATCTCTTTGTGCCCGATTGTAGTCGTTCTCGAGGAGATTTGAAATATAGATTTTGATTGTTGAAACATTATAAAACAATCTAATTATACACATTTTACGATAGAATTATATAAAATTTCAAACTCGAATATCTCCGTTAATGTTGAAGATACAGAAGTGATTTGGCACTCATTGGAATCAGGTCGACGCTCTCTATTGGCTCATGGGGAAAATGTAATCCATGTGTAATATTCATGCTTAGTTACCATGGAAACTCTTATAACAATAAATTACACAATCTATTTAGGCGGTATTTTAGTCGTCCTGGAGATTAAAAATATAGATTTTGATTGTTGAAACATTATAAAACAATCGAATTATACACTTTTTACGATAGAATTATATAAAATTTCAAACTCGTATATCTCCGTTACTGTTGAAGATACAGAAGTGATTTTACAGTCAATGGAATTAGGTCGACTTAACCTAACCTAAACTGACCTGATCTAACCTAATCTAACCTAACTTTACTTAACAAAACCTAACCTAAACTAATAACAATAAAATAAAAACAATCTTTTTGTGACCGATTGTAGTCGTTGTCGAGGAGATTTGAAATATAGATTTCGATGGTTGAAACATTATAAAACAATCGAATTCCACACATTTTACAATATAATTATATAAAATTTCAAACTCGCATATCTCCGTTACTGTTGAAGATACAGAAGTGAATTTGCACTCAATGGAATCAGGTCGACGCTCTCTATTGGCTCATGGGGAAAATGTAATCCATGTGTAATATTCATGCTTAGTTACCATGGAAACTCTCATAACAATAAATTAAACAATCTATTTAGACGCTATTGTAGTAGTTGTCGAGGAGATTTCAAATATAGATTTTGATTGTTGAAACATTATAAAACAATCGAATTATACACATTTTACGATAAAATTATATAAAATTTCAAACTCGCATATCTCCGTTACTGTTGAAGATACAGAAGTGATTTTACACTCAATGGAATTAGGTCGACCTAACCTAACCTAAACTGACCTGACCTAACCTAACCTAACCTAACTTTAATTAACCTAACCTAACCTAACCTAATAACAATAAAATAAAAACAATCTATTTGTGCCGATTGTAGTCGTTCTCGAGGAGATTTGAAATATAGATTTTGATTGTTGAAACATTATAAAACAATCGAATTCCACACATTTTACAATATAATTATATAAAATTTCAAACTCGTATATCTCTGTTACTATTGAAGATACAGAAGTGATTTTGCACTCAATGGAATCAGGTCGACGTTCTCTATTGGCTCATGGGGAAAAATGTAATCCATGTGTAATATTCATGCTTAGTTACCGTGGAAACTCTCACAACAATAAATTAAACAATCTATTTAGACGCTATTGTAGTCGTTGTCGAGGAGATTTGAAATATAGATTTTGATTGTTGAAACATTATAAAACAATCGAATTATACACATTTTACGATAGAATTATATAAAATTTCAAACTCACATATCCCCGTTACTGTTGAAGATACAGAAGTGATTTTACACTCAATGGAATTAGGTTGACCTAACCTAACCTAAACTGACCTGACCTAACCTAACCTAACCTAACTTTATTTAACCTAACCTAACCTAACCTAATAACAATAAATTAAACAATCTATTTAGACGCTATTGTAGTCGTTGTCGAGGAGATTTGAAATACAGATTTTGATTGTTGAAACATTATAAAACAATCGAATTATACACATTTTACGATAGAATTATATAAAATTTCAAACTCGCATATCTCCGTTAATGTTGAAGATACAGAAGTGATTTTACACTCAATGGAATTAGGTTGACCTAACCTAAACTAAACTGACCTGACCTAACCTAACCTAACCTAACTTTACTTAACCTAACCTAACCTGACCTAATAACAATAAAATAAAAACAATCTCTTTGTGCCCGATTGTAGTCGTTCTCGAGGAGATTTGAAATATAGATTTTGATTGTTGAAACATTATAAAACAATCTAATTATACACATTTTACGATAGAATTATATAAAATTTCAAACTCGAATATCTCCGTTAATGTTGAAGATACAGAAGTGATTTGGCACTCATTGGAATCAGGTCGACGCTCTCTATTGGCTCATGGGGAAAATGTAATCCATGTGTAATATTCATGCTTAGTTACCATGGAAACTCTCATAACAATAAATTAAACAATCTATTTAGACGCTATTGTAGTCGTTGTCGAGGAGATTTCAAATATAGATTTTGATTGTTGAAACATTATAAAACAATCGAATTATACACATTTTACGATAGAATTATATAAAATTTCAAACTCGCATATCTCCGTTACTGTTCAAGATACAGAAGTGATTTTACACTCAATGGAATTAGGTCGACCTAACCTAACCTAAACTGACCTGACCTAACCTAACCTAACCTAACTTTACTTAACCTAACCTAACCTAACCTAATAACAATAAAATAAAAACAATCTATTTGTGCCGATTGTAGTCGTTCTCGAGGAGATTTGAAATATAGATTTTGATTGTTGAAACATTATAAAACAATCGAATTCCACACATTTTACAATATAATTATATAAAATTTCAAACTCGTATATCTCTGTTACTATTGAAGATACAGAAGTGATTTTGCACTCAATGGAATCAGGTCGACGCTCTCTATTGGCTCATGGCGAAAAATGTAATCCATGTGTAATATTCATGCTTAGTTACCATGGAAACTCTCATAACAATAAATTAAACAATCTATTTAGACGCTATTGTAGTCGTTGTCGAGGAGATTTCAAATATAGATTTTGATTGTTGAAACATTATAAAACAATCGAATTATACACATTTTACGATAGAATTATATAAAATTTCAAACTCGCATATCTCCGTTACTGTTCAAGATACAGAAGTGATTTTACACTCAATGGAATTAGGTCGACCTAACCTAACCTAAACTGACCTGACCTAACCTAACCTAACCTAACTTTACTTAACCTAACCTAACCTAACCTAATAACAATAAAATAAAAACAATCTATTTGTGCCGATTGTAGTCGTTCTCGAGGAGATTTGAAATATAGATTTTGATTGTTGAAACATTATAAAACAATCGAATTCCACACATTTTACAATATAATTATATAAAATTTCAAACTCGTATATCTCTGTTACTATTGAAGATACAGAAGTGATTTTGCACTCAATGGAATCAGGTCGACGCTCTCTATTGGCTCATGGGGAAAAATGTAATCCATGTGTAATATTCATGCTTAGTTACCGTGGAAACTCTCACAACAATAAATTAAACAATCTATTTAGACGCTATTGTAGTCGTTGTCGAGGAGATTTGAAATATAGATTTTGATTGTTGAAACATTATAAAACAATCGAATTATACACATTTTACGATAGAATTATATAAAATTTCAAACTCACATATCTCCGTTACTGTTGAAGATACAGAAGTGATTTTACACTCAAAGGAATTAGGTTGACCTAACCTAACCTAAACTGACCTGACCTAACCTAACCTAACCTAACTTTACTTAACCTAACCTAACCTAACCTAATAACAATAAATTAAACAATCTATTTAGACGCTATTGTAGTCGTTGTCGAGGAGATTTGAAATACAGATTTTGATTGTTGAAACATTATAAAACAATCGAATTATACACATTTTACGATAGAATTATATAAAATTTCAAACTCGCATATCTCCGTTAATGTTGAAGATAAAGAAGTGATTTTACACTCAATGGAATTAGGTTGACCTAACCTAACCTAAACTGACCTGACCTAACCTAACCTAACCTAACTTTACTTAACCTAACCTAACCTAACCTAATAACAATAAAATAAAAACAATCTCTTTGTGCCCGATTGTAGTCGTTCTCGAGGAGATTTGAAATATAGATTTTGATTGTTGAAACATTATAAAACAATCTAATTATACACATTTTACGATAGAATTATATAAAATTTCAAACTCGAATATCTCCGTTAATGTTGAAGATACAGAAGTGATTTGGCACTCATTGGAATCAGGTCGACGCTCTCTATTGGCTCATGGGGAAAATGTAATCCATGTGTAATATTCATGCTTAGTTACCATGGAAACTCTTATAACAATAAATTACACAATCTATTTAGGCGGTATTTTAGTCGTCCTGGAGATTAAAAATATAGATTTTGATTGTTGAAACATTATAAAACAATCGAATTATACACTTTTTACGATAGAATTATATAAAATTTCAAACTCGTATATCTCCGTTACTGTTGAAGATACAGAAGTGATTTTACAGTCAATGGAATTAGGTCGACTTAACCTAACCTAAACTGACCTGATCTAACCTAATCTAACCTAACTTTACTTAACAAAACCTAACCTAAACTAATAACAATAAAATAAAAACAATCTTTTTGTGACCGATTGTAGTCGTTGTCGAGGAGATTTGAAATATAGATTTCGATGGTTGAAACATTATAAAACAATCGAATTCCACACATTTTACAATATAATTATATAAAATTTCAAACTCGCATATCTCCGTTACTGTTGAAGATACAGAAGTGAATTTGCACTCAATGGAATCAGGTCGACGCTCTCTATTGGCTCATGGGGAAAATGTAATCCATGTGTAATATTCATGCTTAGTTACCATGGAAACTCTCATAACAATAAATTAAACAATCTATTTAGACGCTATTGTAGTAGTTGTCGAGGAGATTTCAAATATAGATTTTGATTGTTGAAACATTATAAAACAATCGAATTATACACATTTTACGATAAAATTATATAAAATTTCAAACTCGCATATCTCCGTTACTGTTGAAGATACAGAAGTGATTTTACACTCAATGGAATTAGGTCGACCTAACCTAACCTAAACTGACCTGACCTAACCTAACCTAACCTAACTTTAATTAACCTAACCTAACCTAACCTAATAACAATAAAATAAAAACAATCTATTTGTGCCGATTGTAGTCGTTCTCGAGGAGATTTGAAATATAGATTTTGATTGTTGAAACATTATAAAACAATCGAATTCCACACATTTTACAATATAATTATATAAAATTTCAAACTCGTATATCTCTGTTACTATTGAAGATACAGAAGTGATTTTGCACTCAATGGAATCAGGTCGACGTTCTCTATTGGCTCATGGGGAAAAATGTAATCCATGTGTAATATTCATGCTTAGTTACCGTGGAAACTCTCACAACAATAAATTAAACAATCTATTTAGACGCTATTGTAGTCGTTGTCGAGGAGATTTGAAATATAGATTTTGATTGTTGAAACATTATAAAACAATCGAATTATACACATTTTACGATAGAATTATATAAAATTTCAAACTCACATATCCCCGTTACTGTTGAAGATACAGAAGTGATTTTACACTCAATGGAATTAGGTTGACCTAACCTAACCTAAACTGACCTGACCTAACCTAACCTAACCTAACTTTACTTAACCTAACCTAACCTAACCTAATAACAATAAATTAAACAATCTATTTAGACGCTATTGTAGTCGTTGTCGAGGAGATTTGAAATACAGATTTTGATTGTTGAAACATTATAAAACAATCGAATTATACACATTTTACGATAGAATTATATAAAATTTCAAACTCGCATATCTCCGTTAATGTTGAAGATACAGAAGTGATTTTACACTCAATGGAATTAGGTTGACCTAACCTAAACTAAACTGACCTGACCTAACCTAACCTAACCTAACTTTACTTAACCTAACCTAACCTGACCTAATAACAATAAAATAAAAACAATCTCTTTGTGCCCGATTGTAGTCGTTCTCGAGGAGATTTGAAATATAGATTTTGATTGTTGAAACATTATAAAACAATCTAATTATACACATTTTACGATAGAATTATATAAAATTTCAAACTCGAATATCTCCGTTAATGTTGAAGATACAGAAGTGATTTGGCACTCATTGGAATCAGGTCGACGCTCTCTATTGGCTCATGGGGAAAATGTAATCCATGTGTAATATTCATGCTTAGTTACCATGGAAACTCTCATAACAATAAATTAAACAATCTATTTAGACGCTATTGTAGTAGTTGTCGAGGAGATTTCATATATAGATTTTGATTGAAGAAACATTATAAAACAATCGAATTATACACTTTTTACGATAGAATTATATAAAATTTCAAACTCGCATATCTCCGTTACTGTTGAAGATACAGAAGTGATTTTACATTCAATGGAATTAGGTCGACTTAACCTAACCTAAACTGACCTGACCTAACCTAATCTAACCTAACTTTACTTAACAAAACCTAACCTAAACTAATAACAATAAAATAAAAACAATCTTTTTGTGACCGATTGTAGTCGTTGTCGAGGAGATTTGAAATATAGATTTCGATGGTTGAAACATTATAAAACAGTCGAATTCCACACATTTTACAATATAATTATATAAAATTTCAAACTCGCATATCTCCGTTACTGTTGAAGATACAGAAGTGAATTTGCACTCAATGGAATCAGGTCGACGCTCTCTATTGGCTCATGGGGAAAATGTAATCCATGTGTAATATTCATGCTTAGTTACCATGGAAACTCTCATAACAATAAATTAAACAATCTATTTAGACGCTATTGTAGTAGTTGTCGAGGAGATTTCAAATATAGATTTTGATTGTTGAAACATTATAAAACAATCGAATTATACACATTTTACGATAAAATTACATAAAATTTCAAACTCGCATATCTCCGTTACTGTTGAAGATACAGAAGTGATTTTACACTCAATGGAATTAGGTCGAACTAGCCTAACCTAAACTGACCTGACCTAACCTAACCTAACTTTACTTAACCTAACCTAACCTAACCTAATAACAATAAAATAAAAACAATCTATTTGTGCTGATTGTAGTCGTTCTCGAGAAGATTTGAAATATAGATTTTGATTGTTGAAACATTATAAAACAATCGAATTCCACGCATTTTACAATATAATTATATAAAATATCAAACTCTCATATCTCCGTTACTATTGAAAATACAGAAGTGATTTTGCACTCAATGTAATCAGGTCGACGCTCTCTATTGGCTCATGGCGAAAAATGTAATCCATGTGTAATATTCATGCTTAGTTACCATGGAAACTCTCATAACAATAAATTAAACAATCTATTTAGACGCTATTGTAGTCGTTGTCGAGGAGATTTCAAATATAGATTTTGATTGTTGAAACATTATAAAACAATCGAATTATACACATTTTACGATAGAATTATATAAAATTTCAAACTCGCATATCTCCGTTACTGTTCAAGATACAGAAGTGATTTTACACTCAATGGAATTAGGTCGACCTAACCTAACCTAAACTGACCTGACCTAACCTAACCTAACCTAACTTTACTTAACCTAACCTAACCTAACCTAATAACAATAAAATAAAAACAATCTATTTGTGCCGATTGTAGTCGTTCTCGAGGAGATTTGAAATATAGATTTTGATTGTTGAAACATTATAAAACAATCGAATTCCACACATTTTACAATATAATTATATAAAATTTCAAACTCGTATATCTCTGTTACTATTGAAGATACAGAAGTGATTTTGCACTCAATGGAATCAGGTCGACGCTCTCTATTGGCTCATGGGGAAAATGTAATCCATGTGTAATATTCATGCTTAGTTACCGTGGAAACTCTCACAACAATAAATTAAACAATCTATTTAGACGCTATTGTAGTCGTTGTCGAGGAGATTTGAAATATAGATTTTGATTGTTGAAACATTATAAAACAATCGAATTATACACATTTTACGATAGAATTATATAAAATTTCAAACTCACATATCTCCGTTACTGTTGAAGATACAGAAGTGATTTTACACTCAATGGAATTAGGTTGACCTAACCTAACCTAAACTGACCTGACCTAACCTAACCTAACCTAACTTTACTTAACCTAACCTAACCTAACCTAATAACAATAAATTAAACAATCTATTTAGACGCTATTGTAGTCGTTGTCGAGGAGATTTGAAATACAGATTTTGATTGTTGAAACATTATAAAACAATCGAATTATACACATTTTACGATAGAATTATAAAAAATTTCAAACTCGCATATCTCCGTTAATGTTGAAGATACAGAAGTGATTTTACACTCAATGGAATTAGGTTGACCTAACCTAACCTAAACTGACCTGACCTAACCTAACCTAACCTAACTTTACTTAACCTAACCTAACCTAACCTAATAACAATAAATTAAACAATCTATTTAGACGCTATTGTAGTCGTTGTCGAGGAGATTTGAAATACAGATTTTGATTGTTGAAACATTATAAAACAATCTAATTATACACATTTTACGATAGAATTATATAAAATTTCAAACTCGAATATCTCCGTTAATGTTGAAGATACAGAAGTGATTTGGCACTCATTGGAATCAGGCGACGCTCTCTATTGGCTCATGGGGAAAATGTAATCCATGTGTAATATTCATGCTTAGTTACCATGGAAACTCTCATAACAATAAATTAAACAATCTATTTAGACGCTATTGTAGTAGTTGTCGAGGAGATTTCAAATATAGATTTTGATTGTTGAAACATTATAAAACAATCGAATTATACACTTTTTACGATAGAATTATATAAAATTTCAAACTCGCATATCTCCGTTACTGTTGAAGATACAGAAGTGATTTTACATTCAATGGAATTAGGTCGACTTAACCTAACCTAAACTGACCTGACCTAACCTAATCTAACCTAACTTTACTTAACAAAACCTAACCTAAACTAATAACAATAAAATAAAAACAATCTTTTTGTGACCGATTGTAGTCGTTGTCGAGGAGATTTGAAATATAGATTTCGATGGTTGAAACATTATAAAACAGTCGAATTCCACACATTTTACAATATAATTATATAAAATTTCAAACTCGCATATCTCCGTTACTGTTGAAGATACAGAAGTGAATTTGCACTCAATGGAATCAGGTCGACGCTCTCTATTGGCTCATGGGGAAAATGTAATCCATGTGTAATATTCATGCTTAGTTACCATGGAAACTCTCATAACAATAAATTAAACAATCTATTTAGACGCTATTGTAGTAGTTGTCGAGGAGATTTCAAATATAGATTTTGATTGTTGAAACATTATAAAACAATCGAATTATACACATTTTACGATAAAATTACATAAAATTTCACACTCGCATATCTCCGTTACTGTTGAAGATACAGAAGTGATTTTACACTCAATGGAATTAGGTCGAACTAGCCTAACCTAAACTGACCTGACCTAACCTAACCTAACCTAACTTTACTTAACCTAACCTAACCTAACCTAATAACAATAAAATAAAAACAATCTATTTGTGCTGATTGTAGTCGTTCTCGAGAAGATTTGAAATATAGATTTTGATTGTTGAAACATTATAAAACAATCGAATTCCACGCATTTTACAATATAATTATATAAAATATCAAACTCTCATATCTCCGTTACTGTTGAAAATACAGAAGTGATTTTGCACTCAATGGAATCAGGTCGACGCTCTCTATTGGCTCATGGCGAAAAATGTAATCCATGTGTAATATTCATGCTTAGTTACCATGGAAACTCTCATAACAATCAATTAAACAATCTATTTAGACGCTATTGTAGTCGTTGTCGAGGAGATTTCAAATATAGATTTTGATTGTTGAAACATTATAAAACAATCGAATTATACACATTTTACGATAGAATTATATAAAATTTCAAACTCGCATATCTCCGTTACTGTTCAAGATACAGAAGTGATTTTACACTCAATGGAATTAGGTCGACCTAACCTAACCTAAACTGACCTGACCTAACCTAACCTAACCTAACTTTACTTAACCTAACCTAACCTAACCTAATAACAATAAAATAAAAACAATCTATTTGTGCCGATTGTAGTCGTTCTCGAGGAGATTTGAAATATAGATTTTGATTGTTGAAACATTATAAAACAATCGAATTCCACACATTTTACAATATAATTATATAAAATTTCAAACTCGTATATCTCTGTTACTATTGAAGATACAGAAGTGATTTTGCACTCAATGAAATCAGGTCGACGCTCTCTATTGGCTCATGGGGAAAAATGTAATCCATGTGTAATATTCATGCTTAGTTACCGTGGAAACTCTCACAACAATAAATTAAACAATCTATTTAGACGCTATTGTAGTCGTTGTCGAGGAGATTTGAAATATAGATTTTGATTGTTGAAACATTATAAAACAATCGAATTATACACATTTTACGATAGAATTATATAAAATTTCAAACTCACATATCTCCGTTACTGTTGAAGATACAGAAGTGATTTTACACTCAAAGGAATTAGGTTGACCTAACCTAACCTAAACTGACCTGACCTAACCTAACCTAACCTAACTTTACTTAACCTAACCTAACCTAACCTAATAACAATAAATTAAACAATCTATTTAGACGCTATTGTAGTCGTTGTCGAGGAGATTTGAAATACAGATTTTGATTGTTGAAACATTATAAAACAATCGAATTATACACATTTTACGATAGAATTATATAAAATTTCAAACTCGCATATCTCCGTTAATGTTGAAGATAAAGAAGTGATTTTACACTCAATGGAATTAGGTTGACCTAACCTAACCTAAACTGACCTGACCTAACCTAACCTAACCTAACTTTACTTAACCTAACCTAACCTAACCTAATAACAATAAAATAAAAACAATCTCTTTGTGCCCGATTGTAGTCGTTCTCGAGGAGATTTGAAATATAGATTTTGATTGTTGAAACATTATAAAACAATCTAATTATACACATTTTACGATAGAATTATATAAAATTTCAAACTCGAATATCTCCGTTAATGTTGAAGATACAGAAGTGATTTGGCACTCATTGGAATCAGGTCGACGCTCTCTATTGGCTCATGGGGAAAATGTAATCCATGTGTAATATTCATGCTTAGTTACCATGGAAACTCTTATAACAATAAATTACACAATCTATTTAGGCGGTATTTTAGTCGTCCAGGAGATTAAAAATATAGATTTTGATTGTTGAAACATTATAAAACAATCGAATTATACACTTTTTACGATAGAATTATATAAAATTTCAAACTCGTATATCTCCGTTACTGTTGAAGATACAGAAGTGATTTTACAGTCAATGGAATTAGGTCGACTTAACCTAACCTAAACTGACCTGACCTAACCTAATCTAACCTAACTTTACTTAACAAAACCTAACCTAAACTAATAACAATAAAATAAAAACAATCTTTTTGTGACCGATTGTAGTCGTTGTCGAGGAGATTTGAAATATAGATTTCGATGGTTGAAACATTATAAAACAATCGAATTCCACACATTTTACAATATAATTATATAAAATTTCAAACTCGCATATCTCCGTTACTGTTGAAGATACAGAAGTGAATTTGCACTCAATGGAATCAGGTCGACGCTCTCTATTGGCTCATGGGGAAAATGTAATCCATGTGTAATATTCATGCTTAGTTACCATGGAAACTCTCATAACAATAAATTAAACAATCTATTTAGACGCTATTGTAGTAGTTGTCGAGGAGATTTCAAATATAGATTTTGATTGTTGAAACATTATAAAACAATCGAATTATACACATTTTACGATAAAATTATATAAAATTTCAAACTCGCATATCTCCGTTACTGTTGAAGATACAGAAGTGATTTTACACTCAATGGAATTAGGTCGACCTAACCTAACCTAAACTGACCTGACCTAACCTAACCTAACCTAACTTTAATTAACCTAACCTAACCTAACCTAATAACAATAAAATAAAAACAATCTATTTGTGCCGATTGTAGTCGTTCTCGAGGAGATTTGAAATATAGATTTTGATTGTTGAAACATTATAAAACAATCGAATTCCACACATTTTACAATATAATTATATAAAATTTCAATCTCGTATATCTCTGTTACTATTGAAGATACAGAAGTGATTTTGCACTCAATGGAATCAGGTCGACGTTCTCTATTGGCTCATGGGGAAAAATGTAATCCATGTGTAATATTCATGCTTAGTTACCGTGGAAACTCTCACAACAATAAATTAAACAATCTATTTAGACGCTATTGTAGTCGTTGTCGAGGAGATTTGAAATATAGATTTTGATTGTTGAAACATTATAAAACAATCGAATTATACACATTTTACGATAGAATTATATAAAATTTCAAACTCACATATCCCCGTTACTGTTGAAGATACAGAAGTGATTTTACACTCAATGGAATTAGGTTGACCTAACCTAACCTAAACTGACCTGACCTAACCTAACCTAACCTAACTTTACTTAACCTAACCTAACCTAACCTAATAACAATAAATTAAACAATCTATTTAGACGCTATTGTAGTCGTTGTCGAGGAGATTTGAAATACAGATTTTGATTGTTGAAACATTATAAAACAATCGAATTATACACATTTTACGATAGAATTATATAAAATTTCAAACTCGCATATCTCCGTTAATGTTGAAGATACAGAAGTGATTTTACACTCAATGGAATTAGGTTGACCTAACCTAAACTAAACTGACCTGACCTAACCTAACCTAACCTAACTTTACTTAACCTAACCTAACCTGACCTAATAACAATAAAATAAAAACAATCTCTTTGTGCCCGATTGTAGTCGTTCTCGAGGAGATTTGAAATATAGATTTTGATTGTTGAAACATTATAAAACAATCTAATTATACACATTTTACGATAGAATTATATAAAATTTCAAACTCGAATATCTCCGTTAATGTTGAAGATACAGAAGTGATTTGGCACTCATTGGAATCAGGTCGACGCTCTCTATTGGCTCATGGGGAAAATGTAATCCATGTGTAATATTCATGCTTAGTTACCATGGAAACTCTCATAACAATAAATTAAACAATCTATTTAGACGCTATTGTAGTAGTTGTCGAGGAGATTTCATATATAGATTTTGATTGAAGAAACATTATAAAACAATCGAATTATACACTTTTTACGATAGAATTATATAAAATTTCAAACTCGCATATCTCCGTTACTGTTGAAGATACAGAAGTGATTTTACATTCAATGGAATTAGGTCGACTTAACCTAACCTAAACTGACCTGACCTAACCTAATCTAACCTAACTTTACTTAACAAAACCTAACCTAAACTAATAACAATAAAATAAAAACAATCTTTTTGTGACCGATTGTAGTCGTTGTCGAGGAGATTTGAAATATAGATTTCGATGGTTGAAACATTATAAAACAGTCGAATTCCACACATTTTACAATATAATTATATAAAATTTCAAACTCGCATATCTCCGTTACTGTTGAAGATACAGAAGTGAATTTGCACTCAATGGAATCAGGTCGACGCTCTCTATTGGCTCATGGGGAAAATGTAATCCATGTGTAATATTCATGCTTAGTTACCATGGAAACTCTCATAACAATAAATTAAACAATCTATTTAGACGCTATTGTAGTAGTTGTCGAGGAGATTTCAAATATAGATTTTGATTGTTGAAACATTATAAAACAATCGAATTATACACATTTTACGATAAAATTACATAAAATTTCAAACTCGCATATCTCCGTTACTGTTGAAGATACAGAAGTGATTTTACACTCAATGGAATTAGGTCGAACTAGCCTAACCTAAACTGACCTGACCTAACCTAACCTAACCTAACTTTACTTAACCTAACCTAACCTAACCTAATAACAATAAAATAAAAACAATCTATTTGTGCTGATTGTAGTCGTTCTCGAGAAGATTTGAAATATAGATTTTGATTGTTGAAACATTATAAAACAATCGAATTCCACGCATTTTACAATATAATTATATAAAATATCAAACTCTCATATCTCCGTTACTATTGAAAATACAGAAGTGATTTTGCACTCAATGGAATCAGGTCGACGCTCTCTATTGGCTCATGGCGAAAAATGTAATCCATGTGTAATATTCATGCTTAGTTACCATGGAAACTCTCATAACAATAAATTAAACAATCTATTTAGACGCTATTGTAGTCGTTGTCGAGGAGATTTCAAATATAGATTTTGATTGTTGAAACATTATAAAACAATCGAATTATACACATTTTACGATAGAATTATATAAAATTTCAAACTCGCATATCTCCGTTACTGTTCAAGATACAGAAGTGATTTTACACTCAATGGAATTAGGTCGACCTAACCTAACCTAAACTGACCTGACCTAACCTAACCTAACCTAACTTTACTTAACCTAACCTAACCTAACCTAATAACAATAAAATAAAAACAATCTATTTGTGCCGATTGTAGTCGTTCTCGAGGAGATTTGAAATATAGATTTTGATTGTTGAAACATTATAAAACAATCGAATTCCACACATTTTACAATATAATTATATAAAATTTCAAACTCGTATATCTCTGTTACTATTGAAGATACAGAAGTGATTTTGCACTCAATGGAATCAGGTCGACGCTCTCTATTGGCTCATGGGGAAAAATGTAATCCATGTGTAATATTCATGCTTAGTTACCGTGGAAACTCTCACAACAATAAATTACACAATCTATTTAGACGCTATTGTAGTCGTTGTCGAGGAGATTTGAAATATAGATTTTGATTGTTGAAACATTATAAAACAATCGAATTATACACATTTTACGATAGAATTATATAAAATTTCAAACTCACATATCTCCGTTACTGTTGAAGATACAGAAGTGATTTTACACTCAAAGGAATTAGGTTGACCTAACCTAACCTAAACTGACCTGACCTAACCTAACCTAACCTAACTTTACTTAACCTAACCTAACCTAACCTAATAACAATAAATTAAACAATCTATTTAGACGCTATTGTAGTCGTTGTCGAGGAGATTTGAAATACAGATTTTGATTGTTGAAACATTATAAAACAATCGAATTATACACATTTTACGATAGAATTATATAAAATTTCAAACTCGCATATCTCCGTTAATGTTGAAGATAAAGAAGTGATTTTACACTCAATGGAATTAGGTTGACCTAACCTAACCTAAACTGACCTGACCTAACCTAACCTAACCTAACTTTACTTAACCTAACCTAACCTAACCTAATAACAATAAAATAAAAACAATCTCTTTGTGCCCGATTGTAGTCGTTCTCGAGGAGATTTGAAATATAGATTTTGATTGTTGAAACATTATAAAACAATCTAATTATACACATTTTACGATAGAATTATATAAAATTTCAAACTCGAATATCTCCGTTAATGTTGAAGATACAGAAGTGATTTGGCACTCATTGGAATCAGGTCGACGCTCTCTATTGGCTCATGGGGAAAATGTAATCCATGTGTAATATTCATGCTTAGTTACCATGGAAAATCTTATAACAATAAATTACACAATCTATTTAGGCGGTATTATAGTCGTCCAGGAGATTAAAAATATAGATTTTGATTGTTGAAACATTATAAAACAATCGAATTATACACATTTTACGATAAAATTATATAAAATTTCAAACTCGCATATCTCCGTTACTGTTGAAGATACAGAAGTGATTTTACACTCAATGGAATTAGGTCGACCTAACCTAACCTAAACTGACCTGACCTAACCTAACCTAACCTAACTTTACTTAACCTAACCTAACCTAACCTAATAACAATAAAATAAAAACAATCTATTTGTGCCGATTGTAGTCGTTCTCGAGGAGATTTGAAATATAGATTTTGATTGTTGAAACATTATAAAACAATCGAATTCCACACATTTTACAATATAATTATATAAAATTTCAAACTCGTATATCTCTGTTACTATTGAAGATACAGAAGTGATTTTGCACTCAATGGAATCAGGTCGACGTTCTCTATTGGCTCATGGGGAAAAATGTAATCCATGTGTAATATTCATGCTTAGTTACCGTGGAAACTCTCACAACAATAAATTAAACAATCTATTTAGACGCTATTGTAGTCGTTGTCGAGGAGATTTGAAATATAGATTTTGATTGTTGAAACATTATAAAACAATCGAATTATACACATTTTACGATAGAATTATATAAAATTTCAAACTCACATATCTCCGTTACTGTTGAAGATACAGAAGTGATTTTACACTCAATGGAATTAGGTTGACCTAACCTAACCTAAACTGACCTGACCTAACCTAACCTAACCTAACTTTACTTAACCTAACCTAACATAACCTAATAACAATAAATTAAACAATCTATTTAGACGCTATTGTAGTCGTTGTCGAGGAGATTTGAAATACAGATTTTGATTGTTGAAACATTATAAAACAATCGAATTATACACATTTTACGATAGAATTATATAAAATTTCAAACTCGCATATCTCCGTTAATGTTGAAGATACAGAAGTGATTTTACACACAATGGAATTAGGTTGACCTAACCTAAACTAAACTGACCTGACCTAACCTAACCTAACCTAACTTTACTTAACCTAACCTAACCTAACCTAATAACAATAAAATAAAAACAATCTCTTTGTGCCCGATTGTAGTCGTTCTCGAGGAGATTTGAAATATAGATTTTGATTGTTGAAACATTATAAAACAATCTAATTATACACATTTTACGATAGAATTATATAAAATTTCAAACTCGAATATCTCCGTTAATGTTGAAGATACAGAAGTGATTTGGCACTCATTGGAATCAGGTCGACGCTCTCTATTGGCTCATGGGGAAAATGTAATCCATGTGTAATATTCATGCTTAGTTACCATGGAAACTCTCATAACAATAAATTAAACAATCTATTTAGACGCTATTGTAGTAGTTGTCGAGGAGATTTCAAATATAGATTTTGATTGTTGAAACATTATAAAACAATCGAATTATACACTTTTTACGATAGAATTATATAAAATTTCAAACTCGCATATCTCCGTTACTGTTGAAGATACAGAAGTGATTTTACATTCAATGGAATTAGGTCGACTTAACCTAACCTAAACTGACCTGACCTAACCTAATCTAACCTAACTTTACTTAACAAAACCTAACCTAAACTAATAACAATAAAATAAAAACAATCTTTTTGTGACCGATTGTAGTCGTTGTCGAGGAGATTTGAAATATAGATTTCGATGGTTGAAACATTATAAAACAGTCGAATTCCACACATTTTACAATATAATTATATAAAATTTCAAACTCGCATATCTCCGTTACTGTTGAAGATACAGAAGTGAATTTGCACTCAATGGAATCAGGTCGACGCTCTCTATTGGCTCATGGGGAAAATGTAATCCATGTGTAATATTCATGCTTAGTTACCATGGAAACTCTCATAACAATAAATTAAACAATCTATTTAGACGCTATTGTAGTAGTTGTCGAGGAGATTTCAAATATAGATTTTGATTGTTGAAACATTATAAAACAATCGAATTATACACATTTTACGATAAAATTACATAAAATTTCAAACTCGCATATCTCCGTTACTGTTGAAGATACAGAAGTGATTTTACACTCAATGGAATTAGGTCGAACTAGCCTAACCTAAACTGACCTGACCTAACCTAACCTAACTTTACTTAACCTAACCTAACCTAACCTAATAACAATAAAATAAAAACAATCTATTTGTGCTGATTGTAGTCGTTCTCGAGAAGATTTGAAATATAGATTTTGATTGTTGAAACATTATAAAACAATCGAATTCCACGCATTTTACAATATAATTATATAAAATATCAAACTCTCATATCTCCGTTACTATTGAAAATACAGAAGTGATTTTGCACTCAATGGAATCAGGTCGACGCTCTCTATTGGCTCATGGCGAAAAATGTAATCCATGTGTAATATTCATGCTTAGTTACCATGGAAACTCTCATAACAATAAATTAAACAATCTATTTAGACGCTATTGTAGTCGTTGTCGAGGAGATTTCAAATATAGATTTTGATTGTTGAAACATTATAAAACAATCGAATTATACACATTTTACGATAGAATTATATAAAATTTCAAACTCGCATATCTCCGTTACTGTTCAAGATACAGAAGTGATTTTACACTCAATGGAATTAGGTCGACCTAACCTAACCTAAACTGACCTGACCTAACCTAACCTAACCTAACTTTACTTAACCTAACCTAACCTAACCTAATAACAATAAAATAAAAACAATCTATTTGTGCCGATTGTAGTCGTTCTCGAGGAGATTTGAAATATAGATTTTGATTGTTGAAACATTATAAAACAATCGAATTCCACACATTTTACAATATAATTATATAAAATTTCAAACTCGTATATCTCTGTTACTATTGAAGATACAGAAGTGATTTTGCACTCAATGGAATCAGGTCGACGCTCTCTATTGGCTCATGGGGAAAATGTAATCCATGTGTAATATTCATGCTTAGTTACCGTGGAAACTCTCACAACAATAAATTAAACAATCTATTTAGACGCTATTGTAGTCGTTGTCGAGGAGATTTGAAATATAGATTTTGATTGTTGAAACATTATAAAACAATCGAATTATACACATTTTACGATAGAATTATATAAAATTTCAAACTCACATATCTCCGTTACTGTTGAAGATACAGAAGTGATTTTACACTCAAAGGAATTAGGTCGACCTAACCTAACCTAAACTGACCTGACCTAACCTAACCTAACCTAACTTTACTTAACCTAACCTAACCTAACCTAATAACAATAAATTAAACAATCTATTTAGACGCTATTGTAGTCGTTGTCGAGGAGATTTGAAATACAGATTTTGATTGTTGAAACATTATAAAACAATCGAATTATACACATTTTACGATAGAATTATATAAAATTTCAAACTCGCATATCTCCATTAATGTTGAAGATACAGAAGTGATTTTACACTCAATGGAATTAGGTTGACCTAACCTAACCTAAACTGACCTGACCTAACCTAACCTAACCTAACTTTACTTAACCTAACCTAACCTAACCTAACCTAATAACAATAAAATAAAAACAATCTCTTTGTGCCCGATTGTAGTCGTTCTCGAGGAGATTTGAAATATAGATTTTGATTGTTGAAACATTATAAAACAATCTAATTATACACATTTTACGATAGAATTATATAAAATTTCAAACTCGAATATCTCCGTTAATGTTGAAGATACAGAAGTGATTTGGCACTCATTGGAATCAGGTCGACGCTCTCTATTGGCTCATGGGGAAAATGTAATCCATGTGTAATATTCATGCTTAGTTACCATGGAAACTCTTATAACAATAAATTATACAATCTATTTAGGCGGTATTTTAGTCGTCCAGGAGATTAAAAATATAGATTTTGATTGTTGAAACATTATAAAACAAACGAATTATACACTTTTTACGATAGAATTATATAAAATTTCAAACTCGTATATCTCCGTTACTGTTGAAGATACAGAAGTGATTTTACAGTCAATGGAATTAGGTCGACTTAACCTAACCTAAACTGACCTGACCTAACCTAATCTAACCTAACTTTACTTAACAAAACCTAACCTAAACTAATAACAATAAAATAAAAACAATCTTTTTGTGACCGATTGTAGTCGTTGTCGAGGAGATTTGAAATATAGATTTCGATGGTTGAAACATTATAAAACAATCGAATTCCACACATTTTACAATATAATTATATAAAATTTCAAACTCGCATATCTCCGTTACTGTTGAAGATACAGAAGTGAATTTGCACTCAATGGAATCAGGTCGACGCTCTCTATTGGCTCATGGGGAAAATGTAATCCATGTGTAATATTCATGCTTAGTTACCATGGAAACTCTCATAACAATAAATTAAACAATCTATTTAGACGCTATTGTAGTAGTTGTCGAGGAGATTTCAAATATAGATTTTGATTGTTGAAACATTATAAAACAATCGAATTATACACATTTTACGATAAAATTATATAAAATTTCAAACTCGCATATCTCCGTTACTGTTGAAGATACAGAAGTGATTTTACACTCAATGGAATTAGGTCGACCTAACCTAACCTAAACTGACCTGACCTAACCTAACCTAACCTAACTTTACTTAACCTAACCTAACCTAACCTAATAACAATAAAATAAAAACAATCTATTTGTGCCGATTGTAGTCGTTCTCGAGGAGATTTGAAATATAGATTTTGATTGTTGAAACATTATAAAACAATCGAATTCCACACATTTTACAATATAATTATATAAAATTTCAAACTCGTATATCTCTGTTACTATTGAAGATACAGAAGTGATTTTGCACTCAATGGAATCAGGTCGACGCTCTCTATTGGCTCATGGGGAAAAATGTAATCCATGTGTAATATTCATGCTTAGTTACCGTGGAAACTCTCACAACAATAAATTAAACAATCTATTTAGACGCTATTGTAGTCGTTGTCGAGGAGATTTGAAATATAGATTTTGATTGTTGAAACATTATAAAACAATCGAATTATACACATTTTACGATAGAATTATATAAAATTTCAAACTCGAATATCTCCGTTAATGTTGAAGATACAGAAGTGATTTGGCACTCATTGGAATCAGGTCGACGCTCTCTATTGGCTCATGGGGAAAATGTAATCCATGTGTAATATTCATGCTTAGTTACCATGGAAACTCTTATAACAATAAATTATACAATCTATTTAGGCGCTATTTTAGTCGTCCAGGAGATTAAAAATATAGATTTTGATTGTTGAAACATTATAAAACAATCGAATTATACACTTTTTACGATAGAATTATATAAAATTTCAAACTCGCATATCTCCGTTACTGTTGAAGATACAGAAGTGATTTTACATTCAATGGAATTAGGTCGACTTAACCTAACCTAAACTGACCTGACCTAACCTAATCTAACCTAACTTTACTTAACAAAACCTAACCTAAACTAATAACAATAAAATAAAAACAATCTTTTTGTGACTGATTGTAGTCGTTGACGAGGAGATTTGAAATATAGATTTCGATGGTTGAAACATTATAAAACAGTCGAATTCCACACATTTTACAATATAATTATATAAAATTTCAAACTCGCATATCTCCGTTACTGTTGAAGATACAGAAGTGAATTTGCACTCAATGGAATCAGGTCGACGCTCTCTATTGGCTCATGGGGAAAATGTAATCCATGTGTAATATTCATGCTTAGTTACCATGGAAACTCTCACAACAATAAATTAAACAATCTATTTAGACGCAATTGTAGTCGTTGTCGAGGAGATTTGAAATATAGATTTTGATTGTTGAAACATTATAAAACAATCGAATTATACACATTTTACGATAGAATTATATAAAATTTCAAACTCACATATCTCCGTTACTGTTGAAGATACAGAAGTGATTTTACACTCAAAGGAATTAGGTCGACCTAACCTAACCTAAACTGACCTGACCTAACCTAACCTAACCTAACTTTACTTAACCTAACCTAACCTAACCTAATAACAATAAATTAAACAATCTATTTAGACGCTATTGTAGTCGTTGTCGAGGAGATTTGAAATACAGATTTTGATTGTTGAAACATTATAAAACAATCGAATTATACACATTTTACGATAGAATTATATAAAATTTCGAACTCGCATATCTCCATTAATGTTGAAGATACAGAAGTGATTTTACACTCAATGGAATTAGGTTGACCTAACCTAACCTAAACTGACCTGACCTAACCTAACCTAACTTAACTTTACTAAACCTAACCTAACCTAACCTAACCTAATAACAATAAAATAAAAACAATCTCTTTGTGCCCGATTGTAGTCGTTCTCGAGGAGATTTGAAATATAGATTTTGATTGTTGAAACATTATAAAACAATCTAATTATACACATTTTACGATAGAATTATATAAAATTTCAAACTCGAATATCTCCGTTAATGTTGAAGATACAGAAGTGATTTGGCACTCATTGGAATCAGGTCGACGCTCTCTATTGGCTCATGGGGAAAATGTAATCCATGTGTAAAATTCATGCTTAGTTACCATGGAAACTCTTATAACAATAAATTATACAATCTATTTAGGCGGTATTTTAGTCGTCCAGGAGATTAAAAATATAGATTTTGATTGTTGAAACATTATAAAACAAACGAATTATACACTTTTTACGATAGAATTATATAAAATTTCAAACTCGTATATCTCCGTTACTGTTGAAGATACAGAAGTGATTTTACAGTCAATGGAATTAGGTCGACTTAACCTAACCTAAACTGACCTGACCTAACCTAATCTAACCTAACTTTACTTAACAAAACCTAACCTAAACTAATAACAATAAAATAAAAACAATCTTTTTGTGACCGATTGTAGTCGTTGTCGAGGAGATTTGAAATATAGATTTCGATGGTTGAAACATTATAAAACAATCGAATTCCACACATTTTACAATATAATTATATAAAATTTCAAACTCGCATATCTCCGTTACTGTTGAAGATACAGAAGTGAATTTGCACTCAATGGAATCAGGTCGACGCTCTCTATTGGCTCATGGGGAAAATGTAATCCATGTGTAATATTCATGCTTAGTTACCATGGAAACTCTCATAACAATAAATTAAACAATCTATTTAGACGCTATTGTAGTAGTTGTCGAGGAGATTTCAAATATAGATTTTGATTGTTGAAACATTATAAAACAATCGAATTATACACATTTTACGATAAAATTATATAAAATTTCAAACTCGCATATCTCCGTTACTGTTGAAGATACAGAAGTGATTTTACACTCAATGGAATTAGGTCGACCTAACCTAACCTAAACTGACCTGACCTAACCTAACCTAACCTAACTTTACTTAACCTAACCTAACCTAACCTAATAACAATAAAATAAAAACAATCTATTTGTGCCGATTGTAGTCGTTCTCGAGGAGATTTGAAATATAGATTTTGATTGTTGAAACATTATAAAACAATCGAATTCCACACATTTTACAATATAATTATATAAAATTTCAAACTCGTATATCTCTGTTACTATTGAAGATACAGAAGTGATTTTGCACTCAATGGAATCAGGTCGACGCTCTCTATTGGCTCATGGGGAAAAATGTAATCCATGTGTAATATTCATGCTTAGTTACCGTGGAAACTCTCACAACAATAAATTAAACAATCTATTTAGACGCTATTGTAGTCGTTGTCGAGGAGATTTGAAATATAGATTTTGATTGTTGAAACATTATAAAACAATCGAATTATACACATTTTACGATAGAATTATATAAAATTTCAAACTCGAATATCTCCGTTAATGTTGAAGATACAGAAGTGATTTGGCACTCATTGGAATCAGGTCGACGCTCTCTATTGGCTCATGGGGAAAATGTAATCCATGTGTAATATTCATGCTTAGTTACCATGGAAACTCTTATAACAATAAATTATACAATCTATTTAGGCGCTATTTTAGTCGTCCAGGAGATTAAAAATATAGATTTTGATTGTTGAAACATTATAAAACAATCGAATTATACACTTTTTACGATAGAATTATATAAAATTTCAAACTCGCATATCTCCGTTACTGTTGAAGATACAGAAGTGATTTTACATTCAATGGAATTAGGTCGACTTAACCTAACCTAAACTGACCTGACCTAACCTAATCTAACCTAACTTTACTTAACAAAACCTAACCTAAACTAATAACAATAAAATAAAAACAATCTTTTTGTGACTGATTGTAGTCGTTGACGAGGAGATTTGAAATATAGATTTCGATGGTTGAAACATTATAAAACAGTCGAATTCCACACATTTTACAATATAATTATATAAAATTTCAAACTCGCATATCTCCGTTACTGTTGAAGATACAGAAGTGAATTTGCACTCAATGGAATCAGGTCGACGCTCTCTATTGGCTCATGGGGAAAATGTAATCCATGTGTAATATTCATGCTTAGTTACCATGGAAACTCTCACAACAATAAATTAAACAATCTATTTAGACGCAATTGTAGTCGTTGTCGAGGAGATTTGAAATATAGATTTTGATTGTTGAAACATTATAAAACAATCGAATTATACACATTTTACGATAGAATTATATAAAATTTCAAACTCACATATCTCCGTTACTGTTGAAGATACAGAAGTGATTTTACACTCAAAGGAATTAGGTCGACCTAACCTAACCTAAACTGACCTGACCTAACCTAACCTAACCTAACTTTACTTAACCTAACCTAACCTAACCTAATAACAATAAATTAAACAATCTATTTAGACGCTATTGTAGTCGTTGTCGAGGAGATTTGAAATACAGATTTTGATTGTTGAAACATTATAAAACAATCGAATTATACACATTTTACGATAGAATTATATAAAATTTCGAACTCGCATATCTCCATTAATGTTGAAGATACAGAAGTGATTTTACACTCAATGGAATTAGGTTGACCTAACCTAACCTAAACTGACCTGACCTAACCTAACCTAACTTAACTTTACTTAACCTAACCTAACCTAACCTAACCTAATAACAATAAAATAAAAACAATCTCTTTGTGCCCGATTGTAGTCGTTCTCGAGGAGATTTGAAATATAGATTTTGATTGTTGAAACATTATAAAACAATCTAATTATACACATTTTACGATAGAATTATATAAAATTTCAAACTCGAATATCTCCGTTAATGTTGAAGATACAGAAGTGATTTGGCACTCATTGGAATCAGGTCGACGCTCTCTATTGGCTCATGGGGAAAATGTAATCCATGTGTAAAATTCATGCTTAGTTACCATGGAAACTCTTATAACAATAAATTATACAATCTATTTAGGCGGTATTTTAGTCGTCCAGGAGATTAAAAATATAGATTTTGATTGTTGAAACATTATAAAACAAACGAATTATACACTTTTTACGATAGAATTATATAAAATTTCAAACTCGTATATCTCCGTTACTGTTGAAGATACAGAAGTGATTTTACAGTCAATGGAATTAGGTCGACTTAACCTAACCTAAACTGACCTGACCTAACCTAATCTAACCTAACTTTACTTAACAAAACCTAACCTAAACTAATAACAATAAAATAAAAACAATCTTTTTGTGACCGATTGTAGTCGTTGTCGAGGAGATTTGAAATATAGATTTCGATGGTTGAAACATTATAAAACAATCGAATTCCACACATTTTACAATATAATTATATAAAATTTCAAACTCGCATATCTCCGTTACTGTTGAAGATACAGAACTGAATTTGCACTCAATGGAATCAGGTCGACGTTCTCTATTGGCTCATGGGGAAAAATGTAATCCATGTGTAATATTCATGCTTAGTTACCGTGGAAACTCTCACAACAATAAATTAAACAATCTATTTAGACGCTATTGTAGTCGTTGTCGAGGAGATTTGAAATATAGATTTTGATTGTTGAAACATTATAAAACAATCGAATTATACACATTTTACGATAGAATTATATAAAATTTCAAACTCACATATCTCCGTTACTGTTGAAGATACAGAAGTGATTTTACACTCAATGGAATTAGGTTGACCTAACCTAACCTAAACTGACCTGACCTAACCTAACCTAACCTAACCTAACTTTACTTAACCTAACCTAACCTAACCTAATAACAATAAATTAAACAATCTATTTAGACGCTATTGTAGTCGTTGTCGAGGAGATTTGAAATACAGATTTTGATTGTTGAAACATTATAAAACAATCGAATTATACACATTTTACGATAGAATTATATAAAATTTCAAACTCGCATATCTCCGTTAATGTTGAAGATACAGAAGTGATTTTACACTCAATGGAATTAGGTTGACCTAACCTAAACTAAACTGACCTGACCTAACCTAACCTAACCTAACTTTACTTAACCTAACCTAACCTATCCTAATAACAATAAAATAAAAACAATCTCTTTGTGCCCGATTGTAGTCGTTCTCGAGGAGATTTGAAATATAGATTTTGATTGTTGAAACATTATAAAACAATCTAATTATACACATTTTACGATAGAATTATATAAAATTTCAAACTCGAATATCTCCGTTAATGTTGAAGATACAGAAGTGATTTGGCACTCATTGGAATCAGGTCGACGCTCTCTATTGGCTCATGGGGAAAATGTAATCCATGTGTAATATTCATGCTTAGTTACCATGGAAACTCTTATAACAATAAATTATACAATCTATTTAGGCGCTATTTTAGTCGTCCAGGAGATTAAAAATATAGATTTTGATTGTTGAAACATTATAAAACAATCGAATTATACACTTTTTACGATAGAATTATATAAAATTTCAAACTCGCATATCTCCGTTACTGTTGAAGATACAGAAGTGATTTTACATTCAATGGAATTAGGTCGACTTAACCTAACCTAAACTGACCTGACCTAACCTAATCTAACCTAACTTTACTTAACAAAACCTAACCTAAACTAATAACAATAAAATAAAAACAATCTTTTTGTGACTGATTGTAGTCGTTGTCGAGGAGATTTGAAATATAGATTTCGATGGTTGAAACATTATAAAACAGTCGAATTCCACACATTTTACAATATAATTATATAAAATTTCAAACTCGCATATCTCCGTTACTGTTGAAGATACAGAAGTGAATTTGCACTCAATGGAATCAGGTCGACGCTCTCTATTGGCTCATGGGGAAAATGTAATCCATGTGTAATATTCATGCTTAGTTACCATGGAAACTCTCATAACAATAAATTAAACAATCTATTTAGACGCTATTGTAGTAGTTGTCGAGGAGATTTCAAATATAGATTTTGATTGTTGAAACATTATAAAACAATCGAATTATACACATTTTACGATAAAATTACATAAAATTTCAAACTCGCATATCTCCGTTACTGTTGAAGATACAGAAGTGATTTTACACTCAATGGAATTAGGTCGAACTAGCCTAACCTAAACTGACCTGACCTAACCTAACCTAACCTAACTTTACTTAACCTAACCTAACCTAACCTAATAACAATAAAATAAAAACAATCTATTTGTGCTGATTGTAGTCGTTCTCGAGAAGATTTGAAATATAGATTTTGATTGTTGAAACATTATAAAACAATCGAATTCCACGCATTTTACAATATAATTATATAAAATATCAAACTCTCATATCTCCGTTACTATTGAAAATACAGAAGTGATTTTGCACTCAATGGAATCAGGTCGACGCTCTCTATTGGCTCATGGCGAAAAATGTAATCCATGTGTAATATTCATGCTTAGTTACCATGGAAACTCTCATAACAATAAATTAAACAATCTATTTAGACGCTATTGTAGTCGTTGTCGAGGAGATTTCAAATATAGATTTTGATTGTTGAAACATTATAAAACAATCGAATTATACACATTTTACGATAGAATTATATAAAATTTCAAACTCGCATATCTCCGTTACTGTTCAAGATACAGAAGTGATTTTACACTCAATGGAATTAGGTCGACCTAACCTAACCTAAACTGACCTGACCTAACCTAACCTAACCTAACTTTACTTAACCTAACCTAACCTAACCTAATAACAATAAAATAAAAACAATCTATTTGTGCCGATTGTAGTCGTTCTCGAGGAGATTTGAAATATAGATTTTGATTGTTGAAACATTATAAAACAATCGAATTCCACACATTTTACAATATAATTATATAAAATTTCAAACTCGTATATCTCTGTTACTATTGAAGATACAGAAGTGATTTTGCACTCAATGGAATCAGGTCGACGCTCTCTATTGGCTCATGGGGAAAAATGTAATCCATGTGTAATATTCATGCTTAGTTACCGTGGAAACTCTCACAACAATAAATTACACAATCTATTTAGACGCTATTGTAGTCGTTGTCGAGGAGATTTGAAATATAGATTTTGATTGTTGAAACATTATAAAACAATCGAATTATACACATTTTACGATAGAATTATATAAAATTTCAAACTCACATATCTCCGTTACTGTTGAAGATACAGAAGTGATTTTACACTCAAAGGAATTAGGTTGACCTAACCTAACCTAAACTGACCTGACCTAACCTAACCTAACCTAACTTTACTTAACCTAACCTAACCTAACCTAATAACAATAAATTAAACAATCTATTTAGACGCTATTGTAGTCGTTGTCGAGGAGATTTGAAATACAGATTTTGATTGTTGAAACATTATAAAACAATCGAATTATACACATTTTACGATAGAATTATATAAAATTTCAAACTCGCATATCTCCGTTAATGTTGAAGATAAAGAAGTGATTTTACACTCAATGGAATTAGGTTGACCTAACCTAACCTAAACTGACCTGACCTAACCTAACCTAACCTAACTTTACTTAACCTAACCTAACCTAAACTAATAACAATAAAATAAAAACAATCTTTTTGTGACTGATTGTAGTCGTTGACGAGGAGATTTGAAATATAGATTTCGATGGTTGAAACATTATAAAACAGTCGAATTCCACACATTTTACAATATAATTATATAAAATTTCAAACTCGAATATCTCCGTTAATGTTGAAGATACAGAAGTGATTTGGCACTCATTGGAATCAGGTCGACGCTCTCTATTGGCTCATGGGGAAAATGTAATCCATGTGTAATATTCATGCTTAGTTACCATGGAAACTCTTATAACAATAAATTATACAATCTATTTAGGCGCTATTTTAGTCGTCCAGGAGATTAAAAATATAGATTTTGATTGTTGAAACATTATAAAACAATCGAATTATACACTTTTTACGATAGAATTATATAAAATTTCAAACTCGCATATCTCCGTTACTGTTGAAGATACAGAAGTGATTTTACATTCAATGGAATTAGGTCGACTTAACCTAACCTAAACTGACCTGACCTAACCTAATCTAACCTAACTTTACTTAACAAAACCTAACCTAAACTAATAACAATAAAATAAAAACAATCTTTTTGTGACTGATTGTAGTCGTTGACGAGGAGATTTGAAATATAGATTTCGATGGTTGAAACATTATAAAACAGTCGAATTCCACACATTTTACAATATAATTATATAAAATTTCAAACTCGCATATCTCCGTTACTGTTGAAGATACAGAAGTGAATTTGCACTCAATGGAATCAGGTCGACGCTCTCTATTGGCTCATGGGGAAAATGTAATCCATGTGTAATATTCATGCTTAGTTACCATGGAAACTCTCACAACAATAAATTAAACAATCTATTTAGACGCAATTGTAGTCGTTGTCGAGGAGATTTGAAATATAGATTTTGATTGTTGAAACATTATAAAACAATCGAATTATACACATTTTACGATAGAATTATATAAAATTTCAAACTCACATATCTCCGTTACTGTTGAAGATACAGAAGTGATTTTACACTCAAAGGAATTAGGTCGACCTAACCTAACCTAAACTGACCTGACCTAACCTAACCTAACCTAACTTTACTTAACCTAACCTAACCTAACCTAATAACAATAAATTAAACAATCTATTTAGACGCTATTGTAGTCGTTGTCGAGGAGATTTGAAATACAGATTTTGATTGTTGAAACATTATAAAACAATCGAATTATACACATTTTACGATAGAATTATATAAAATTTCGAACTCGCATATCTCCATTAATGTTGAAGATACAGAAGTGATTTTACACTCAATGGAATTAGGTTGACCTAACCTAACCTAAACTGACCTGACCTAACCTAACCTAACTTAACTTTACTTAACCTAACCTAACCTAACCTAACCTAATAACAATAAAATAAAAACAATCTCTTTGTGCCCGATTGTAGTCGTTCTCGAGGAGATTTGAAATATAGATTTTGATTGTTGAAACATTATAAAACAATCTAATTATACACATTTTACGATAGAATTATATAAAATTTCAAACTCGAATATCTCCGTTAATGTTGAAGATACAGAAGTGATTTGGCACTCATTGGAATCAGGTCGACGCTCTCTATTGGCTCATGGGGAAAATGTAATCCATGTGTAAAATTCATGCTTAGTTACCATGGAAACTCTTATAACAATAAATTATACAATCTATTTAGGCGGTATTTTAGTCGTCCAGGAGATTAAAAATATAGATTTTGATTGTTGAAACATTATAAAACAAACGAATTATACACTTTTTACGATAGAATTATATAAAATTTCAAACTCGTATATCTCCGTTACTGTTGAAGATACAGAAGTGATTTTACAGTCAATGGAATTAGGTCGACTTAACCTAACCTAAACTGACCTGACCTAACCTAATCTAACCTAACTTTACTTAACAAAACCTAACCTAAACTAATAACAATAAAATAAAAACAATCTTTTTGTGACCGATTGTAGTCGTTGTCGAGGAGATTTGAAATATAGATTTCGATGGTTGAAACATTATAAAACAATCGAATTCCACACATTTTACAATATAATTATATAAAATTTCAAACTCGCATATCTCCGTTACTGTTGAAGATACAGAACTGAATTTGCACTCAATGGAATCAGGTCGACGTTCTCTATTGGCTCATGGGGAAAAATGTAATCCATGTGTAATATTCATGCTTAGTTACCGTGGAAACTCTCACAACAATAAATTAAACAATCTATTTAGACGCTATTGTAGTCGTTGTCGAGGAGATTTGAAATATAGATTTTGATTGTTGAAACATTATAAAACAATCGAATTATACACATTTTACGATAGAATTATATAAAATTTCAAACTCACATATCTCCGTTACTGTTGAAGATACAGAAGTGATTTTACACTCAATGGAATTAGGTTGACCTAACCTAACCTAAACTGACCTGACCTAACCTAACCTAACCTAACCTAACTTTACTTAACCTAACCTAACCTAACCTAATAACAATAAATTAAACAATCTATTTAGACGCTATTGTAGTCGTTGTCGAGGAGATTTGAAATACAGATTTTGATTGTTGAAACATTATAAAACAATCGAATTATACACATTTTACGATAGAATTATATAAAATTTCAAACTCGCATATCTCCGTTAATGTTGAAGATACAGAAGTGATTTTACACTCAATGGAATTAGGTTGACCTAACCTAAACTAAACTGACCTGACCTAACCTAACCTAACCTAACTTTACTTAACCTAACCTAACCTATCCTAATAACAATAAAATAAAAACAATCTCTTTGTGCCCGATTGTAGTCGTTCTCGAGGAGATTTGAAATATAGATTTTGATTGTTGAAACATTATAAAACAATCTAATTATACACATTTTACGATAGAATTATATAAAATTTCAAACTCGAATATCTCCGTTAATGTTGAAGATACAGAAGTGATTTGGCACTCATTGGAATCAGGTCGACGCTCTCTATTGGCTCATGGGGAAAATGTAATCCATGTGTAATATTCATGCTTAGTTACCATGGAAACTCTTATAACAATAAATTATACAATCTATTTAGGCGCTATTTTAGTCGTCCAGGAGATTAAAAATATAGATTTTGATTGTTGAAACATTATAAAACAATCGAATTATACACTTTTTACGATAGAATTATATAAAATTTCAAACTCGCATATCTCCGTTACTGTTGAAGATACAGAAGTGATTTTACATTCAATGGAATTAGGTCGACTTAACCTAACCTAAACTGACCTGACCTAACCTAATCTAACCTAACTTTACTTAACAAAACCTAACCTAAACTAATAACAATAAAATAAAAACAATCTTTTTGTGACTGATTGTAGTCGTTGTCGAGGAGATTTGAAATATAGATTTCGATGGTTGAAACATTATAAAACAGTCGAATTCCACACATTTTACAATATAATTATATAAAATTTCAAACTCGCATATCTCCGTTACTGTTGAAGATACAGAAGTGAATTTGCACTCAATGGAATCAGGTCGACGCTCTCTATTGGCTCATGGGGAAAATGTAATCCATGTGTAATATTCATGCTTAGTTACCATGGAAACTCTCATAACAATAAATTAAACAATCTATTTAGACGCTATTGTAGTAGTTGTCGAGGAGATTTCAAATATAGATTTTGATTGTTGAAACATTATAAAACAATCGAATTATACACATTTTACGATAAAATTACATAAAATTTCAAACTCGCATATCTCCGTTACTGTTGAAGATACAGAAGTGATTTTACACTCAATGGAATTAGGTCGAACTAGCCTAACCTAAACTGACCTGACCTAACCTAACCTAACCTAACTTTACTTAACCTAACCTAACCTAACCTAATAACAATAAAATAAAAACAATCTATTTGTGCTGATTGTAGTCGTTCTCGAGAAGATTTGAAATATAGATTTTGATTGTTGAAACATTATAAAACAATCGAATTCCACGCATTTTACAATATAATTATATAAAATATCAAACTCTCATATCTCCGTTACTATTGAAAATACAGAAGTGATTTTGCACTCAATGGAATCAGGTCGACGCTCTCTATTGGCTCATGGCGAAAAATGTAATCCATGTGTAATATTCATGCTTAGTTACCATGGAAACTCTCATAACAATAAATTAAACAATCTATTTAGACGCTATTGTAGTCGTTGTCGAGGAGATTTCAAATATAGATTTTGATTGTTGAAACATTATAAAACAATCGAATTATACACATTTTACGATAGAATTATATAAAATTTCAAACTCGCATATCTCCGTTACTGTTCAAGATACAGAAGTGATTTTACACTCAATGGAATTAGGTCGACCTAACCTAACCTAAACTGACCTGACCTAACCTAACCTAACCTAACTTTACTTAACCTAACCTAACCTAACCTAATAACAATAAAATAAAAACAATCTATTTGTGCCGATTGTAGTCGTTCTCGAGGAGATTTGAAATATAGATTTTGATTGTTGAAACATTATAAAACAATCGAATTCCACACATTTTACAATATAATTATATAAAATTTCAAACTCGTATATCTCTGTTACTATTGAAGATACAGAAGTGATTTTGCACTCAATGGAATCAGGTCGACGCTCTCTATTGGCTCATGGGGAAAAATGTAATCCATGTGTAATATTCATGCTTAGTTACCGTGGAAACTCTCACAACAATAAATTACACAATCTATTTAGACGCTATTGTAGTCGTTGTCGAGGAGATTTGAAATATAGATTTTGATTGTTGAAACATTATAAAACAATCGAATTATACACATTTTACGATAGAATTATATAAAATTTCAAACTCACATATCTCCGTTACTGTTGAAGATACAGAAGTGATTTTACACTCAAAGGAATTAGGTTGACCTAACCTAACCTAAACTGACCTGACCTAACCTAACCTAACCTAACTTTACTTAACCTAACCTAACCTAACCTAATAACAATAAATTAAACAATCTATTTAGACGCTATTGTAGTCGTTGTCGAGGAGATTTGAAATACAGATTTTGATTGTTGAAACATTATAAAACAATCGAATTATACACATTTTACGATAGAATTATATAAAATTTCAAACTCGCATATCTCCGTTAATGTTGAAGATAAAGAAGTGATTTTACACTCAATGGAATTAGGTTGACCTAACCTAACCTAAACTGACCTGACCTAACCTAACCTAACCTAACTTTACTTAACCTAACCTAACCTAACCTAATAACAATAAAATAAAAACAATCTCTTTGTGCCCGATTGTAGTCGTTCTCGAGGAGATTTGAAATATAGATTTTGATTGTTGAAACATTATAAAACAATCTAATTATACACATTTTACGATAGAATTATATAAAATTTCAAACTCGAATATCTCCGTTAATGTTGAAGATACAGAAGTGATTTGGCACTCATTGGAATCAGGTCGACGCTCTCTATTGGCTCATGGGGAAAATGTAATCCATGTGTAATATTCATGCTTAGTTACCATGGAAAATCTTATAACAATAAATTACACAATCTATTTAGGCGGTATTATAGTCGTCCAGGAGATTAAAAATATAGATTTTGATTGTTGAAACATTATAAAACAATCGAATTATACACTTTTTACGATAGAATTATATAAAATTTCAAACTCGTATATCTCCGTTACTGTTGAAGATACAGAAGTGATTTTACAGTCAATGGAATTAGGTCGACTTAACCTAACCTAAACTGACCTGACCTAACCTAATCTAACCTAACTTTACTTAACAAAACCTAACCTAAACTAATAACAATAAAATAAAAACAATCTTTTTGTGACCGATTGTAGTCGTTGTCGAGGAGATTTGAAATATAGATTTCGATGGTTGAAACATTATAAAACAATCGAATTCCACACATTTTACAATATAATTATATAAAATTTCAAACTCGCATATCTCCGTTACTGTTGAAGATACAGAAGTGAATTTGCACTCAATGGAATCAGGTCGACGCTCTCTATTGGCTCATGGGGAAAATGTAATCCATGTGTAATATTCATGCTTAGTTACCATGGAAACTCTCATAACAATAAATAAAACAATCTATTTAGACGCTATTGTAGTAGTTGTCGAGGAGATTTCAAATATAGATTTTGATTGTTGAAACATTATAAAACAATCGAATTATACACATTTTACGATAAAATTATATAAAATTTCAAACTCGCATATCTCCGTTACTGTTGAAGATACAGAAGTGATTTTACACTCAATGGAATTAGGTCGACCTAACCTAACCTAAACTGACCTGACCTAACCTAACCTAACCTAACTTTACTTAACCTAACCTAACCTAACCTAATAACAATAAAATAAAAACAATCTATTTGTGCCGATTGTAGTCGTTCTCGAGGAGATTTGAAATATAGATTTTGATTGTTGAAACATTATAAAACAATCGAATTCCACACATTTTACAATATAATTATATAAAATTTCAAACTCGTATATCTCTGTTACTATTGAAGATACAGAAGTGATTTTGCACTCAATGGAATCAGGTCGACGTTCTCTATTGGCTCATGGGGAAAAATGTAATCCATGTGTAATATTCATGCTTAGTTACCGTGGAAACTCTCACAACAATAAATTAAACAATCTATTTAGACGCTATTGTAGTCGTTGTCGAGGAGATTTGAAATATAGATTTTGATTGTTGAAACATTATAAAACAATCGAATTATACACATTTTACGATAGAATTATATAAAATTTCAAACTCACATATCTCCGTTACTGTTGAAGATACAGAAGTGATTTTACACTCAATGGAATTAGGTTGACCTAACCTAACCTAAACTGACCTGACCTAACCTAACCTAACCTAACTTTACTTAACCTAACCTAACATAACCTAATAACAATAAATTAAACAATCTATTTAGACGCTATTGTAGTCGTTGTCGAGGAGATTTGAAATACAGATTTTGATTGTTGAAACATTATAAAACAATCGAATTATACACATTTTACGATAGAATTATATAAAATTTCAAACTCGCATATCTCCGTTAATGTTGAAGATACAGAAGTGATTTTACACACAATGGAATTAGGTTGACCTAACCTAAACTAAACTGACCTGACCTAACCTAACCTAACCTAACTTTACTTAACCTAACCTAACCTAACCTAATAACAATAAAATAAAAACAATCTCTTTGTGCCCGATTGTAGTCGTTCTCGAGGAGATTTGAAATATAGATTTTGATTGTTGAAACATTATAAAACAATCTAATTATACACATTTTACGATAGAATTATATAAAATTTCAAACTCGAATATCTCCGTTAATGTTGAAGATACAGAAGTGATTTGGCACTCATTGGAATCAGGTCGACGCTCTCTATTGGCTCATGGGGAAAATGTAATCCATGTGTAATATTCATGCTTAGTTACCATGGAAACTCTCATAACAATAAATTAAACAATCTATTTAGACGCTATTGTAGTAGTTGTCGAGGAGATTTCAAATATAGATTTTGATTGTTGAAACATTATAAAACAATCGAATTATACACTTTTTACGATAGAATTATATAAAATTTCAAACTCGCATATCTCCGTTACTGTTGAAGATACAGAAGTGATTTTACATTCAATGGAATTAGGTCGACTTAACCTAACCTAAACTGACCTGACCTAACCTAATCTAACCTAACTTTACTTAACAAAACCTAACCTAAACTAATAACAATAAAATAAAAACAATCTTTTTGTGACCGATTGTAGTCGTTGTCGAGGAGATTTGAAATATAGATTTCGATGGTTGAAACATTATAAAACAGTCGAATTCCACACATTTTACAATATAATTATATAAAATTTCAAACTCGCATATCTCCGTTACTGTTGAAGATACAGAAGTGAATTTGCACTCAATGGAATCAGGTCGACGCTCTCTATTGGCTCATGGGGAAAATGTAATCCATGTGTAATATTCATGCTTAGTTACCATGGAAACTCTCATAACAATAAATTAAACAATCTATTTAGACGCTATTGTAGTAGTTGTCGAGGAGATTTCAAATATAGATTTTGATTGTTGAAACATTATAAAACAATCGAATTATACACATTTTACGATAAAATTACATAAAATTTCAAACTCGCATATCTCCGTTACTGTTGAAGATACAGAAGTGATTTTACACTCAATGGAATTAGGTCGAACTAGCCTAACCTAAACTGACCTGACCTAACCTAACCTAACTTTACTTAACCTAACCTAACCTAACCTAATAACAATAAAATAAAAACAATCTATTTGTGCTGATTGTAGTCGTTCTCGAGAAGATTTGAAATATAGATTTTGATTGTTGAAACATTATAAAACAATCGAATTCCACGCATTTTACAATATAATTATATAAAATATCAAACTCTCATATCTCCGTTACTATTGAAAATACAGAAGTGATTTTGCACTCAATGGAATCAGGTCGACGCTCTCTATTGGCTCATGGCGAAAAATGTAATCCATGTGTAATATTCATGCTTAGTTACCATGGAAACTCTCATAACAATAAATTAAACAATCTATTTAGACGCTATTGTAGTCGTTGTCGAGGAGATTTCAAATATAGATTTTGATTGTTGAAACATTATAAAACAATCGAATTATACACATTTTACGATAGAATTATATAAAATTTCAAACTCGCATATCTCCGTTACTGTTCAAGATACAGAAGTGATTTTACACTCAATGGAATTAGGTCGACCTAACCTAACCTAAACTGACCTGACCTAACCTAACCTAACCTAACTTTACTTAACCTAACCTAACCTAACCTAATAACAATAAAATAAAAACAATCTATTTGTGCCGATTGTAGTCGTTCTCGAGGAGATTTGAAATATAGATTTTGATTGTTGAAACATTATAAAACAATCGAATTCCACACATTTTACAATATAATTATATAAAATTTCAAACTCGTATATCTCTGTTACTATTGAAGATACAGAAGTGATTTTGCACTCAATGGAATCAGGTCGACGCTCTCTATTGGCTCATGGGGAAAATGTAATCCATGTGTAATATTCATGCTTAGTTACCGTGGAAACTCTCACAACAATAAATTAAACAATCTATTTAGACGCTATTGTAGTCGTTGTCGAGGAGATTTGAAATATAGATTTTGATTGTTGAAACATTATAAAACAATCGAATTATACACATTTTACGATAGAATTATATAAAATTTCAAACTCACATATCTCCGTTACTGTTGAAGATACAGAAGTGATTTTACACTCAAAGGAATTAGGTCGACCTAACCTAACCTAAACTGACCTGACCTAACCTAACCTAACCTAACTTTACTTAACCTAACCTAACCTAACCTAATAACAATAAATTAAACAATCTATTTAGACGCTATTGTAGTCGTTGTCGAGGAGATTTGAAATACAGATTTTGATTGTTGAAACATTATAAAACAATCGAATTATACACATTTTACGATAGAATTATATAAAATTTCAAACTCGCATATCTCCATTAATGTTGAAGATACAGAAGTGATTTTACACTCAATGGAATTAGGTTGACCTAACCTAACCTAAACTGACCTGACCTAACCTAACCTAACCTAACTTTACTTAACCTAACCTAACCTAACCTAACCTAATAACAATAAAATAAAAACAATCTCTTTGTGCCCGATTGTAGTCGTTCTCGAGGAGATTTGAAATATAGATTTTGATTGTTGAAACATTATAAAACAATCTAATTATACACATTTTACGATAGAATTATATAAAATTTCAAACTCGAATATCTCCGTTAATGTTGAAGATACAGAAGTGATTTGGCACTCATTGGAATCAGGTCGACGCTCTCTATTGGCTCATGGGGAAAATGTAATCCATGTGTAATATTCATGCTTAGTTACCATGGAAACTCTTATAACAATAAATTATACAATCTATTTAGGCGGTATTTTAGTCGTCCAGGAGATTAAAAATATAGATTTTGATTGTTGAAACATTATAAAACAAACGAATTATACACTTTTTACGATAGAATTATATAAAATTTCAAACTCGTATATCTCCGTTACTGTTGAAGATACAGAAGTGATTTTACAGTCAATGGAATTAGGTCGACTTAACCTAACCTAAACTGACCTGACCTAACCTAATCTAACCTAACTTTACTTAACAAAACCTAACCTAAACTAATAACAATAAAATAAAAACAATCTTTTTGTGACCGATTGTAGTCGTTGTCGAGGAGATTTGAAATATAGATTTCGATGGTTGAAACATTATAAAACAATCGAATTCCACACATTTTACAATATAATTATATAAAATTTCAAACTCGCATATCTCCGTTACTGTTGAAGATACAGAAGTGAATTTGCACTCAATGGAATCAGGTCGACGCTCTCTATTGGCTCATGGGGAAAATGTAATCCATGTGTAATATTCATGCTTAGTTACCATGGAAACTCTCATAACAATAAATTAAACAATCTATTTAGACGCTATTGTAGTAGTTGTCGAGGAGATTTCAAATATAGATTTTGATTGTTGAAACATTATAAAACAATCGAATTATACACATTTTACGATAAAATTATATAAAATTTCAAACTCGCATATCTCCGTTACTGTTGAAGATACAGAAGTGATTTTACACTCAATGGAATTAGGTCGACCTAACCTAACCTAAACTGACCTGACCTAACCTAACCTAACCTAACTTTACTTAACCTAACCTAACCTAACCTAATAACAATAAAATAAAAACAATCTATTTGTGCCGATTGTAGTCGTTCTCGAGGAGATTTGAAATATAGATTTTGATTGTTGAAACATTATAAAACAATCGAATTCCACACATTTTACAATATAATTATATAAAATTTCAAACTCGTATATCTCTGTTACTATTGAAGATACAGAAGTGATTTTGCACTCAATGGAATCAGGTCGACGCTCTCTATTGGCTCATGGGGAAAAATGTAATCCATGTGTAATATTCATGCTTAGTTACCGTGGAAACTCTCACAACAATAAATTAAACAATCTATTTAGACGCTATTGTAGTCGTTGTCGAGGAGATTTGAAATATAGATTTTGATTGTTGAAACATTATAAAACAATCGAATTATACACATTTTACGATAGAATTATATAAAATTTCAAACTCGAATATCTCCGTTAATGTTGAAGATACAGAAGTGATTTGGCACTCATTGGAATCAGGTCGACGCTCTCTATTGGCTCATGGGGAAAATGTAATCCATGTGTAATATTCATGCTTAGTTACCATGGAAACTCTTATAACAATAAATTATACAATCTATTTAGGCGCTATTTTAGTCGTCCAGGAGATTAAAAATATAGATTTTGATTGTTGAAACATTATAAAACAATCGAATTATACACTTTTTACGATAGAATTATATAAAATTTCAAACTCGCATATCTCCGTTACTGTTGAAGATACAGAAGTGATTTTACATTCAATGGAATTAGGTCGACTTAACCTAACCTAAACTGACCTGACCTAACCTAATCTAACCTAACTTTACTTAACAAAACCTAACCTAAACTAATAACAATAAAATAAAAACAATCTTTTTGTGACTGATTGTAGTCGTTGTCGAGGAGATTTGAAATATAGATTTCGATGGTTGAAACATTATAAAACAGTCGAATTCCACACATTTTACAATATAATTATATAAAATTTCAAACTCGCATATCTCCGTTACTGTTGAAGATACAGAAGTGAATTTGCACTCAATGGAATCAGGTCGACGCTCTCTATTGGCTCATGGGGAAAATGTAATCCATGTGTAATATTCATGCTTAGTTACCATGGAAACTCTCACAACAATAAATTAAACAATCTATTTAGACGCAATTGTAGTCGTTGTCGAGGAGATTTGAAATATAGATTTTGATTGTTGAAACATTATAAAACAATCGAATTATACACATTTTACGATAGAATTATATAAAATTTCAAACTCACATATCTCCGTTACTGTTGAAGATACAGAAGTGATTTTACACTCAAAGGAATTAGGTCGACCTAACCTAACCTAAACTGACCTGACCTAACCTAACCTAACCTAACTTTACTTAACCTAACCTAACCTAACCTAATAACAATAAATTAAACAATCTATTTAGACGCTATTGTAGTCGTTGTCGAGGAGATTTGAAATACAGATTTTGATTGTTGAAACATTATAAAACAATCGAATTATACACATTTTACGATAGAATTATATAAAATTTCGAACTCGCATATCTCCATTAATGTTGAAGATACAGAAGTGATTTTACACTCAATGGAATTAGGTTGACCTAACCTAACCTAAACTGACCTGACCTAACCTAACCTAACTTAACTTTACTTAACCTAACCTAACCTAACCTAACCTAATAACAATAAAATAAAAACAATCTCTTTGTGCCCGATTGTAGTCGTTCTCGAGGAGATTTGAAATATAGATTTTGATTGTTGAAACATTATAAAACAATCTAATTATACACATTTTACGATAGAATTATATAAAATTTCAAACTCGAATATCTCCGTTAATGTTGAAGATACAGAAGTGATTTGGCACTCATTGGAATCAGGTCGACGCTCTCTATTGGCTCATGGGGAAAATGTAATCCATGTGTAAAATTCATGCTTAGTTACCATGGAAACTCTTATAACAATAAATTATACAATCTATTTAGGCGGTATTTTAGTCGTCCAGGAGATTAAAAATATAGATTTTGATTGTTGAAACATTATAAAACAAACGAATTATACACTTTTTACGATAGAATTATATAAAATTTCAAACTCGTATATCTCCGTTACTGTTGAAGATACAGAAGTGATTTTACAGTCAATGGAATTAGGTCGACTTAACCTAACCTAAACTGACCTGACCTAACCTAATCTAACCTAACTTTACTTAACAAAACCTAACCTAAACTAATAACAATAAAATAAAAACAATCTTTTTGTGACCGATTGTAGTCGTTGTCGAGGAGATTTGAAATATAGATTTCGATGGTTGAAACATTATAAAACAATCGAATTCCACACATTTTACAATATAATTATATAAAATTTCAAACTCGCATATCTCCGTTACTGTTGAAGATACAGAACTGAATTTGCACTCAATGGAATCAGGTCGACGCTCTCTATTGGCTCATGGGGAAAATGTAATCCATGTGTAATATTCATGCTTAGTTACCATGGAAACTCTCATAACAATAAATTAAACAATCTATTTAGACGCTATTGTAGTAGTTGTCGAGGAGATTTCAAATATAGATTTTGATTGTTGAAACATTATAAAACAATCGAATTATACACATTTTACGATAAAATTATATAAAATTTCAAACTCGCATATCTCCGTTACTGTTGAAGATACAGAAGTGATTTTACACTCAATGGAATTAGGTCGACCTAACCTAACCTAAACTGACCTGACCTAACCTAACCTAACCTAACTTTACTTAACCTAACCTAACCTAACCTAATAACAATAAAATAAAAACAATCTATTTGTGCCGATTGTAGTCGTTCTCGAGGAGATTTGAAATATAGATTTTGATTGTTGAAACATTATAAAACAATCGAATTCCACACATTTTACAATATAATTATATAAAATTTCAAACTCGTATATCTCTGTTACTATTGAAGATACAGAAGTGATTTTGCACTCAATGGAATCAGGTCGACGTTCTCTATTGGCTCATGGGGAAAAATGTAATCCATGTGTAATATTCATGCTTAGTTACCGTGGAAACTCTCACAACAATAAATTAAACAATCTATTTAGACGCTATTGTAGTCGTTGTCGAGGAGATTTGAAATATAGATTTTGATTGTTGAAACATTATAAAACAATCGAATTATACACATTTTACGATAGAATTATATAAAATTTCAAACTCACATATCTCCGTTACTGTTGAAGATACAGAAGTGATTTTACACTCAATGGAATTAGGTTGACCTAACCTAACCTAAACTGACCTGACCTAACCTAACCTAACCTAACCTAACTTTACTTAACCTAACCTAACCTAACCTAATAACAATAAATTAAACAATCTATTTAGACGCTATTGTAGTCGTTGTCGAGGAGATTTGAAATACAGATTTTGATTGTTGAAACATTATAAAACAATCGAATTATACACATTTTACGATAGAATTATATAAAATTTCAAACTCGCATATCTCCGTTAATGTTGAAGATACAGAAGTGATTTTACACTCAATGGAATTAGGTTGACCTAACCTAAACTAAACTGACCTGACCTAACCTAACCTAACCTAACTTTACTTAACCTAACCTAACCTATCCTAATAACAATAAAATAAAAACAATCTCTTTGTGCCCGATTGTAGTCGTTCTCGAGGAGATTTGAAATATAGATTTTGATTGTTGAAACATTATAAAACAATCTAATTATACACATTTTACGATAGAATTATATAAAATTTCAAACTCGAATATCTCCGTTAATGTTGAAGATACAGAAGTGATTTGGCACTCATTGGAATCAGGTCGACGCTCTCTATTGGCTCATGGGGAAAATGTAATCCATGTGTAATATTCATGCTTAGTTACCATGGAAACTCTTATAACAATAAATTATACAATCTATTTAGGCGCTATTTTAGTCGTCCAGGAGATTAAAAATATAGATTTTGATTGTTGAAACATTATAAAACAATCGAATTATACACTTTTTACGATAGAATTATATAAAATTTCAAACTCGCATATCTCCGTTACTGTTGAAGATACAGAAGTGATTTTACATTCAATGGAATTAGGTCGACTTAACCTAACCTAAACTGACCTGACCTAACCTAATCTAACCTAACTTTACTTAACAAAACCTAACCTAAACTAATAACAATAAAATAAAAACAATCTTTTTGTGACTGATTGTAGTCGTTGTCGAGGAGATTTGAAATATAGATTTCGATGGTTGAAACATTATAAAACAGTCGAATTCCACACATTTTACAATATAATTATATAAAATTTCAAACTCGCATATCTCCGTTACTGTTGAAGATACAGAAGTGAATTTGCACTCAATGGAATCAGGTCGACGCTCTCTATTGGCTCATGGGGAAAATGTAATCCATGTGTAATATTCATGCTTAGTTACCATGGAAACTCTCATAACAATAAATTAAACAATCTATTTAGACGCTATTGTAGTAGTTGTCGAGGAGATTTCAAATATAGATTTTGATTGTTGAAACATTATAAAACAATCGAATTATACACATTTTACGATAAAATTACATAAAATTTCAAACTCGCATATCTCCGTTACTGTTGAAGATACAGAAGTGATTTTACACTCAATGGAATTAGGTCGAACTAGCCTAACCTAAACTGACCTGACCTAACCTAACCTAACCTAACTTTACTTAACCTAACCTAACCTAACCTAATAACAATAAAATAAAAACAATCTATTTGTGCTGATTGTAGTCGTTCTCGAGAAGATTTGAAATATAGATTTTGATTGTTGAAACATTATAAAACAATCGAATTCCACGCATTTTACAATATAATTATATAAAATATCAAACTCTCATATCTCCGTTACTATTGAAAATACAGAAGTGATTTTGCACTCAATGGAATCAGGTCGACGCTCTCTATTGGCTCATGGCGAAAAATGTAATCCATGTGTAATATTCATGCTTAGTTACCATGGAAACTCTCATAACAATAAATTAAACAATCTATTTAGACGCTATTGTAGTCGTTGTCGAGGAGATTTCAAATATAGATTTTGATTGTTGAAACATTATAAAACAATCGAATTATACACATTTTACGATAGAATTATATAAAATATCAAACTCGCATATCTCCGTTACTGTTCAAGATACAGAAGTGATTTTACACTCAATGGAATTAGGTCGACCTAACCTAACCTAAACTGACCTGACCTAACCTAACCTAACTTTACTTAACCTAACCTAACCTAACCTAATAACAATAAAATAAAAACAATCTATTTGTGCCGATTGTAGTCGTTCTCGAGGAGATTTGAAATATAGATTTTGATTGTTGAAACATTATAAAACAATCGAATTCCACACATTTTACAATATAATTATATAAAATTTCAAACTCGTATATCTCTGTTACTATTGAAGATACAGAAGTGATTTTGCACTCAATGGAATCAGGTCGACGCTCTCTATTGGCTCATGGGGAAAAATGTAATCCATGTGTAATATTCATGCTTAGTTACCGTGGAAACTCTCACAACAATAAATTAAACAATCTATTTAGACGCTATTGTAGTCGTTGTCGAGGAGATTTGAAATATAGATTTTGATTGTTGAAACATTATAAAACAATCGAATTATACACATTTTACGATAGAATTATATAAAATTTCAAACTCACATATCTCCGTTACTGTTGAAGATACAGAAGTGATTTTACACTCAAAGGAATTAGGTCGACCTAACCTAACCTAAACTGACCTGACCTAACCTAACCTAACCTAACTTTACTTAACCTAACCTAACCTAACCTAATAACAATAAATTAAACAATCTATTTAGACGCTATTGTAGTCGTTGTCGAGGAGATTTGAAATACAGATTTTGATTGTTGAAACATTATAAAACAATCGAATTATACACATTTTACGATAGAATTATATAAAATTTCAAACTCGCATATCTCCGTTAATGTTGAAGATACAGAAGTGATTTTACACTCAATGGAATTAGGTTGACCTAACCTAACCTAAACTGACCTGACCTAACCTAACCTAACCTAACTTTACTTAACCTAACCTAACCTAACCTAACCTAATAACAATAAAATAAAAACAATCTCTTTGTGCCCGATTGTAGTCGTTCTCGAGGAGATTTGAAATATAGATTTTGATTGTTGAAACATTATAAAACAATCTAATTATACACATTTTACGATAGAATTATATAAAATTTCAAACTCGAATATCTCCGTTAATGTTGAAGATACAGAAGTGATTTGGCACTCATTGGAATCAGGTCGACGCTCTCTATTGGCTCATGGGGAAAATGTAATCCATGTGTAATATTCAAGCTTAGTTACCATGGAAACTCTTATAACAATAAATTATACAATCTATTTAGGCGGTATTTTAGTCGTCCAGGAGATTAAAAATATAGATTTTGATTGTTGAAACATTATAAAACAATCGAATTATACACTTTTTACGATAGAATTATATAAAATTTCAAACTCGTATATCTCCGTTACTGTTGAAGATACAGAAGTGATTTTACAGTCAATGGAATTAGGTCGACTTAACCTAACCTAAACTGACCTGACCTAACCTAATCTAACCTAACTTTACTTAACAAAACCTAACCTAAACTAATAACAATAAAATAAAAACAATCTTTTTGTGACCGATTGTAGTCGTTGTCGAGGAGATTTGAAATATAGATTTCGATGGTTGAAACATTATAAAACAATCGAATTCCACACATTTTACAATATAATTATATAAAATTTCAAACTCGCATATCTCCGTTACTGTTGAAGATACAGAAATGAATTTGCACTCAATGGAATCAGGTCGACGCTCTCTATTGGCTCATGGGGAAAATGTAATCCATGTGTAATATTCATGCTTAGTTACCATGGAAACTCTCATAACAATAAATTAAACAATCTATTTAGACGCTATTGTAGTAGTTGTCGAGGAGATTTCAAATATAGATTTTGATTGTTGAAACATTATAAAACAATCGAATTATAAACATTTTACGATAAAATTATATAAAATTTCAAACTCGCATATCTCCGTTACTGTTGAAGATACAGAAGTGATTTTACACTCAATGGAATTAGGTCGACCTAACCTAACCTAAACTGACCTGACCTAACCTAACCTAACCTAACTTTACTTAACATAACCTAACCTAACCTAATAACAATAAAATAAAAACAATCTATTTGTGCCGATTGTAGTCGTTCTCGAGGAGATTTGAAATATAGATTTTGATTGTTGAAACATTATAAAACAATCGAATTCCACACATTTTACAATATAATTATATAAAATTTCAAACTCGTATATCTCTGTTACTATTGAAGATACAGAAGTGATTTTGCACTCAATGGAATCAGGTCGACGCTCTCTATTGGCTCATGGGGAAAAATGTAATCCATGTGTAATATTCATGCTTAGTTACCGTGGAAACTCTCACAACAATAAATTAAACAATCTATTTAGACGCTATTGTAGTCGTTGTCGAGGAGATTTGAAATATAGATTTTGATTGTTGAAACATTATAAAACAATCGAATTATACACATTTTACGATAGAATTATATAAAATTTCAAACTCACATATCTCCGTTACTGTTGAAGATACAGAAGTGATTTTACACTCAAAGGAATTAGGTCGACCTAACCTAACCTAAACTGACCTGACCTAACCTAACCTAACCTAACTTTACTTAACCTAACCTAACCTAACCTAATAACAATAAATTAAACAATCTATTTAGACGCTATTGTAGTCGTTGTCGAGGAGATTTGAAATACAGATTTTGATTGTTGAAACATTATAAAACAATCGAATTATACACATTTTACGATAGAATTATATAAAATTTCAAACTCGCATATCTCCGTTAATGTTGAAGATACAGAAGTGATTTTACACTCAATGGAATTAGGTTGACCTAACCTAACCTAAACTGACCTGACCTAACCTAACCTAACCTAACTTTACTTAACCTAACCTAACCTAACCTAATAACAATAAAATAAAAACAATCTCTTTGTGCCCGATTGTAGTCGTTCTCGAGGAGATTTGAAATATAGATTTTGATTGTTGAAACATTATAAAACAATCTAATTATACACATTTTACGATAGAATTATATAAAATTTCAAACTCGAATATCTCCGTTAATGTTGAAGATACAGAAGTGATTTGGCACTCATTGGAATCAGGTCGACGCTCTCTATTGGCTCATGGGGAAAATGTAATCCATGTGTAATATTCATGCTTAGTTACCATGGAAACTCTTATAACAATAAATTATACAATCTATTTAGGCGGTATTTTAGTCGTCCAGGAGATTAAAAATATAGATTTTGATTGTTGAAACATTATAAAACAATCGAATTATACACTTTTTACGATAGAATTATATAAAATTTCAAACTCGTATATCTCCGTTACTGTTGAAGATACAGAAGTGATTTTACAGTCAATGGAATTAGGTCGACTTAACCTAACCTAAACTGACCTGACCTAACCTAATCTAACCTAACTTTACTTAACAAAACCTAACCTAAACTAATAACAATAAAATAAAAACAATCTTTTTGTGACCGATTGTAGTCGTTGTCGAGGAGATTTGAAATATAGATTTCGATGGTTGAAACATTATAAAACAATCGAATTCCACACATTTTACAATATAATTATATAAAATTTCAAACTCGCATATCTCCGTTACTGTTGAAGATACAGAAATGAATTTGCACTCAATGGAATCAGGTCGACGCTCTCTATTGGCTCATGGGGAAAATGTAATCCATGTGTAATATTCATGCTTAGTTACCATGGAAACTCTCATAACAATAAATTAAACAATCTATTTAGACGCTATTGTAGTAGTTGTCGAGGAGATTTCAAATATAGATTTTGATTGTTGAAACATTATAAAACAATCGAATTATAAACATTTTACGATAAAATTATATAAAATTTCAAACTCGCATATCTCCGTTACTGTTGAAGATACAGAAGTGATTTTACACTCAATGGAATTAGGTCGACCTAACCTAACCTAAACTGACCTGACCTAACCTAACCTAACTTTACTTAACATAACCTAACCTAACCTAATAACAATAAAATAAAAACAATCTATTTGTGCCGATTGTAGTCGTTCTCGAGGAGATTTGAAATATAGATTTTGATTGTTGAAACATTATAAAACAATCGAATTCCACACATTTTACAATATAATTATATAAAATTTCAAACTCGTATATCTCTGTTACTATTGAAGATACAGAAGTGATTTTGCACTCAATGGAATCAGGTCGACGTTCTCTATTGGCTCATGGGGAAAAATGTAATCCATGTGTAATATTCATGCTTAGTTACCGTGGAAACTCTCACAACAATAAATTAAACAATCTATTTAGACGCTATTGTAGTCGTTGTCGAGGAGATTTGAAATATAGATTTTGATTGTTGAAACATTATAAAACAATCGAATTATACACATTTTACGATAGAATTATATAAAATTTCAAACTCACATATCTCCGTTACTGTTGAAGATACAGAAGTGATTTTACACTCAATGGAATTAGGTTGACCTAACCTAACCTAAACTGACCTGACCTAACCTAATCTAACCTAACTTTACTTAACAAAACCTAACCTAAACTAATAACAATAAAATAAAAACAATCTTTTTGTGACCGATTGTAGTCGTTGTCGAGGAGATTTGAAATATAGATTTCGATGGTTGAAACATTATAAAACAATCGAATTCCACGCATTTTACAATATAATTATATAAAATATCAAACTCTCATATCTCCGTTACTATTGAAAATACAGAAGTGATTTTGCACTCAATGGAATCAGGTCGACGCTCTCTATTGGCTCATGGCGAAAAATGTAAACCATGTGTAATATTCATGCTTAGTTACCATGGAAACTCTCATAACAATAAATAAAACAATCTATTTAGACGCTATTGTAGTCGTTGTCGAGGAAATTTCAAATATAGATTTTGATTGTTGAAACATTATAAAACAATCGAATTATACACATTTTACGATAGAATTATATAAAATTTCAAACTCGCATATCTCCGTTACTGTTCAAGATACAGAAGTGATTTTACACTCAATGGAATTAGGTCGACCTAACCTACCCTAAACTGACCTGACCTAACCTAACCTAACCTAACTTTACTTAACCTAACCTAACCTAACCTAATAACAATAAAATAAAAACAATCTATTTGTGCCGATTGTAGTCGTTCTCGAGGAGATTTGAAATATAGATTTTGATTGTTGAAACATTATAAAACAATCGAATTCCACACATTTTACAATATAATTATATAAAATTTCAAACTCGTATATCTCTGTTACTATTGAAGATACAGAAGTGATTTTGCACTCAATGGAATCAGGTCGACGTTCTCTATTGACTCATGGGGAAAATGTAATCCATGTGTAATATTCATGCTTATTTACCGTGGAAACTCTCACAACAATAAATTAAACAATCTATTTAGACGCTATTGTAGTCGTTGTCGAGGAGATTTGAAATATAGATTTTGATTGTTGAAACATTATAAAACAATCGAATTATACACATTTTACGATAGAATTATATAAAATTTCAAACTCACATATCTCCGTTACTGTTGAAGATACAGAAGTGATTTTACACTCAATGGAATTAGGTTGACCTAACCTAACCTAAACTGACCTGACCTAACCTAACCTAACCTAACTTTACTTAACCTAACCTAACCTAACCTAATAACAATAAATTAAACAATCTATTTAGACGCTATTGTAGTCGTTGTCGAGGAGATTTGAAATACAGATTTTGATTGTTGAAACATTATAAAACAATCGAATTATACACATTTTACGATAGAATTATATAAAATTTCAAACTCGCATATCTCCGTTAATGTTGAAGATACAGAAGTGATTTTACACTCAATGGAATTAGGTTGACCTAACCTAAACTAAACTGACCTGACCTAACCTAACCTAACCTAACTTTACTTAACCTAACCTAACCTAACCTAATAACAATAAAATAAAAACAATCTCTTTGTGCCCGATTGTAGTCGTTCTCGAGGAGATTTGAAATATAGATTTTGATTGTTGAAACATTATAAAACAATCTAATTATACACATTTTACGATAGAATTATATAAAATTTCAAACTCGAATATCTCCGTTAATGTTGAAGATACAGAAGTGATTTGGCACTCATTGGAATCAGGTCGACGCTCTCTATTGGCTCATGGGGAAAATGTAATCCATGTGTAATATTCATGCTTAGTTACCATGGAAACTCTTATAACAATAAATTATACAATCTATTTAGGCGCTATTTTAGTCGTCCAGGAGATTAAAAATATAGATTTTGATTGTTGAAACATTATAAAACAATCGAATTATACACTTTTTACGATAGAATTATATAAAATTTCAAACTCGCATATCTCCGTTACTGTTGAAGATACAGAAGTGATTTTACATTCAATGGAATTAGGTCGACTTAACCTAACCTAAACTGACCTGACCTAACCTAATCTAACCTAACTTTACTTAACAAAACCTAACCTAAACTAATAACAATAAAATAAAAACAATCTTTTTGTGACCGATTGTAGTCGTTGTCGAGGAGATTTGAAATATAGATTTCGATGGTTGAAACATTATAAAACAATCGAATTCCACGCATTTTACAATATAATTATATAAAATATCAAACTCTCATATCTCCGTTACTATTGAAAATACAGAAGTGATTTTGCACTCAATGGAATCAGGTCGACGCTCTCTATTGGCTCATGGCGAAAAATGTAAACCATGTGTAATATTCATGCTTAGTTACCATGGAAACTCTCATAACAATAAATTAAACAATCTATTTAGACGCTATTGTAGTCGTTGTCGAGGAAATTTCAAATATAGATTTTGATTGTTGAAACATTATAAAACAATCGAATTATACACATTTTACGATAGAATTATATAAAATTTCAAACTCGCATATCTCCGTTACTGTTCAAGATACAGAAGTGATTTTACACTCAATGGAATTAGGTCGACCTAACCTACCCTAAACTGACCTGACCTAACCTAACCTAACCTAACTTTACTTAACCTAACCTAACCTAACCTAATAACAATAAAATAAAAACAATCTATTTGTGCCGATTGTAGTCGTTCTCGAGGAGATTTGAAATATAGATTTTGATTGTTGAAACATTATAAAACAATCGAATTCCACACATTTTACAATATAATTATATAAAATTTCAAACTCGTATATCTCTGTTACTATTGAAGATACAGAAGTGATTTTGCACTCAATGGAATCAGGTCGACGTTCTCTATTGACTCATGGGGAAAATGTATTCCATGTGTAATATTCATGCTTATTTACCGTGGAAACTCTCACAACAATAAATTAAACAATCTATTTAGACGCTATTGTAGTCGTTGTCGAGGAGATTTGAAATATAGATTTTGATTGTTGAAACATTATAAAACAATCGAATTATACACATTTTACGACAGAATTATATAAAATTTCAAACTCACATATCTCCGTTACTGTTGAAGATACAGAAGTGATTTTACACTCAATGGAATTAGGTTGACCTAACCTAACCTAAACTGACCTGACCTAACCTAACCTAACCTAACTTTACTTAACCTAACCTAACCTAACCTAATAACAATAAATTAAACAATCTATTTAGACGCTATTGTAGTCGTTGTCGAGGAGATTTGAAATACAGATTTTGATTGTTGAAACATTATAAAACAATCGAATTATACACATTTTACGATAGAATTATATAAAATTTCAAACTCGCATATCTCCGTTAATGTTGAAGATACAGAAGTGATTTTACACTCAATGGAATTAGGTTGACCTAACCTAAACTAAACTGACCTGACCTAACCTAACCTAACCTAACTTTACTTAACCTAACCTAACCTAACCTAATAACAATAAAATAAAAACAATCTCTTTGTGCCCGATTGTAGTCGTTCTCGAGGAGATTTGAAATATAGATTTTGATTGTTGAAACATTATAAAACAATCTAATTATACACATTTTACGATAGAATTATATAAAATTTCAAACTCGAATATCTCCGTTAATGTTGAAGATACAGAAGTGATTTGGCACTCATTGGAATCAGGTCGACGCTCTCTATTGGCTCATGGGGAAAATGTAATCCATGTGTAATATTCATGCTTAGTTACCATGGAAACTCTTATAACAATAAATTATACAATCTATTTAGGCGCTATTTTAGTCGTCCAGGAGATTAAAAATATAGATTTTGATTGTTGAAACATTATAAAACAATCGAATTATACACTTTTTACGATAGAATTATATAAAATTTCAAACTCGCATATCTCCGTTACTGTTGAAGATACAGAAGTGATTTTACATTCAATGGAATTAGGTCGACTTAACCTAACCTAAACTGACCTGACCTAACCTAATCTAACCTAACTTTACTTAACAAAACCTAACCTAAACTAATAACAATAAAATAAAAACAATCTTTTTGTGACCGATTGTAGTCGTTGTCGAGGAGATTTGAAATATAGATTTCGATGGTTGAAACATTATAAAACAGTCGAAATCCACACATTTTACAATATAATTATATAAAATTTCAAACTCGCATATCTCCGTTACTGTTGAAGATACAGAAGTGAATTTGCACTCAATGGAATCAGGTCGACGCTCTCTATTGGCTCATGGGGAAAATGTAATCCATGTGTAATATTCATGCTTAGTTACCATGGAAACTCTCATAACAATAAATTAAACAATCTATTTAGACGCTATTGTAGTAGTTGTCGAGGAGATTTCAAATATAGATTTTGATTGTTGAAACATTATAAAACAATCGAATTATACACATTTTACGATAAAATTACATAAAATTTCAAACTCGCATATCTCCGTTACTGTTGAAGATACAGAAGTGATTTTACACTCAATGGAATTAGGTCGAACTAGATTAACCTTAACTGACCTGACCTAACCTAACCTAACCTAACTTTACTTAACATAACCTAACCTAACCTAATAACAATAAAATAAAAACAATCTATTTGTGCTGATTGTAGTCGTTCTCGAGAAGATTTGAAATATAGATTTTGATTGTTGAAACATTATAAAACAATCGAATTCCACGCATTTTACAATATAATTATATAAAATATCAAAATCTCATATCTCCGTTACTATTGAAAATACAGAAGTGATTTTGCACTCAATGGAATCAGGTCGACGCTCTCTATTGGCTCATGGCGAAAAATGTAATCCATGTGTAATATTCATGCTTAGTTACCATGGAAACTCTCATAACAATAAATTAAACAATCTATTTAGACGCTATTGTAGTCGTTGTCGAGGAGATTTCAAATATAGATTTTGATTGTTGAAACATTATAAAACAATCGAATTATACACATTTTAGAATAGAATTATATAAAATTTCAAACTCGCATATCTCCGTTACTGTTCAAGATACAGAAGTGATTTTACACTCAATGGAATTAGGTCGACCTAACCTAACCTAAACTGACCTGACCTAACCTAACCTAACATAACTTTACTTAACCTAACCTAACCTAACCTAATAACAATAAAATAAAAACAATCTATTTGTGCCGATTGTAGTCGTTCTCGAGGAGATTTGAAATATAGATTTTGATTGTTGAAACATTATAAAACAATCGAATTCCACACATTTTACAATATAATTATATAAAATTTCAAACTCGTATATCTCTGTTACTATTGAAGATACAGAAGTGATTTTGCACTCAATGGAATCAGGTCGACGCTCTCTATTGGCTCATGGGGAAAAATGTAATCCATGTGTAATATTCATGCTTAGTTACCGTGGAAACTCTCACAACAATAAATTAAACAATCTATTTAGACGCTATTGTAGTCGTTGTCGAGGAGATTTGAAATATAGATTTTGATTGTTGAAACATTATAAAACAATCGAATTATACACATTTTACGATAGAATTATATAAAATTTCAAACTCACATATCTCCGTTACTGTTGAAGATACAGAAGTGATTTTACACTCAAAGGAATTAGGTCGACCTAACCTAACCTAAACTGACCTGACCTAACCTAACCTAACCTAACTTTACTTAACCTAACCTAACCTAACCTAATAACAATAAATTAAACAATCTATTTAGACGCTATTGTAGTAGTTGTCGAGGAGATTTCAAATATAGATTTTGATTGTTGAAACATTATAAAACAATCGAATTATACACATTTTACGACAGAATTATATAAAATTTCAAACTCACATATCTCCGTTACTGTTGAAGATACAGAAGTGATTTTACACTCAATGGAATTAGGTTGACCTAACCTAACCTAAACTGACCTGACCTAACCTAACCTAACCTAACTTTACTTAACCTAACCTAACCTAACCTAATAACAATAAATTAAACAATCTATTTAGACGCTATTGTAGTCGTTGTCGAGGAGATTTGAAATACAGATTTTGATTGTTGAAACATTATAAAACAATCGAATTATACACATTTTACGATAGAATTATATAAAATTTCAAACTCGCATATCTCCGTTAATGTTGAAGATACAGAAGTGATTTTACACTCAATGGAATTAGGTTGACCTAACCTAAACTAAACTGACCTGACCTAACCTAACCTAACCTAACTTTACTTAACCTAACCTAACCTAACCTAATAACAATAAAATAAAAACAATCTCTTTGTGCCCGATTGTAGTCGTTCTCGAGGAGATTTGAAATATAGATTTTGATTGTTGAAACATTATAAAACAATCTAATTATACACATTTTACGATAGAATTATATAAAATTTCAAACTCGAATATCTCCGTTAATGTTGAAGATACAGAAGTGATTTGGCACTCATTGGAATCAGGTCGACGCTCTCTATTGGCTCATGGGGAAAATGTAATCCATGTGTAATATTCATGCTTAGTTACCATGGAAACTCTTATAACAATAAATTATACAATCTATTTAGGCGCTATTTTAGTCGTCCAGGAGATTAAAAATATAGATTTTGATTGTTGAAACATTATAAAACAATCGAATTATACACTTTTTACGATAGAATTATATAAAATTTCAAACTCGCATATCTCCGTTACTGTTGAAGATACAGAAGTGATTTTACATTCAATGGAATTAGGTCGACTTAACCTAACCTAAACTGACCTGACCTAACCTAATCTAACCTAACTTTACTTAACAAAACCTAACCTAAACTAATAACAATAAAATAAAAACAATCTTTTTGTGACCGATTGTAGTCGTTGTCGAGGAGATTTGAAATATAGATTTCGATGGTTGAAACATTATAAAACAGTCGAATTCCACACATTTTACAATATAATTATATAAAATTTCAAACTCGCATATCTCCGTTACTGTTGAAGATACAGAAGTGAATTTGCACTCAATGGAATCAGGTCGACGCTCTCTATTGGCTCATGGGGAAAATGTAATCCATGTGTAATATTCATGCTTAGTTACCATGGAAACTCTCATAACAATAAATTAAACAATCTATTTAGACGCTATTGTAGTAGTTGTCGAGGAGATTTCAAATATAGATTTTGATTGTTGAAACATTATAAAACAATCGAATTATACACATTTTACGATAGAATTATATAAAATTTCAAACTCACATATCTCCGTTACTGTTGAAGATACAGAAGTGATTTTACACTCAAAGGAATTAGGTCGACCTAACCTAACCTAAACTGACCTGACCTAACCTAACCTAACCTAACTTTACTTAACCTAACCTAACCTAACCTAATAACAATAAATTAAACAATCTATTTAGACGCTATTGTAGTAGTTGTCGAGGAGATTTCAAATATAGATTTTGATTGTTGAAACATTATAAAACAATCGAATTATACACATTTTACGACAGAATTATATAAAATTTCAAACTCACATATCTCCGTTACTGTTGAAGATACAGAAGTGATTTTACACTCAATGGAATTAGGTTGACCTAACCTAACCTAAACTGACCTGACCTAACCTAACCTAACCTAACTTTACTTAACCTAACCTAACCTAACCTAATAACAATAAATTAAACAATCTATTTAGACGCTATTGTAGTAGTTGTCGAGGAGATTTGAAATACAGATTTTGATTGTTGAAACATTATAAAACAATCGAATTATACACATTTTACGATAGAATTATATAAAATTTCAAACTCGCATATCTCCGTTAATGTTGAAGATACAGAAGTGATTTTACACTCAATGGAATTAGGTTGACCTAACCTAAACTAAACTGACCTGACCTAACCTAACCTAACCTAACTTTACTTAACCTAACCTAACCTAACCTAATAACAATAAAATAAAAACAATCTCTTTGTGCCCGATTGTAGTCGTTCTCGAGGAGATTTGAAATATAGATTTTGATTGTTGAAACATTATAAAACAATCTAATTATACACATTTTACGATAGAATTATATAAAATTTCAAACTCGAATATCTCCGTTAATGTTGAAGATACAGAAGTGATTTGGCACTCATTGGAATCAGGTCGACGCTCTCTATTGGCTCATGGGGAAAATGTAATCCATGTGTAATATTCATGCTTAGTTACCATGGAAACTCTTATAACAATAAATTATACAATCTATTTAGGCGCTATTTTAGTCGTCCAGGAGATTAAAAATATAGATTTTGATTGTTGAAACATTATAAAACAATCGAATTATACACTTTTTACGATAGAATTATATAAAATTTCAAACTCGCATATCTCCGTTACTGTTGAAGATACAGAAGTGATTTTACATTCAATGGAATTAGGTCGACTTAACCTAACCTAAACTGACCTGACCTAACCTAATCTAACCTAACTTTACTTAACAAAACCTAACCTAAACTAATAACAATAAAATAAAAACAATCTTTTTGTGACCGATTGTAGTCGTTGTCGAGGAGATTTGAAATATAGATTTCGATGGTTGAAACATTATAAAACAGTCGAATTCCACACATTTTACAATATAATTATATAAAATTTCAAACTCGCATATCTCCGTTACTGTTGAAGATACAGAAGTGAATTTGCACTCAATGGAATCAGGTCGACGCTCTCTATTGGCTCATGGGGAAAATGTAATCCATGTGTAATATTCATGCTTAGTTACCATGGAAACTCTCATAACAATAAATTAAACAATCTATTTAGACGCTATTGTAGTAGTTGTCGAGGAGATTTCAAATATAGATTTTGATTGTTGAAACATTATAAAACAATCGAATTATACACATTTTACGATAAAATTACATAAAATTTCAAACTCGCATATCTCCGTTACTGTTGAAGATACAGAAGTGATTTTACACTCAATGGAATTAGGTCGAACTAGCCTAACCTTAACTGACCTGACCTAACCTAACCTAACCTAACTTTACTTAACCTAACCTAACCTAACCTAATAACAATAAAATAAAAACAATCTATTTGTGCTGATTGTAGTCGTTCTCGAGAAGATTTGAAATATAGATTTTGATTGTTGAAACATTATAAAACAATCGAATTCCACGCATTTTACAATATAATTATATAAAATATCAAAATCTCATATCTCCGTTACTATTGAAAATACAGAAGTGATTTTGCACTCAATGGAATCAGGTCGACGCTCTCTATTGGCTCATGGCGAAAAATGTAATCCATGTGTAATATTCATGCTTAGTTACCATGGAAACTCTCATAACAATAAATTAAACAATCTATTTAGACGCTATTGTAGTCGTTGTCGAGGAGATTTCAAATATAGATTTTGATTGTTGAAACATTATAAAACAATCGAATTATACACATTTTAGAATAGAATTATATAAAATTTCAAACTCGCATATCTCCGTTACTGTTCAAGATACAGAAGTGATTTTACACTCAATGGAATTAGGTCGACCTAACCTAACCTAAACTGACCTGACCTAACCTAACCTAACATAACTTTACTTAACCTAACCTAACCTAACCTAATAACAATAAAATAAAAACAATCTATTTGTGCCGATTGTAGTCGTTCTCGAGGAGATTTGAAATATAGATTTTGATTGTTGAAACATTATAAAACAATCGAATTCCACACATTTTACAATATAATTATATAAAATTTCAAACTCGTATATCTCTGTTACTATTGAAGATACAGAAGTGATTTTGCACTCAATGGAATCAGGTCGACGCTCTCTATTGGCTCATGGGGAAAAATGTAATCCATGTGTAATATTCATGCTTAGTTACCGTGGAAACTCTCACAACAATAAATTATACAATCTATTTAGGCGGTATTTTAGTCGTCCAGGAGATTAAAAATATAGATTTTGATTGTTGAAACATTATAAAACAATCGAATTATACACTTTTTACGATAGAATTATATAAAATTTCAAACTCACATATCTCCGTTACTGTTGAAGATACAGAAGTGATTTTACACTCAATGGAATTAGGTTGACCTAACCTAACCTAAACTGACCTGACCAAACCTAACCTAACTTTACTTAACCTAACCTAACCTAACCTAATAACAATAAATTAAACAATCTATTTAGACGCTATTGTAGTCGTTGTCGAGGAGATTTGAAATACAGATTTTGATTGTTGAAACATTATAAAACAATCGAATTATACACATTTTACGATAGAATTATATAAAATTTCAAACTCGCATATCTCCGTTAATGTTGAAGATACAGAAGTGATTTTACACTCAATGGAATTAGGTTGACCTAACCTAAACTAAACTGACCTGACCTAACCTAACCTAACCTTACTTTACTTAACCTAACCTAACGTAACCTAATAACAATAAAATAAAAACAATCTCTTTGTGCCCGATTGTAGTCGTTCTCGAGGAGATTTGAAATATAGATTTTGATTGTTGAAACATTATAAAACAATCTAATTATACACATTTTACGATAGAATTATATAAAATTACAAACTCGAATATCTCCGTTAATGTTGAAGATACAGAAGTGATTTGGCACTCATTGGAATCAGGTCGACGCTCTCTATTGGCTCATGGGGAAAATGTAATCCATGTGTAATATTCATGCTTAGTTACCATGGAAACTCTTATAACAATAAATTATACAATCTATTTAGGCGCTATTTTAGTCGTCCAGGAGATTAAAAATATAGATTTTGATTGTTGAAACATTATAAAACAATCGAATTATACACTTTTTACGATAGAATTATATAAAATTTCAAACTCGCATATCTCCGTTACTGTTGAAGATACAGAAGTGATTTTACATTCAATGGAATTAGGTCGACTTAACCTAACCTAAACTGACCTGACCTAACCTAATCTAACCTAACTTTACTTAACAAAACCTAACCTAAACTAATAACAATAAAATAATAACAATCTTTTTGTGACCGATTGTAGTCGTTGTCGAGGAGATTTGAAATATAGATTTCGATGGTTGAAACATTATAAAACATTCGAATTCCACACATTTTACAATATAATTATATAAAATTTCAAACTCGCATATCTCCGTTACTGTTGAAGATACAGAAGTGAATTTGCACTCAATGGAATCAGGTCGACGCTCTCTATTGGCTCATGGGGAAAATGTAATCCATGTGTAATATTCATGCTTAGTTACCATGGAAACTCTCATAACAATAAATTAAACAATCTATTTAGACGCTATTGTAGTAGTTGTCGAGGAGATTTCAAATATAGATTTTGATTGTTGAAACATTATAAAACAATCGAATTATACACATTTTACGATAAAATTACATAAAATTTCAAACTCGCATATCTCCGTTACTGTTGAAGATACAGAAGTGATTTTACACTCAATGGAATTAGGTCGAACTAGCCTAACCTAAACTGACCTGACCTAACCTAACCTAACCTAACTTTACTTAACCTAACCTAACCTAACCTAATAACAATAAAATAAAAACAATCTATTTGTGCTGATTGTAGTCGTTCTCGAGAAGATTTGAAATATAGATTTTGATTGTTGAAACATTATAAAACAATCGAATTCCACGCATTTTACAATATAATTATATAAAATATCAAAATCTCATATCTCCGTTACTATTGAAAATACAGAAGTGATTTTGCACTCAATGGAATCAGGTCGACGCTCTCTATTGGCTCATGGCGAAAAATGTAATCCATGTGTAATATTCATGCTTAGTTACCATGGAAACTCTCATAACAATAAATTAAACAATCTATTTAGACGCTATTGTAGTCGTTGTCGAGGAGATTTCAAATATAGATTTTGATTGTTGAAACATTATAAAACAATCGAATTATACACATTTTACGATAGAATTATATAAAATTTCAAACTCGCATATCTCCGTTACTGTTCAAGATACAGAAGTGATTTTACACTCAATGGAATTCGGTCGACCTAACCTAACCTAAACTGACCTGACCTAACCTAACCTAACATAACTTTACTTAACCTAACCTAACCTAACCTAATAACAATAAAATAAAAACAATCTATTTGTGCCGATTGTAGTCGTTCTCGAGGATATTTGAAATATAGATTTTGATTGTTGAAACATTATAAAACAATCGAATTCCACACATTTTACAATATAATTATATAAAATTTCAAACTCGTATATCTCTGTTACTATTGAAGATACAGAAGTGATTTTGCACTCAATGGAATCAGGTCGACGCTCTCTATTGGCTCATGGGGAAAAATGTAATCCATGTGTAATATTCATGCTTAGTTACCGTGGAAACTCTCACAACAATAAATTAAACAATCTATTTAGACGCTATTGTAGTCGTTGTCGAGGAGATTTGAAATATAGATTTTGATTGTTGAAACATTATAAAACAATCGAATTATACACATTTTACGATAGAATTATATAAAATTTCAAACTCACATATCTCCGTTACTGTTGAAGATACAGAAGTGATTTTACACTCAAAGGAATTAGGTCGACCTAACCTAACCTAAACTGACCTGACCTAACCTAACCTAACCTAACTTTACTTAACCTAACCTAACCTAACCTAATAACAATAAATTAAACAATCTATTTAGACGCTATTGTAGTCGTTGTCGAGGAGATTTGAAATACAGATTTTGATTGTTGAAACATTATAAAACAATCGAATTATACACATTTTACGATAGAATTATATAAAATTTCAAACTCGCATATCTCTGTTAATGTTGAAGATACAGAAGTGATTTTACACTCAATGGAATTAGGTTGACCTAACCTAACCTAAACTGACCTGACCTAACCTAACCTAACCTAACTTAACTTAACCTAACCTAACCTCACCTAATAACAATAAAATAAAAACAATCTCTTTGTGCCCGATTGTAGTCGTTCTCGAGGAGATTTGAAATATAGATTTTGATTGTTGAAACATTATAAAACAATCTAATTATACACATTTTACGATAGAATTATATAAAATTTCAAACTCGAATATCTCCGTTAATGTTGAAGATACAGAAGTGATTTGGCACTCATTGGAATCAGGTCGACGCTCTCTATTGGCTCATGGGGAAAATGTAATCCATGTGTAATATTCATGCTTAGTTACCATGGAAACTCTCATAACAATAAATTAAACAATCTATTTAGACGCTATTGTAGTAGTTGTCGAGGAGATTTCAAATATAGATTTTGATTGTTGAAACATAATAAAACAATCGAATTATACACATTTTACGATAAAATTATATAAAATTTCAAACTCGCATATCTCCGTTACTGTTGAAGATACAGAAGTGATTTTACACTCAATGGAATTAGGTCGAACTAGCCTAACCTAAACTGACCTGACCTAACCTAACCTAACCTAACTTTACTTAACCTAACCTAACCTAACCTAATAACAATAAAATAAAAACAATCTATTTGTGCCGATTGTAGTCGTTCTCGAGATGATTTGAAATATAGATTTTGATTGTTGAAACATTATAAAACAATCGAATTCCACACATTTTACAATATAATTATATAAAATTTCAAACTCGAATATCTCCGTTAATGTTGAAGATACAGAAGTGATTTGGCACTCATTGGAATCAGGTCGACGCTCTCTATTGGCTCATGGGGAAAATGTAATCCATGTGTAATATTCATGCTTAGTTACCATGGAAACTCTTATAACAATAAATTATACAATCTATTTAGGCGCTATTTTAGTCGTCCAGGAGATTAAAAATATAGATTTTGATTGTTGAAACATTATAAAACAATCGAATTATACACTTTTTACGATAGAATTAAATAAAATTTCAAACTCGTATATCTCCGTTACTGTTGAAGATACAGAAGTGATTTTACAGTCAATGGAATTAGGTCGACTTAACCTAACCTAAACTGACCTGACCTAACCTAATCTAACCTAACTTTACTTAACAAAACCTAACCTAAACTAATAACAATAAAATAAAAACAATCTTTTTGTGACCGATTGTAGTCGTTGTCGAGGAGATTTGAAATATAGATTTCGATGGTTGAAACATTATAAAACAATCGAATTCCACACATTTTACAATATAATTATATAAAATTTCAAACTCGCATATCTCCGTTACTGTTGAAGATACAGAAGTGAATTTGCACTCAATGGAATCAGGTCGACGCTCTCTATTGGCTCATGGGGAAAATGTAATCCATGTGTAATATTCATGCTTAGTTACCATGGAAACTCTCATAACAATAAATTAAACAATCTATTTAGACGCTATTGTAGTAGTTGTCGAGGAGATTTCAAATATAGATTTTGATTGTTGAAACATTATAAAACAATCGAATTATACACATTTTACGATAAAATTATATAAAATTTCAAACTCGCATATCTCCGTTACTGTTGAAGATACAGAAGTGATTTTACACTCAATGGAATTAGGTCGAACTAGCCTAACCTAAACTGACCTGACCTAACCTAACCTAACCTAACTTTACTTAACCTAACCTAACCTAACCTAATAACAATAAAATAAAAACAATCTATTTGTGCCGATTGTAGTCGTTCTCGAGGAGATTTGAAATATAGATTTTGATTGTTGAAACATTATAAAACAATCGAATTCCACACATTTTACAATATAATTATATAAAATTTCAAACTCGAATATCTCCGTTAATGTTGAAGATACAGAAGTGATTTGGCACTCATTGGAATCAGGTCGACGCTCTCTATTGGCTCATGGGGAAAATGTAATCCATGTGTAATATTCATGCTTAGTCACCATGGAAACTCTTATAACAATAAATTATACAATCTATTTAGGCGCTATTTTAGTCGTCCAGGAGATTAAAAATATAGATTTTGATTGTTGAAACATTATAAAACAATCGAATTATACACTTTTTACGATAGAATTATATAAAATTTCAAACTCGCATATCTCCGTTACTGTTGAAGATACAGAAGTGATTTTACATTCAATGGAATTAGGTCGACTTAACCTAACCTAAACTGACCTGACCTAACCTAATCTAACCTAACTTTACTTAACAAAACCTAACCTAAACTAATAACAATAAAATAAAAACAATCTTTTTGTGACCGATTGTAGTCGTTGTCGAGGAGATTTGAAATATAGATTTCGATGGTTGAAACATTATAAAACAGTCGAATTCCACACATTTTACAATATAATTATATAAAATTTCAAACTCGCATATCTCCGTTACTGTTGAAGATACAGAAGTGAATTTGCACTCAATGGAATCAGGTCGACGCTCTCTATTGGCTCATGGGGAAAATGTAATCCATGTGTAATATTCATGCTTAGTTACCATGGAAACTCTCATAACAATAAATTAAACAATCTATTTAGACGCTATTGTAGTAGTTGTCGAGGAGATTTCAAATACAGATTTTGATTGTTGAAACATTATAAAACAATCGAATTATACACATTTTACGATAAAATTACATAAAATTTCAAACTCGCATATCTCCGTTACTGTTGAAGATACAGAAGTGATTTTACACTCAATGGAATTAGGTCGAACTAGCCTAACCTAAACTGACCTGACCTAACCTAACCTAACCTAACTTTACTTAACCTAACCTAACCTAACCTAATAACAATAAAATAAAAACAATCTCTTTGTGCCCGATTGTAGTCGTTCTCGAGGAGATTTGAAATATAGATTTTGATTGTTGAAACATTATAAAACAATCGAATTCCACGCATTTTACAATATAATTATATAAAATATCAAAATCTCATATCTCCGTTACTATTGAAAATACAGAAGTGATTTTGCACTCAATGGAATCAGGTCGACGCTCTCTATTGGCTCATGGCGAAAAATGTAATCCATGTGTAATATTCATGCTTAGTTACCATGGAAACTCTCATAACAATAAATTAAACAATCTATTTAGACGCTATTGTAGTCGTTGTCGAGGAGATTTCAAATATAGATTTTGATTGTTGAAACATTATAAAACAATCGAATTATACACATTTTACGATAGAATTATATAAAATTTCAAACTCGCATATCTCCGTTACTGTTCAAGATACAGAAGTGATTTTACACTCAATGGAATTAGGTCGACCTAACCTAACCTAAACTGACCTGACCTAACCTAACCTAACATAACTTTACTTAACCTAACCTAACCTAACCTAATAACAATAAAATAAAAACAATCTATTTGTGCCGATTGTAGTCGTTCTCGAGGAGATTTGAAATATAGATTTTGATTGTTGAAACATTATAAAACAATCGAATTCCAAACATTTTACAATATAATTTTATAAAATTTCAAACTCGTATATCTCTGTTACTATTGAAGATACAGAAGTGATTTTGCACTCAATGGAATCAGGTCGACGCTCTCTATTGGCTCATGGGGAAAATGTAATCCATGTGTAATATTCATGCTTAGTTACCATGGAAACTCTTATAACAATAAATTATACAATCTATTTAGGCGCTATTTTAGTCGTCCAGGAGATTAAAAATATAGATTTTGATTGTTGAAACATTATAAAACAATCGAATTATACACTTTTTACGATAGAATTATATAAAATTTCAAACTCGTATATCTCCGTTACTGTTGAAGATACAGAAGTGATTTTACAGTCAATGGAATTAGGTCGACTTAACCTAACCTAAACGGACCTGACCTAACCTAATCTAACCTAACTTTACTTAACAAAACCTAACCTAAACTAATAACAATAAAATAAAAACAATCTTTTTGTGACCGATTGTACTCGTTGTCGAGGAGATTTGAAATATAGATTTCGATTTTTGAAACATTATAAAACAATCGAATTCCACACATTTTACAATATAATTATATAAAATTTCAAACTCGCATATCTCCGTTACTGTTGAAGATACAGAAGTGAATTTGCACTCAATGGAATCAGGTCGACGCTCTCTATTGGCTCATGGGGAAAATGTAATCCATGTGTAATATTCATGCTTAGTTACCATGGAAACTCTCATAACAATAAATTAAACAATCTATTTAGACGCTATTGTAGTAGTTGTCGAGGAGATTTCAAATATAGATTTTGATTGTTGAAACATTATAAAACAATCGAATTATACACATTTTACGATAAAATTATATAAAATTTCAAACTCGCATATCTCCGTTACTGTTGAAGATACAGAAGTGATTTTACACTCAATGGAATTAGGTCGAACTAGCCTAACCTAAACTGACCTGACCTAACCTAACCTAACCTAACTTTACTTAACCTAACCTAACCTCACCTAATAACAATAAAATAAAAACAATCTATTTGTGCCGATTGTAGTCGTTCTCGAGGAGATTTGAAATATAGATTTTGATTGTTGAAACATTATAAAACAATCGAATTCCACACATTTTACAATATAATTATATAAAATTTCAAACTCGAATATCTCCGTTAATGTTGAAGATACAGAAGTGATTTGGCACTCATTGGAATCAGGTCGACGCTCTCTATTGGCTCATGGGGAAAATGTAATCCATGTGTAATATTCATGCTTAGTTACCATGGAAACTCTTATAACAATAAATTATACAATCTATTTAGGCGCTATTTTAGTCGTCCAGGAGATTAAAAATATAGATTTTGATTGTTGAAACATTATAAAACAATCGAATTATACACTTTTTACGATAGAATTATATAAAATTTCAAACTCGCATATCTCCGTTACTGTTGAAGATACAGAAGTGATTTTACATTCAATGGAATTAGGTCGACTTAACCTAACCTAAACTGACCTGACCTAACCTAATCTAACCTAACTTTACTTAACAAAACCTAACCTAAACTAATAACAATAAAATAAAAACAATCTTTTTGTGACCGATTGTAGTCGTTGTCGAGGAGATTTGAAATATAGATTTCGATGGTTGAAACATTATAAAACAGTCGAATTCCACACATTTTACAATATAATTATATAAAATTTCAAACTCGCATATCTCCGTTACTGTTGAAGATACAGAAGTGAATTTGCACTCAATGGAATCAGGTCGACGCTCTCTATTGGCTCATGGGGAAAATGTAATCCATGTGTAATATTCATGCTTAGTTACCATGGAAACTCTCATAACAATAAATTAAACAATCTATTTAGACGCTATTGTAGTAGTTGTCGAGGAGATTTCAAATATAGATTTTGATTGTTGAAACATTATAAAACAATCGAATTATACACATTTTACGATAAAATTACATAAAATTTCAAACTCGCATATCTCCGTTACTGTTGAAGATACAGAAGTGATTTTACACTCAATGGAATTAGGTCGAACTAGCCTAACCTAAACTGACCTGACCTAACCTAACCTAACCTAACTTTACTTAACCTAACCTAACCTCACCTAATAACAATAAAATAAAAACAATCTTTTTGTGACCGATTGTAGTCGTTGTCGAGGAGATTTGAAATATAGATTTCGATGGTTGAAACATTATAAAACAATCGAATTCCACACATTTTACAATATAATTATATAAAATTTCAAACTCGCATATCTCCGTTACTGTTGAAGATACAGAAGTGAATTTGCACTCAATGGAATCAGGTCGACGCTCTCTATTGGCTCATGGGGAAAATGTAATCCATGTGTAATATTCATGCTTAGTTACCATGGAAACTCTCATAACAATAAATTAAACAATCTATTTAGACGCTATTGTAGTAGTTGTCGAGGAGATTTCAAATATAGATTTTGATTGTTGAAACATTATAAAACAATCGAATTATACACATTTTACGATAAAATTATATAAAATTTCAAACTCGCATATCTCCGTTAATGTTGAAGATACAGAAGTGATTTTACACTCAATGGAATTAGGTCGACTTAACCTAACCTAAACGGACCTGACCTAACCTAATCTAACCTAACTTTACTTAACCTAACCTAACCTAACCTAATAACAATAAAATAAAAACAATCTATTTGTGCCGATTGTAGTCGTTCTCGAGGAGATTTGAAATATAGATTTTGATTGTTGAAACATTATAAAACAATCGAATTCCACACATTTTACAATATAATTATATAAAATTTCAAACTCGTATATCTCTGTTACTATTGAAGATACAGAAGTGATTTTGCACTCAATGGAATCAGGTCGACGTTCTCTATTGGCTCATGGGGAAAAATGTAATCCATGTGTAATATTCATGCTTATTTACCGTGGAAACTCTCACAACAATAAATTAAACAATCTATTTAGACGCTATTGTAGTCGTTGTCGAGGAGATTTGAAATATAGATTTTGATTGTTGAAACATTATAAAACAATCGAATTATACACATTTTACGATAGAATTATATAAAATTTCAAACTCACATATCTCCGTTACTGTTGAAGATACAGAAGTGATTTTACACTCAATGGAATTAGGTTGACCTAACCTAACCTAAACTGACCTGACCTAACCTAACCTAACCTAACTTTACTTAACCTAACCTAACCTAACCTAATAACAATAAATTAAACAATCTATTTAGACGCTATTGTAGTCGTTGTCGAGGAGATTTGAAATACAGATTTTGATTGTTGAAGCATTATAAAACAATCGAATTATACACATTTTACGATAGAATTATATAAAATTTCAAACTCGCATATCTCCGTTAATGTTGAAGATACAGAAGTGATTTTACACTCAATGGAATTAGGTCGACCTAACCTAAACTAAACTGACCTGACCTAACCTAACCTAACCTAACTTTACTTAACCTAACCTAACCTAACCTAATAACAATAAAATAAAAACAATCTCTTTGTGCCCGATTGTAGTCGTTCTCGAGGAGATTTGAAATATAGATTTTGATTGTTGAAACATTATAAAACAATCTAATTATACACATTTTACGATAGAATTATATAAAATTTCAAACTCGAATATCTCCGTTAATGTTGAAGATACAGAAGTGATTTGGCACTCATTGGAATCAGGTCGACGCTCTCTATTGGCTCATGGGGAAAATGTAATCCATGTTTAATATTCATGCTTAGTTACCATGGAAACTCTTATAACAATAAATTATACAATCTATTTAGGCGCTATTTTAGTCGTCCAGGAGATTAAAAATATAGATTTTGATTGTTGAAACATTATAAAACAATCGAATTATACACTTTTTACGATAGAATTATATAAAATTTCAAACTCGCATATCTCCGTTACTGTTGAAGATACAGAAGTGATTTTACATTCAATGGAATTAGGTCGACTTAACCTAACCTAAACTGACCTGACCTAACCTAATCTAACCTAACTTTACTTAACAAAACCTAACCTAAACTAATAACAATAAAATAAAAACAATCTTTTTGTGACCGATTGTAGTCGTTGTCGAGGAGATTTGAAATATAGATTTCGATGGTTGAAACATTATAAAACAGTCGAATTCCACACATTTTACAATATAATTATATAAAATTTCAAACTCGCATATCTCCGTTACTGTTGAAGATACAGAAGTGAATTTGCACTCAATGGAATCAGGTCGACGCTCTCTATTGGCTCATGGGGAAAATGTAATCCATGTGTAATATTCATGCTTAGTTACCATGGAAACTCTTATAACAATAAATTATACAATCTATTTAGGCGGTATTTTAGTCGTCCAGGAGATTAAAAATATAGATTTTGATTGTTGAAACATAATAAAACAATCGAATTATACACTTTTTACGATAGAATTATATAAAATTTCAAACTCGTATATCTCCGTTACTGTTGAAGATACAGAAGTGATTTTACAGTCAATGGAATTAGGTCGACTTAACCTAACCTAAACGGACCTGACCTAACCTAATCTAACCTAACTTTACTTAACAAAACCTAACCTAAACTAATAACAATAAAATAAAAACAATCTTTTTGTGACCGATTGTAGTCGTTGTCGAGGAGATTTGAAATATAGATTTCGATGGTTGAAACATTATAAAACAATCGAATTCCACACATTTTACAATATAATTATATAAAATTTCAAACTCGCATATCTCCGTTACTGTTGAAGATACAGAAGTGAATTTGCACTCAATGGAATCAGGTCGACGCTCTCTATTGGCTCATGGGGAAAATGTAATCCATGTGTAATATTCATGCTTAGTTACCATGGAAACTCTCATAACAATAAATTAAACAATCTATTTAGACGCTATTGTAGTAGTTGTCGAGGAGATTTCAAATATAGATTTTGATTGTTGAAACATTATAAAACAATCGAATTATACACATTTTACGATAAAATTATATAAAATTTCAAACTCGCATATCTCCGTTACTGTTGAAGATACAGAAGTGATTTTACACTCAATGGAATTAGGTCGAACTAGCCTAACCTAAACTGACCTGACCTAACCTAACCTAACCTAACTTTACTTAACCTAACCTAACCTAACCTAATAACAATAAAATAAAAACAATCTATTTGTGCCGATTGTAGTCGTTCTCGAGGAGATTTGAAATATAGATTTTGATTGTTGAAACATTATAAAACAATCGAATTCCACACATTTTACAATATAATTATATAAAATTTCAAACTCGAATATCTCCGTTAATGTTGAAGATACAGAAGTGATTTGGCACTCATTGGAATCAGGTCGACGCTCTCTATTGGCTCATGGGGAAAATGTAATCCATGTGTAATATTCATGCTTAGTTACCATGGAAACTCTTATAACAATAAATTATACAATCTATTTAGGCGCTATTTTAGTCGTCCAGGAGATTAAAAATATAGATTTTGATTGTTGAAACATTATAAAACAATCGAATTATACACTTTTTACGATAGAATTATATAAAATTTCAAACTCGCATATCTCCGTTACTGTTGAAGATACAGAAGTGATTTTACATTCAATGGAATTAGGTCGACTTAACCTAACCTAAACTGACCTGACCTAACCTAATCTAACCTAACTTTACTTAACAAAACCTAACCTAAACTAATAACAATAAAATAAAAACAATCTTTTTGTGACCGATTGTAGTCGTTGTCGAGGAGATTTGAAATATAGATTTCGATGGTTGAAACATTATAAAACAGTCGAATTCCACACATTTTACAATATATTTATATAAAATTTCAAACTCGCATATCTCCGTTACTGTTGAAGATACAGAAGTGAATTTGCACTCAATGGAATCAGGTCGACGCTCTCTATTGGCTCATGGGGAAAATGTAATCCATGTGTAATATTCATGCTTAGTTACCATGGAAACTCTCATAACAATAAATTAAACAATCTATTTAGACGCTATTGTAGTAGTTGTCGAGGAGATTTCAAATATAGATTTTGATTGTTGAAACATTATAAAACAATCGAATTATACACATTTTACGATAAAATTACATAAAATTTCAAACTCGCATATCTCCGTTACTGTTGAAGATACAGAAGTGATTTTACACTCAATGGAATTAGGTCGAACTAGCCTAACCTAAACTGACCTGACCTAACCTAACCTAACCTAACTTTACTTAACCTAACCTAACCTCACCTAATAACAATAAAATAAAAACAATCTCTTTGTGCCCGATTGTAGTCGTTCTCGAGGAGATTTGAAATATAGATTTTGATTGTTGAAACATTATAAAACAATCGAATTCCACGCATTTTACAATATAATTATATAAAATATCAAAATCTCATATCTCCGTTACTATTGAAAATACAGAAGTGATTTTGCACTCAATGGAATCAGGTCGACGCTCTCTATTGGCTCATGGCGAAAAATGTAATCCATGTGTAATATTCATGCTTAGTTACCATGGAAACTCTCATAACAATAAATTAAACAATCTATTTAGACGCTATTGTAGTCGTTGTCGAGGAGATTTCAAATATAGATTTTGATTGTTGAAACATTATAAAACAATCGAATTATACACATTTTACGATAGAATTATATAAAATTTCAAACTCGCATATCTCCGTTACTGTTCAAGATACAGAAGTGATTTTACACTCAATGGAATTAGGTCGACCTAACCTAACCTAAACTGACCTGACCTAACCTAACCTAACATAACTTTACTTAACCTAACCTAACCTAACCTAATAACAATAAAATAAAAACAATCTATTTGTGCCGATTGTAGTCGTTCTCGAGGAGATTTGAAATATAGATTTTGATTGTTGAAACATTATAAAACAATCGAATTCCAAACATTTTACAATATAATTATATAAAATTTTAAACTCGTATATCTCTGTTACTATTGAAGATACAGAAGTGATTTTGCACTCAATGGAATCAGGTCGACGCTCTCTATTGGCTCATGGGGAAAATGTAATCCATGTGTAATATTCATGCTTAGTTACCATGGAAACTCTTATAACAATAAATTATACAATCTATTTAGGCGGTATTTTAGTCGTCCAGGAGATTAAAAATATAGATTTTGATTGTTGAAACATAATAAAACAATCGAATTATACACTTTTTACGATAGAATTATATAAAATTTCAAACTCGTATATCTCCGTTACTGTTGAAGATACAGAAGTGATTTTACAGTCAATGGAATTAGGTCGACTTAACCTAACCTAAACGGACCTGACCTAACCTAATCTAACCTAACTTTACTTAACAAAACCTAACCTAAACTAATAACAATAAAATAAAAACAATCTTTTTGTGACCGATTGTAGTCGTTGTCGAGGAGATTTGAAATATAGATTTCGATGGTTGAAACATTATAAAACAATCGAATTCCACACATTTTACAATATAATTATATAAAATTTCAAACTCGCATATCTCCGTTACTGTTGAAGATACAGAAGTGAATTTGCACTCAATGGAATCAGGTCGACGCTCTCTATTGGCTCATGGGGAAAATGTAATCCATGTGTAATATTCATGCTTAGTTACCATGGAAACTCTCATAACAATAAATTAAACAATCTATTTAGACGCTATTGTAGTAGTTGTCGAGGAGATTTCAAATATAGATTTTGATTGTTGAAACATTATAAAACAATCGAATTATACACATTTTACGATAAAATTATATAAAATTTCAAACTCGCATATCTCCGTTAATGTTGAAGATACAGAAGTGATTTTACACTCAATGGAATTAGGTCGACTTAACCTAACCTAAACGGACCTGACCTAACCTAATCTAACCTAACTTTACTTAACCTAACCTAACCTAACCTAATAACAATAAAATAAAAACAATCTATTTGTGCCGATTGTAGTCGTTCTCGAGGAGATTTGAAATATAGATTTTGATTGTTGAAACATTATAAAACAATCGAATTCCACACATTTTACAATATAATTATATAAAATTTCAAACTCGTATATCTCTGTTACTATTGAAGATACAGAAGTGATTTTGCACTCAATGGAATCAGGTCGACGTTCTCTATTGGCTCATGGGGAAAAATGTAATCCATGTGTAATATTCATGCTTATTTACCGTGGAAACTCTCACAACAATAAATTAAACAATCTATTTAGACGCTATTGTAGTCGTTGTCGAGGAGATTTGAAATATAGATTTTGATTGTTGAAACATTATAAAACAATCGAATTATACACATTTTACGATAGAATTATATAAAATTTCAAACTCACATATCTCCGTTACTGTTGAAGATACAGAAGTGATTTTACACTCAATGGAATTAGGTTGACCTAACCTAACCTAAACTGACCTGACCTAACCTAACCTAACCTAACTTTACTTAACCTAACCTAACCTAACCTAATAACAATAAATTAAACAATCTATTTAGACGCTATTGTAGTCGTTGTCGAGGAGATTTGAAATACAGATTTTGATTGTTGAAACATTATAAAACAATCGAATTATACACATTTTACGATAGAATTATATAAAATTTCAAACTCGCATATCTCCGTTAATGTTGAAGATACAGAAGTGATTTTACACTCAATGGAATTAGGTCGACCTAACCTAAACTAAACTGACCTGACCTAACCTAACCTAACCTAACTTTACTTAACCTAACCTAACCTAACCTAATAACAATAAAATAAAAACAATCTATTTGTGCCGATTGTAGTCGTTCTCGAGGAGATTTGAAATATAGATTTTGATTGTTGAAACATTATAAAACAATCGAATTCCACACATTTTACAATATAATTATATAAAATTTCAAACTCGAATATCTCCGTTAATGTTGAAGATACAGAAGTGATTTGGCACTCATTGGAATCAGGTCGACGCTCTCTATTGGCTCATGGGGAAAATGTAATCCATGTGTAATATTCATGCTTAGTTACCATGGAAACTCTTATAACAATAAATTATACAATCTATTTAGGCGCTATTTTAGTCGTCCAGGAGATTAAAAATATAGATTTTGATTGTTGAAACATTATAAAACAATCGAATTATACACTTTTTACGATAGAATTATATAAAATTTCAAACTCGCATATCTCCGTTACTGTTGAAGATACAGAAGTGATTTTACATTCAATGGAATTAGGTCGACTTAACCTAACCTAAACTGACCTGACCTAACCTAATCTAACCTAACTTTACTTAACAAAACCTAACCTAAACTAATAACAATAAAATAAAAACAATCTTTTTGTGACCGATTGTAGTCGTTGTCGAGGAGATTTGAAATATAGATTTCGATGGTTGAAACATTATAAAACAGTCGAATTCCACACATTTTACAATATAATTATATAAAATTTCAAACTCGCATATCTCCGTTACTGTTGAAGATACAGAAGTGAATTTGCACTCAATGGAATCAGGTCGACGCTCTCTATTGGCTCATGGGGAAAATGTAATCCATGTGTAATATTCATGCTTAGTTACCATGGAAACTCTCATAACAATAAATTAAACAATCTATTTAGACGCTATTGTAGTAGTTGTCGAGGAGATTTCAAATATAGATTTTGATTGTTGAAACATTATAAAACAATCGAATTATACACATTTTACGATAAAATTACATAAAATTTCAAACTCGCATATCTCCGTTACTGTTGAAGATACAGAAGTGATTTTACACTCAATGGAATTAGGTCGAACTAGCCTAACCTAAACTGACCTGACCTAACCTAACCTAACCTAACTTTACTTAACCTAACCTAACCTCACCTAATAACAATAAAATAAAAACAATCTCTTTGTGCCCGATTGTAGTCGTTCTCGAGGAGATTTGAAATATAGATTTTGATTGTTGAAACATTATAAAACAATCGAATTCCACGCATTTTACAATATAATTATATAAAATATCAAAATCTCATATCTCCGTTACTATTGAAAATACAGAAGTGATTTTGCACTCAATGGAATCAGGTCGACGCTCTCTATTGGCTCATGGCGAAAAATGTAATCCATGTGTAATATTCATGCTTAGTTACCATGGAAACTCTCATAACAATAAATTAAACAATCTATTTAGACGCTATTGTAGTCGTTGTCGAGGAGTTTTCAAATATAGATTTTGATTGTTGAAACATTATAAAACAATCGAATTATACACATTTTACGATAGAATTATATAAAATTTCAAACTCGCATATCTCCGTTACTGTTCAAGATACAGAAGTGATTTTACACTCAATGGAATTAGGTCGACCTAACCTAACCTAAACTGACCTGACCTAACCTAACCTAACATAACTTTACTTAACCTAACCTAACCTAACCTAATAACAATAAAATAAAAACAATCTATTTGTGCCGATTGTAGTCGTTCTCGAGGAGATTTGAAATATAGATTTTGATTGTTGAAACATTATAAAACAATCGAATTCCAAACATTTTACAATATAATTATATAAAATTTCAAACTCGTATATCTCTGTTACTATTGAAGATACAGAAGTGATTTTGCACTCAATGGAATCAGGTCGACGTTCTCTATTGGCTCATGGGGAAAAATGTAATCCATGTGTAATATTCATGCTTATTTACCGTGGAAACTCTCACAACAATAAATTAAACAATCTATTTAGACGCTATTGTAGTCGTTGTCGAGGAGATTTGAAATATAGATTTTGATTGTTGAAACATTATAAAACAATCGAATTATACACATTTTACGATAGAATTATATAAAATTTCAAACTCACATATCTCCGTTACTGTTGAAGATACAGAAGTGATTTTACACTCAATGGAATTAGGTTGACCTAACCTAACCTAAACTGACCTGACCTAACCTAACCTAACCTAACTTTACTTAACCTAACCTAACCTAACCTAATAACAATAAATTAAACAATCTATTTAGACGCTATTGTAGTCGTTGTCGAGGAGATTTGAAATACAGATTTTGATTGTTGAAACATTATAAAACAATCGAATTATACACATTTTACGATAGAATTATATAAAATTTCAAACTCGCATATCTCCGTTAATGTTGAAGATACAGAAGTGATTTTACACTCAATGGAATTAGGTCGACCTAACCTAAACTAAACTGACCTGACCTAACCTAACCTAACCTAACTTTACTTAACCTAACCTAACCTAACCTAATAACAATAAAATAAAAACAATCTCTTTGTGCCCGATTGTAGTCGTTCTCGAGGAGATTTGAAATATAGATTTTGATTGTTGAAACATTATAAAACAATCTAATTATACACATTTTACGATAGAATTATATAAAATTTCAAACTCGAATATCTCCGTTAATGTTGAAGATACAGAAGTGATTTGGCACTCATTGGAATCAGGTCGACGCTCTCTATTGGCTCATGGGGAAAATGTAATCCATGTTTAATATTCATGCTTAGTTACCATGGAAACTCTTATAACAATAAATTATACAATCTATTTAGGCGCTATTTTAGTCGTCCAGGAGATTAAAAATATAGATTTTGATTGTTGAAACATTATAAAACAATCGAATTATACACTTTTTACGATAGAATTATATAAAATTTCAAACTCGCATATCTCCGTTACTGTTGAAGATACAGAAGTGATTTTACATTCAATGGAATTAGGTCGACTTAACCTAACCTAAACTGACCTGACCTAACCTAATCTAACCTAACTTTACTTAACAAAACCTAACCTAAACTAATAACAATAAAATAAAAACAATCTTTTTGTGACCGATTGTAGTCGTTGTCGAGGAGATTTGAAATATAGATTTCGATGGTTGAAACATTATAAAACAGTCGAATTCCACACATTTTACAATATAATTATATAAAATTTCAAACTCGCATATCTCCGTTACTGTTGAAGATACAGAAGTGAATTTGCACTCAATGGAATCAGGTCGACGCTCTCTATTGGCTCATGGGGAAAATGTAATCCATGTGTAATATTCATGCTTAGTTACCATGGAAACTCTCATAACAATAAATTAAACAATCTATTTAGACGCTATTGTAGTAGTTGTCGAGGAGATTTCAAATATAGATTTTGATTGTTGAAACATTATAAAACAATCGAATTATACACATTTTACGATAAAATTACATAAAATTTCAAACTCGCATATCTCCGTTACTGTTGAAGATACAGAAGTGATTTTACACTCAATGGAATTAGGTCGAACTAGCCTAACCTAAACTGACCTGACCTAACCTAACCTAACCTAACTTTACTTAACCTAACCTAACCTAACCTAATAACAATAAAATAAAAACAATCTATTTGTGCTGATTGTAGTCGTTCTCGAGAAGATTTGAAATATAGATTTTGATTGTTGAAACATTATAAAACAATCGAATTCCACGCATTTTACAATATAATTATATAAAATATCAAAATCTCATATCTCCGTTACTATTGAAAATACAGAAGTGATTTTGCACTCAATGGAATCAGGTCGACGCTCTCTATTGGCTCATGGCGAAAAATGTAATCCATGTGTAATATTCATGCTTAGTTACCATGGAAACTCTCATAACAATAAATTAAACAATCTATTTAGACGCTATTGTAGTCGTTGTCGAGGAGATTTGAAATATAGATTTTGATTGTTGAAACATTATAAAACAATCGAATTATACACATTTTACGATAGAATTATATAAAATTTCAAACTCGCATATCTCCGTTACTGTTCAAGATACAGAAGTGATTTTACACTCAATGGAATTAGGTCGACCTAACCTAACCTAAACTGACCTGACCTAACCTAACCTAACCTAACTTTACTTAACCTAACCTAACCTAACCTAATAACAATAAAATAAAAACAATCTATTTGTGCCGATTGTAGTCGTTCTCGAGGAGATTTGAAATATAGATTTTGATTGTTGAAACATTATAAAACAATCGAATTCCACACATTTTACAATATAATTATATAAAATTTCAAACTCGTATATCTCTGTTACTATTGAAGATACAGAAGTGATTTTGCACTCAATGGAATCAGGTCGACGCTCTCTATTGGCTCATGGCGAAAAATGTAATCCATGTGTAATATTCATGCTTAGTTACCATGGAAACTCTTATAACAATAAATTATACAATCTATTTAGGCGGTATTTTAGTCGTCCAGGAGATTAAAAATATAGATTTTGATTGTTGAAACATTATAAAACAATCGAATTATACACATTTTACGATAGAATTATATAAAATTTCAAACTCACATATCTCCGTTACTGTTGAAGATACAGAAGTGATTTTACACTCAAAGGAATTAGGTCGACCTAACCTAACCTAAACTGACCTGACCTAACCTAACCTAACCTAACTTTACTTAACCTAACCTAACCTAACCTAATAACAATAAATTAAACAATCTATTTAGACGCTATTGTAGTCGTTGTCGAGGAGATTTGAAATACAGATTTTGATTGTTGAAACATTATAAAACAACCGAATTATACACATTTTACGATAGAATTATATAAAATTTCAAACTCGCATATCTCCGTTAATGTTGAAGATACAGAAGTGATTTTACACTCAATGGAATTAGGTTGACCTAACCTAACCTAAACTGACCTGACCTAACCTAACCTAACCTAACTTTACTTAACCTAACCTAACCTAACCTAATAACAATAAAATAAAAACAATCTCTTTGTGCCCGATTGTAGTCGTTCTCGAGGAGATTTGAAATATAGATTTTGATTGTTGAAACATTATAAAACAATCTAATTATACACATTTTACGATAGAATTATATAAAATTTCAAACTCGAATATCTCCGTTAATGTTGAAGATACAGAAGTGATTTGGCACTCATTGGAATCAGGTCGACGCTCTCTATTGGCTCATGGGGAAAATGTAATCCATGTGTAATATTCATGCTTAGTTACCATGGAAACTCTTATAACAATAAATTATACAATCTATTTAGGCGGTATTTTAGTCGTCCAGGAGATTAAAAATATAGATTTTGATTGTTGAAACATTATAAAACAATCGAATTATACACTTTTTACGATAGAATTATATAAAATTTCAAACTCGTATATCTCCGTTACTGTTGAAGATACAGAAGTGATTTTACAGTCAATGGAATTAGGTCGACTTAACCTAACCTAAACGGACCTGACCTAACCTAATCTAACCTAACTTTACTTAACAAAACCTAACCTAAACTAATAACAATAAAATAAAAACAATCTTTTTGTGACCGATTGTAGTCGTTGTCGAGGAGATTTGAAATATAGATTTCGATGGTTGAAACATTATAAAACAATCGAATTCCACACATTTTACAATATAATTATATAAAATTTCAAACTCGCATATCTCCGTTACTGTTGAAGATACAGAAGTGAATTTGCACTCAATGGAATCAGGTCGACGCTCTCTATTGGCTCATGGGGAAAATGTAATCCATGTGTAATATTCATGCTTAGTCACCATGGAAACTCTCATAACAATAAATTAAACAATCTATTTAGACGCTATTGTAGTAGTTGTCGAGGAGATTTCAAATATAGATTTTGATTGTTGAAACATTATAAAACAATCGAATTATACACATTTTACGATAAAATTATATAAAATTTCAAACTCGCATATCTCTGTTACTGTTGAAGATACAGAAGTGATTTTACACTCAATGGAATTAGGTCGAACTAGCCTAACCTAAACTGACCTGACCTAACCTAACCTAACCTAACTTTACTTAACCTAACCTAACCTAACCTAATAACAATAAAATAAAAACAATCTATTTGTGCCGATTGTAGTCGTTCTCGAGGAGATTTGAAATATAGATTTTGATTGTTGAAACATTATAAAACAATCGAATTCCACACATTTTACAATATAATTATATAAAATTTCAAACTCGTATATCTCCGTTACTGTTGAAGATACAGAAGTGATTTTACAGTCAATGGAATTAGGTCGACTTAACCTAACCTAAACGGACCTGACCTAACCTAATCTAACCTAACTTTACTTAACAAAACCTAACCTAAACTAATAACAATAAAATAAAAACAATCTTTTTGTGACCGATTGTAGTCGTTGTCGAGGAGATTTGAAATATAGATTTCGATGGTTGAAACATTATAAAACAATCGAATTCCACACATTTTACAATATAATTATATAAAATTTCAAACTCGCATATCTCCGTTACTGTTGAAGATACAGAAGTGAATTTGCACTCAATGGAATCAGGTCGACGCTCTCTATTGGCTCATGGGGAAAATGTAATCCATGTGTAATATTCATGCTTAGTCACCATGGAAACTCTCATAACAATAAATTAAACAATCTATTTAGACGCTATTGTAGTAGTTGTCGAGGAGATTTGAAATATAGATTTTGATTGTTGAAACATTATAAAACAATCGAATTATACACATTTTACGATAGAATTATATAAAATTTCAAACTCACATATCTCCGTTACTGTTCAAGATACAGAAGTGATTTTACACTCAAAGGAATTAGGTCGACCTAACCTAACCTAAACTGACCTGACCTAACCTAACCTAACCTAACTTTACTTAACCTAACCTAACCTAACCTAATAACAATAAATTAAACAATCTATTTAGACGCTATTGTAGTCGTTGTCGAGGAGATTTGAAATACAGATTTTGATTGTTGAAACATTATAAAACAATCGAATTATACACATTTTACGATAGAATTATATAAAATTTCAAACTCGCATATCTCCGTTAATGTTGAAGATACAGAAGTAATTTTACACTCAATGGAATTAGGTTGACCTAACCTAACCTAAACTGACCTGACCTAACCTAACCTAACCTAACTTTACTTAACCTAACCTAACCTAACCTAATAACAATAAAATAAAAACAATCTCTTTGTGCCCGATTGTAGTCGTTCTCGAGGAGATTTGAAATATAGATTTTGATTGTTGAAACATTATAAAACAATCTAATTATACACATTTTACGATAGAATTATATAAAATTTCAAACTCGAATATCTCCGTTAATGTTGAAGATACAGAAGTGATTTGGCACTCATTGGAATCAGGTCGACGCTCTCTATTGGCTCATGGGGAAAATGTAATCCATGTGTAATATTCATGCTTAGTTACCATGGAAACTCTTATAACAATAAATTATACAATCTATTTAGGCGGTATTTTAGTCGTCCAGGAGATTAAAAATATAGATTTTGATTGTTGAAACATTATAAAACAATCGAATTATACACTTTTTACGATAGAATTATATAAAATTTCAAACTCGTATATCTCCGTTACTGTTGAAGATACAGAAGTGATTTTACAGTCAATGGAATTAGGTCGACTTAACCTAACCTAAACGGACCTGACCTAACCTAATCTAACCTAACTTTACTTAACAAAACCTAACCTAAACTAATAACAATAAAATAAAAACAATCTTTTTGTGACCGATTGTAGTCGTTGTCGAGGAGATTTGAAATATAGATTTCGATGGTTGAAACATTATAAAACAATCGAATTCCACACATTTTACAATATAATTATATAAAATTTCAAACTCGCATATCTCCGTTACTGTTGAAGATACAGAAGTGAATTTGCACTCAATGGAATCAGGTCGACGCTCTCTATTGGCTCATGGGGAAAATGTAATCCATGTGTAATATTCATGCTTAGTTACCATGGAAACTCTCATAACAATAAATTAAACAATCTATTTAGACGCTATTGTAGTAGTTGTCGAGGAGATTTCAAATATAGATTTTGATTGTTGAAACATTATAAAACAATCGAATTATACACATTTTACGATAAAATTATATAAAATTTCAAACTCGCATATCTCCGTTACTGTTGAAGATACAGAAGTGATTTTACACTCAATGGAATTAGGTCGAACTAGCCTAACCTAAACTGACCTGACCTAACCTAACCTAACCTAACTTTACTTAACCTAACCTAACCTAACCTAATAACAATAAAATAAAAACAATCTATTTGTGCCGATTGTAGTCGTTCTCGAGGAGATTTGAAATATAGATTTTGATTGTTGAAACATTATAAAACAATCGAATTCCACACATTTTACAATATAATTATATAAAATTTCAAACTCGTATATCTCTGTTACTATTGAAGATACAGAAGTGAATTTGCACTCAATGGAATCAGGTCGACGCTCTCTATTGGCTCATGGGGAAAATGTAATCCATGTGTAATATTCATGCTTAGTTACCATGGAAACTCTCATAACAATAAATTAAACAATCTATTTAGACGCTATTGTAGTAGTTGTCGAGGAGATTTCAAATATAGATTTTGATTGTTGAAACATTATAAAACAATCGAATTATACACATTTTACGATAAAATTACATAAAATTTCAAACTCGCATATCTCCGTTACTGTTGAAGATACAGAAGTGATTTTACACTCAATGGAATTAGGTCGAACTAGCCTAACCTAAACTGACCTGACCTAACCTAACCTAACCTAACTTTACTTAACCTAACCTAACCTAACCTAATAACAATAAAATAAAAACAATCTATTTGTGCTGATTGTAGTCGTTCTCGAGAAGATTTGAAATATAGATTTTGATTGTTGAAACATTATAAAACAATCGAATTCCACGCATTTTACAATATAATTATATAAAATATCAAAATCTCATATCTCCGTTACTATTGAAAATACAGAAGTGATTTTGCACTCAATGGAATCAGGTCGACGCTCTCTATTGGCTCATGGCGAAAAATGTAATCCATGTGTAATATTCATGCTTAGTTACCATGGAAACTCTCATAACAATAAATTAAACAATCTATTTAGACGCTATTGTAGTCGTTGTCGAGGAGATTTGAAATATAGATTTTGATTGTTGAAACATTATAAAACAATCGAATTATACACATTTTACGATAGAATTATATAAAATTTCAAACTCGCATATCTCCGTTACTGTTCAAGATACAGAAGTGATTTTACACTCAATGGAATTAGGTCGACCTAACCTAACCTAAACTGACCTGACCTAACCTAACCTAACCTAACTTTACTTAACCTAACCTAACCTAACCTAATAACAATAAAATAAAAACAATCTATTTGTGCCGATTGTAGTCGTTCTCGAGGAGATTTGAAATATAGATTTTGATTGTTGAAACATTATAAAACAATCGAATTCCACACATTTTACAATATAATTATATAAAATTTCAAACTCGTATATCTCTGTTACTATTGAAGATACAGAAGTGATTTTGCACTCAATGGAATCAGGTCGACGCTCTCTATTGGCTCATGGCGAAAAATGTAATCCATGTGTAATATTCATGCTTAGTTACCATGGAAACTCTTATAACAATAAATTATACAATCTATTTAGGCGGTATTTTAGTCGTCCAGGAGATTAAAAATATAGATTTTGATTGTTGAAACATTATAAAACAATCGAATTATACACATTTTACGATAGAATTATATAAAATTTCAAACTCACATATCTCCGTTACTGTTGAAGATACAGAAGTGATTTTACACTCAAAGGAATTAGGTCGACCTAACCTAACCTAAACTGACCTGACCTAACCTAACCTAACCTAACTTTACTTAACCTAACCTAACCTAACCTAATAACAATAAATTAAACAATCTATTTAGACGCTATTGTAGTCGTTGTCGAGGAGATTTGAAATACAGATTTTGATTGTTGAAACATTATAAAACAACCGAATTATACACATTTTACGATAGAATTATATAAAATTTCAAACTCGCATATCTCCGTTAATGTTGAAGATACAGAAGTGATTTTACACTCAATGGAATTAGGTTGACCTAACCTAACCTAAACTGACCTGACCTAACCTAACCTAACCTAACTTTACTTAACCTAACCTAACCTAACCTAATAACAATAAAATAAAAACAATCTCTTTGTGCCCGATTGTAGTCGTTCTCGAGGAGATTTGAAATATAGATTTTGATTGTTGAAACATTATAAAACAATCTAATTATACACATTTTACGATAGAATTATATAAAATTTCAAACTCGAATATCTCCGTTAATGTTGAAGATACAGAAGTGATTTGGCACTCATTGGAATCAGGTCGACGCTCTCTATTGGCTCATGGGGAAAATGTAATCCATGTGTAATATTCATGCTTAGTTACCATGGAAACTCTTATAACAATAAATTATACAATCTATTTAGGCGGTATTTTAGTCGTCCAGGAGATTAAAAATATAGATTTTGATTGTTGAAACATTATAAAACAATCGAATTATACACTTTTTACGATAGAATTATATAAAATTTCAAACTCGTATATCTCCGTTACTGTTGAAGATACAGAAGTGATTTTACAGTCAATGGAATTAGGTCGACTTAACCTAACCTAAACGGACCTGACCTAACCTAATCTAACCTAACTTTACTTAACAAAACCTAACCTAAACTAATAACAATAAAATAAAAACAATCTTTTTGTGACCGATTGTAGTCGTTGTCGAGGAGATTTGAAATATAGATTTCGATGGTTGAAACATTATAAAACAATCGAATTCCACACATTTTACAATATAATTATATAAAATTTCAAACTCGCATATCTCCGTTACTGTTGAAGATACAGAAGTGAATTTGCACTCAATGGAATCAGGTCGACGCTCTCTATTGGCTCATGGGGAAAATGTAATCCATGTGTAATATTCATGCTTAGTCACCATGGAAACTCTCATAACAATAAATTAAACAATCTATTTAGACGCTATTGTAGTAGTTGTCGAGGAGATTTCAAATATAGATTTTGATTGTTGAAACATTATAAAACAATCGAATTATACACATTTTACGATAAAATTATATAAAATTTCAAACTCGCATATCTCTGTTACTGTTGAAGATACAGAAGTGATTTTACACTCAATGGAATTAGGTCGAACTAGCCTAACCTAAACTGACCTGACCTAACCTAACCTAACCTAACTTTACTTAACCTAACCTAACCTAACCTAATAACAATAAAATAAAAACAATCTATTTGTGCCGATTGTAGTCGTTCTCGAGGAGATTTGAAATATAGATTTTGATTGTTGAAACCTTATAAAACAATCGAATTCCACACATTTTACAATATAATTATATAAAATTTCAAACTCGTATATCTCTGTTACTATTGAAGATACAGAAGTGATTTTGCACTCAATGGAATCAGGTCGACGTTCTCTATTGGCTCATGGGGAAAAATGTAATCCATGTGTAATATTCATGCTTATTTACCGTGGAAACTCTCACAACAATAAATTAAACAATCTATTTAGACGCTATTGTAGTCGTTGTCGAGGAGATTTGAAATATAGATTTTGATTGTTGAAACATTATAAAACAATCGAATTATACACATTTTACGATAGAATTATATAAAATTTCAAACTCACATATCTCCGTTACTGTTCAAGATACAGAAGTGATTTTACACTCAAAGGAATTAGGTCGACCTAACCTAACCTAAACTGACCTGACCTAACCTAACCTAACCTAACTTTACTTAACCTAACCTAACCTAACCTAATAACAATAAATTAAACAATCTATTTAGACGCTATTGTAGTCGTTGTCGAGGAGATTTGAAATACAGATTTTGATTGTTGAAACATTATAAAACAATCGAATTATACACATTTTACGATAGAATTATATAAAATTTCAAACTCGCATATCTCCGTTAATGTTGAAGATACAGAAGTAATTTTACACTCAATGGAATTAGGTTGACCTAACCTAACCTAAACTGACCTGACCTAACCTAACCTAACCTAACTTTACTTAACCTAACCTAACCTAACCTAATAACAATAAAATAAAAACAATCTCTTTGTGCCCGATTGTAGTCGTTCTCGAGGAGATTTGAAATATAGATTTTGATTGTTGAAACATTATAAAACAATCTAATTATACACATTTTACGATAGAATTATATAAAATTTCAAACTCGAATATCTCCGTTAATGTTGAAGATACAGAAGTGATTTGGCACTCATTGGAATCAGGTCGACGCTCTCTATTGGCTCATGGGGAAAATGTAATCCATGTGTAATATTCATGCTTAGTTACCATGGAAACTCTTATAACAATAAATTATACAATCTATTTAGGCGGTATTTTAGTCGTCCAGGAGATTAAAAATATAGATTTTGATTGTTGAAACATTATAAAACAATCGAATTATACACTTTTTACGATAGAATTATATAAAATTTCAAACTCGTATATCTCCGTTACTGTTGAAGATACAGAAGTGATTTTACAGTCAATGGAATTAGGTCGACTTAACCTAACCTAAACGGACCTGACCTAACCTAATCTAACCTAACTTTACTTAACAAAACCTAACCTAAACTAATAACAATAAAATAAAAACAATCTTTTTGTGACCGATTGTAGTCGTTGTCGAGGAGATTTGAAATATAGATTTCGATGGTTGAAACATTATAAAACAATCGAATTCCACACATTTTACAATATAATTATATAAAATTTCAAACTCGCATATCTCCGTTACTGTTGAAGATACAGAAGTGAATTTGCACTCAATGGAATCAGGTCGACGCTCTCTATTGGCTCATGGGGAAAATGTAATCCATGTGTAATATTCATGCTTAGTTACCATGGAAACTCTCATAACAATAAATTAAACAATCTATTTAGACGCTATTGTAGTAGTTGTCGAGGAGATTTCAAATATAGATTTTGATTGTTGAAACATTATAAAACAATCGAATTATACACATTTTACGATAAAATTATATAAAATTTCAAACTCGCATATCTCCGTTACTGTTGAAGATACAGAAGTGATTTTACACTCAATGGAATTAGGTCGAACTAGCCTAACCTAAACTGACCTGACCTAACCTAACCTAACCTAACTTTACTTAACCTAACCTAACCTAACCTAATAACAATAAAATAAAAACAATCTATTTGTGCCGATTGTAGTCGTTCTCGAGGAGATTTGAAATATAGATTTTGATTGTTGAAACATTATAAAACAATCGAATTCCACACATTTTACAATATAATTATATAAAATTTCAAACTCGTATATCTCTGTTACTATTGAAGATACAGAAGTGATTTTGCACTCAATGGAATCAGGTCGACGTTCTCTATTGGATCATGGGCAAAAATGTAATCCATGTGTAATATTCATGCTTATTTACCGTGGAAACTCTCACAACAATAAATTAAACAATCTATTTAGACGCTATTGTAGTCGTTGTCGAGGAGATTTGAAATATAGATTTTGATTGTTGAAACATTATAAAACAATCGAATTATACACATTTTACGATAGAATTATATAAAATTTCAAACTCACATATCTCCGTTACTGTTGAAGATACAGAAGTGATTTTACACTCAAAGGAATTAGGTCGACCTAACCTAACCTAAACTGACCTGACCTAACCTAACCTAACCTAACTTTACTTAACCTAACCTAACCTAACCTAATAACAATAATTAAACAATCTATTTAGACGCTATTGTAGTCGTTGTCGAGGAGATTTGAAATACAGATTTTGATTGTTGAAACATTATAAAACAATCGAATTATACACATTTTACGATAGAATTATATAAAATTTCAAACTCGCATATCTCCGTTAATGTTGAAGATACAGAAGTGATTTTACACTCAATGGAATTAGGTTGACCTAACCTAACCTAAACTGACCTGACCTAACCTAACCTAACCTAACTTTACTTAACCTAACCTAACCTAACCTAATAACAATAAAATAAAAACAATCTCTTTGTGCCCGATTGTAGTCGTTCTCGAGGAGATTTGAAATATAGATTTTGATTGTTGAAACATTATAAAACAATCTAATTATACACATTTTACGATAGAATTATATAAAATTTCAAACTCGTATATCTCTGTTACTATTGAAGATACAGAAGTGATTTTGCACTCAATGGAATCAGGTCGACGTTCTCTATTGGCTCATGGGGAAAAATGTAATCCATGTGTAATATTCATGCTTATTTACCGTGGAAACTCTCACAACAATAAATTAAACAATCTATTTAGACGCTATTGTAGTCGTTGTCGAGGAGATTTGAAATATAGATTTTGATTGTTGAAACATTATAAAACAATCGAATTATACACATTTTACGATAGAATTATATAAAATTTCAAACTCACATATCTCCGTTACTGTTCAAGATACAGAAGTGATTTTACACTCAAAGGAATTAGGTCGACCTAACCTAACCTAAACTGACCTGACCTAACCTAACCTAACCTAACTTTACTTAACCTAACCTAACCTAACCTAATAACAATAAATTAAACAATCTATTTAGACGCTATTGTAGTCGTTGTCGAGGAGATTTGAAATACAGATTTTGATTGTTGAAACATTATAAAACAATCGAATTATACACATTTTACGATAGAATTATATAAAATTTCAAACTCGCATATCTCCGTTAATGTTGAAGATACAGAAGTGATTTTACACTCAATGGAATTAGGTTGACCTAACCTAACCTAAACTGACCTGACCTAACCTAACCTAACCTAACTTTACTTAACCTAACCTAACCTAACCTAATAACAATAAAATAAAAACAATCTCTTTGTGCCCGATTGTAGTCGTTCTCGAGGAGATTTGAAATATAGATTTTGATTGTTGAAAATCTAATTATACACATTTTACGATAGAATTATATAAAATTTCAAACTCGAATATCTCCGTTAATGTTGAAGATACAGAAGTGATTTGGCACTCATTGGAATCAGGTCGACGCTCTCTATTGGCTCATGGGGAAAATGTAATCCATGTGTAATATTCATGCTTAGTTACCATGGAAACTCTTATAACAATAAATTATACAATCTATTTAGGCGGTATTTTAGTCGTCCAGGAGATTAAAAATATAGATTTTGATTGTTGAAACATTATAAAACAATCGAATTATACACTTTTTACGATAGAATTATATAAAATTTCAAACTCGTATATCTCCGTTACTGTTGAAGATACAGAAGTGATTTTACAGTCAATGGAATTAGGTCGACTTAACCTAACCTAAACGGACCTGACCTAACCTAATCTAACCTAACTTTACTTAACAAAACCTAACCTAAACTAATAACAATAAAATAAAAACAATCTTTTTGTGACCGATTGTAGTCGTTGTCGAGGAGATTTGAAATATAGATTTCGATGGTTGAAACATTATAAAACAATCGAATTCCACACATTTTACAATATAATTATATAAAATTTCAAACTCGCATATCTCCGTTACTGTTGAAGATACAGAAGTGAATTTGCACTCAATGGAATCAGGTCGACGCTCTCTATTGGCTCATGGGGAAAATGTAATCCATGTGTAATATTCATGCTTAGTTACCATGGAAACTCTCATAACAATAAATTAAACAATCTATTTAGACGCTATTGTAGTAGTTGTCGAGGAGATTTCAAATATAGATTTTGATTGTTGAAACATTATAAAACAATCGAATTATACACATTTTACGATAAAATTATATAAAATTTCAAACTCGCATATCTCCGTTACTGTTGAAGATACAGAAGTGATTTTACACTCAATGGAATTAGGTCGAACTAGCCTAACCTAAACTGACCTGACCTAACCTAACCTAACCTAACTTTACTTAACCTAACCTAACCTAACCTAATAACAATAAAATAAAAACAATCTATTTGTGCCGATTGTAGTCGTTCTCTAGGAGATTTGAAATATAGATTTTGATTGTTGAAACATTATAAAACAATCGAATTCCACACATTTTACAATATAATTATATAAAATTTCAAACTCGTATATCTCTGTTACTATTGAAGATACAGAAGTGATTTTGCACTCAATGGAATCAGGTCGACGTTCTCTATTGGATCATGGGCAAAAATGTAATCCATGTGTAATATTCATGCTTATTTACCGTGGAAACTCTCACAACAATAAATTAAACAATCTATTTAGACGCTATTGTAGTCGTTGTCGAGGAGATTTGAAATATAGATTTTGATTGTTGAAACATTATTAAACAATCGAATTATACACATTTTACGATAGAATTATATAAAATTTCAAACGCACATATCTCCGTTACTGTTGAAGATACAGAAGTGATTTTACACTCAATGGAATTAGGTTGACCTAACCTAACCTAAACTGACCTGACCTAACCTAACCTAACCTAACTTTACTTAACCTAACCTAACCTAACCTAATAACAATAAATTAAACAATCTATTTAGACGCTATTGTAGTCGTTGTCGAGGAGATTTGAAATACAGATTTTGATTGTTGAAACATTATAAAACAATCGAATTATACACATTTTACGATAGAATTATATAAAATTTCAAACTCGCATATCTCCGTTAATGTTGAAGATACAGAAGTGATTTTACACTCAATGGAATTAGGTCGACCTAACCTAAACTAAACTGACCTGACCTAACCTAACCTAACCTAACTTTACTTAACCTAACCTAACCTAACCTAATAACAATAAAATAAAAACAATCTCTTTGTGCCCGATTGTAGTCGTTCTCGAGGAGATTTGAAATATAGATTTTGATTGTTGAAACATTATAAAACAATCTAATTATACACATTTTACGATAGAATTATATAAAATTTCAAACTCGAATATCTCCGTTAATGTTGAAGATACAGAAGTGATTTGGCACTCATTGGAATCAGGTCGACGCTCTCTATTGGCTCATGGGGAAAATGTAATCCATGTTTAATATTCATACTTAGTTACCATGGAAACTCTTATAACAATAAATTATACAATCTATTTAGGCGCTATTTTAGTCGTCCAGGAGATTAAAAATATAGATTTTGATTGTTGAAACATTATAAAACAATCGAATTATACACTTTTTACGATAGAATTATATAAAATTTCAAACTCGCATATCTCCGTTACTGTTGAAGATACAGAAGTGATTTTACATTCAATGGAATTAGGTCGACTTAACCTAACCTAAACTGACCTGACCTAACCTAATCTAACCTAACTTTACTTAACAAAACCTAACCTAAACTAATAACAATAAAATAAAAACAATCTTTTTGTGACCGATTGTAGTCGTTGTCGAGGAGATTTGAAATATAGATTTCGATGGTTGAAACATTATAAAACAGTCGAATTCCACACATTTTACAATATAATTATATAAAATTTCAAACTCGCATATCTCCGTTACTGTTGAAGATACAGAAGTGAATTTGCACTCAATGGAATCAGGTCGACGCTCTCTATTGGCTCATGGGGAAAATGTAACCCATGTGTAATATTCATGCTTAGTTACCATGGAAACTCTCATAACAATAAATTAAACAATCTATTTAGACGCTATTGTAGTAATTGTCGAGGAGATTTCAAATATAGATTTTGATTGTTGAAACATTATAAAACAATCGAATTATACACATTTTACGATAAAATTACATAAAATTTCAAACTCGCATATCTCCGTTACTGTTGAAGATACAGAAGTGATTTTACACTCAATGGAATTAGGTCGAACTAGCCTAACCTAAACTGACCTGACCTAACCTAACCTAACCTAACTTTACTTAACCTAACCTAACCTAACCTAATAACAATAAAATAAAAACAATCTATTTGTGCTGATTGTAGTCGTTCTCGAGAAGATTTGAAATATAGATTTTGATTGTTGAAACATTATAAAACAATCGAATTCCACGCATTTTACAATATAATTATATAAAATATCAAAATCTCATATCTCCGTTACTATTGAAAATACAGAAGTGATTTTGCACTCAATGGAATCAGGTCGACGCTCTCTATTGGCTCATGGCGAAAAATGTAATCCATGTGTAATATTCATGCTTAGTTACCATGGAAACTCTCATAACAATAAATTAAACAATCTATTTAGACGCTATTGTAGTCGTTGTCGAGGAGATTTGAAATATAGATTTTGATTGTTGAAACATTATAAAACAATCGAATTATACACATTTTACGATAGAATTATATAAAATTTCAAACTCACATATCTCCGTTACTGTTCAAGATACAGAAGTGATTTTACACTCAAAGGAATTAGGTCGACCTAACCTAACCTAAACTGACCTGACCTAACCTAACCTAACCTAACTTTACTTAACCTAACCTAACCTAACCTAATAACAATAAATTAAACAATCTATTTAGACGCTATTGTAGTCGTTGTCGAGGAGATTTGAAATACAGATTTTGATTGTTGAAACATTATAAAACAATCGAATTATACACATTTTACGATAGAATTATATAAAATTTCAAACTCGCATATCTCCGTTAATGTTGAAGATACAGAAGTGATTTTACACTCAATGGAATTAGGTTGACCTAACCTAACCTAAACTGACCTGACCTAACCTAACCTAACCTAACTTTACTTAACCTAACCTAACCTAACCTAATAACAATAAAATAAAAACAATCTCTTTGTGCCCGATTGTAGTCGTTCTCGAGGAGATTTGAAATATAGATTTTGATTGTTGAAAATCTAATTATACACATTTTACGATAGAATTATATAAAATTTCAAACTCGAATATCTCCGTTAATGTTGAAGATACAGAAGTGATTTGGCACTCATTGGAATCAGGTCGACGCTCTCTATTGGCTCATGGGGAAAATGTAATCCATGTGTAATATTCATGCTTAGTTACCATGGAAACTCTTATAACAATAAATTATACAATCTATTTAGGCGGTATTTTAGTCGTCCAGGAGATTAAAAATATAGATTTTGATTGTTGAAACATTATAAAACAATCGAATTATACACTTTTTACGATAGAATTATATAAAATTTCAAACTCGTATATCTCCGTTACTGTTGAAGATACAGAAGTGATTTTACAGTCAATGGAATTAGGTCGACTTAACCTAACCTAAACGGACCTGACCTAACCTAATCTAACCTAACTTTACTTAACAAAACCTAACCTAAACTAATAACAATAAAATAAAAACAATCTTTTTGTGACCGATTGTAGTCGTTGTCGAGGAGATTTGAAATATAGATTTCGATGGTTGAAACATTATAAAACAATCGAATTCCACACATTTTACAATATAATTATATAAAATTTCAAACTCGCATATCTCCGTTACTGTTGAAGATACAGAAGTGAATTTGCACTCAATGGAATCAGGTCGACGCTCTCTATTGGCTCATGGGGAAAATGTAATCCATGTGTAATATTCATGCTTAGTTACCATGGAAACTCTCATAACAATAAATTAAACAATCTATTTAGACGCTATTGTAGTAGTTGTCGAGGAGATTTCAAATATAGATTTTGATTGTTGAAACATTATAAAACAATCGAATTATACACATTTTACGATAAAATTATATAAAATTTCAAACTCGCATATCTCCGTTACTGTTGAAGATACAGAAGTGATTTTACACTCAATGGAATTAGGTCGAACTAGCCTAACCTAAACTGACCTGACCTAACCTAACCTAACCTAACTTTACTTAACCTAACCTAACCTAACCTAATAACAATAAAATAAAAACAATCTATTTGTGCCGATTGTAGTCGTTCTCTAGGAGATTTGAAATATAGATTTTGATTGTTGAAACATTATAAAACAATCGAATTCCACACATTTTACAATATAATTATATAAAATTTCAAACTCGTATATCTCTGTTACTATTGAAGATACAGAAGTGATTTTGCATTCAATGGAATCAGGTCGACGTTCTCTATTGGATCATGGGCAAAAATGTAATCCATGTGTAATATTCATGCTTATTTACCGTGGAAACTCTCACAACAATAAATTAAACAATCTATTTAGACGCTATTGTAGTCGTTGTCGAGGAGATTTGAAATATAGATTTTGATTGTTGAAACATTATTAAACAATCGAATTATACACATTTTACGATAGAATTATATAAAATTTCAAACGCACATATCTCCGTTACTGTTGAAGATACAGAAGTGATTTTACACTCAATGGAATTAGGTTGACCTAACCTAACCTAAACTGACCTGACCTAACCTAACCTAACCTAACTTTACTTAACCTAACCTAACCTAACCTAATAACAATAAATTAAACAATCTATTTAGACGCTATTGTAGTCGTTGTCGAGGAGATTTGAAATACAGATTTTGATTGTTGAAACATTATAAAACAATCGAATTATACACATTTTACGATAGAATTATATAAAATTTCAAACTCGCATATCTCCGTTAATGTTGAAGATACAGAAGTGATTTTACACTCAATGGAATTAGGTCGACCTAACCTAAACTAAACTGACCTGACCTAACCTAACCTAACCTAACTTTACTTAACCTAACCTAACCTAACCTAATAACAATAAAATAAAAACAATCTCTTTGTGCCCGATTGTAGTCGTTCTCGAGGAGATTTGAAATATAGATTTTGATTGTTGAAACATTATAAAACAATCTAATTATACACATTTTACGATAGAATTATATAAAATTTCAAACTCGAATATCTCCGTTAATGTTGAAGATACAGAAGTGATTTGGCACTCATTGGAATCAGGTCGACGCTCTCTATTGGCTCATGGGGAAAATGTAATCCATGTTTAATATTCATACTTAGTTACCATGGAAACTCTTATAACAATAAATTATACAATCTATTTAGGCGCTATTTTAGTCGTCCAGGAGATTAAAAATATAGATTTTGATTGTTGAAACATTATAAAACAATCGAATTATACACTTTTTACGATAGAATTATATAAAATTTCAAACTCGCATATCTCCGTTACTGTTGAAGATACAGAAGTGATTTTACATTCAATGGAATTAGGTCGACTTAACCTAACCTAAACTGACCTGACCTAACCTAATCTAACCTAACTTTACTTAACAAAACCTAACCTAAACTAATAACAATAAAATAAAAACAATCTTTTTGTGACCGATTGTAGTCGTTGTCGAGGAGATTTGAAATATAGATTTCGATGGTTGAAACATTATAAAACAGTCGAATTCCACACATTTTACAATATAATTATATAAAATTTCAAACTCGCATATCTCCGTTACTGTTGAAGATACAGAAGTGAATTTGCACTCAATGGAATCAGGTCGACGCTCTCTATTGGCTCATGGGGAAAATGTAACCCATGTGTAATATTCATGCTTAGTTACCATGGAAACTCTCATAACAATAAATTAAACAATCTATTTAGACGCTATTGTAGTAATTGTCGAGGAGATTTCAAATATAGATTTTGATTGTTGAAACATTATAAAACAATCGAATTATACACATTTTACGATAAAATTACATAAAATTTCAAACTCGCATATCTCCGTTACTGTTGAAGATACAGAAGTGATTTTACACTCAATGGAATTAGGTCGAACTAGCCTAACCTAAACTGACCTGACCTAACCTAACCTAACCTAACTTTACTTAACCTAACCTAACCTAACCTAATAACAATAAAATAAAAACAATCTATTTGTGCTGATTGTAGTCGTTCTCGAGAAGATTTGAAATATAGATTTTGATTGTTGAAACATTATAAAACAATCGAATTCCACGCATTTTACAATATAATTATATAAAATATCAAAATCTCATATCTCCGTTACTATTGAAAATACAGAAGTGATTTTGCACTCAATGGAATCAGGTCGACGCTCTCTATTGGCTCATGGCGAAAAATGTAATCCATGTGTAATATTCATGCTTAGTTACCATGGAAACTCTCATAACAATAAATTAAACAATCTATTTAGACGCTATTGTAGTCGTTGTCGAGGAGATTTGAAATATAGATTTTGATTGTTGAAACATTATAAAACAATCGAATTATACACATTTTACGATAGAATTATATAAAATTTCAAACTCACATATCTCCGTTACTGTTCAAGATACAGAAGTGATTTTACACTCAAAGGAATTAGGTCGACCTAACCCAACCTAAACTGACCTGACCTAACCTAACCTAACCTAACTTTACTTAACCTAACCTAACCTAACCTAATAACAATAAATTAAACAATCTATTTAGACGCTATTGTAGTCGTTGTCGAGGAGATTTGAAATACAGATTTTGATTGTTGAAACATTATAAAACAATCGAATTATACACATTTTACGATAGAATTATATAAAATTTCAAACTCGCATATCTCCGTTAATGTTGAAGATACAGAAGTGATTTTACACTCAATGGAATTAGGTTGACCTAACCTAACCTAAACTGACCTGACCTAACCTAACCTAACCTAACTTTACTTAACCTAACCTAACCTAACCTAATAACAATAAAATAAAAACAATCTCTTTGTGCCCGATTGTAGTCGTTCTCGAGGAGATTTGAAATATAGATTTTGATTGTTGAAAATCTAATTATACACATTTTACGATAGAATTATATAAAATTTCAAACTCGAATATCTCCGTTAATGTTGAAGATACAGAAGTGATTTGGCACTCATTGGAATCAGGTCGACGCTCTCTATTGGCTCATGGGGAAAATGTAATCCATGCGTAATATTCATGCTTAGTTACCATGGAAACTCTTATAACAATAAATTATACAATCTATTTAGGCGGTATTTTAGTCGTCCAGGAGATTAAAAATATAGATTTTGATTGTTGAAACATTATAAAACAATCGAATTATACACTTTTTACGATAGAATTATATAAAATTTCAAACTCGTATATCTCCGTTACTGTTGAAGATACAGAAGTGATTTTACAGTCAATGGAATTAGGTCGACTTAACCTAACCTAAACGGACCTGACCTAACCTAATCTAACCTAACTTTACTTAACAAAACCTAACCTAAACTAATAACAATAAAATAAAAACAATCTTTTTGTGACCGATTGTAGTCGTTGTCGAGGAGATTTGAAATATAGATTTCGATGGTTGAAACATTATAAAACAATCGAATTCCACACATTTTACAATATAATTATATAAAATTTCAAACTCGCATATCTCCGTTACTGTTGAAGATACAGAAGTGAATTTGCACTCAATGGAATCAGGTCGACGCTCTCTATTGGCTCATGGGGAAAATGTAATCCATGTGTAATATTCATGCTTAGTTACCATGGAAACTCTCATAACAATAAATTAAACAATCTATTTAGACGCTATTGTAGTAGTTGTCGAGGAGATTTCAAATATAGATTTTGATTGTTGAAACATTATAAAACAATCGAATTATACACATTTTACGATAAAATTATATAAAATTTCAAACTCGCATATCTCCGTTACTGTTGAAGATACAGAAGTGATTTTACACTCAATGGAATTAGGTCGAACTAGCCTAACCTAAACTGACCTGACCTAACCTAACCTAACCTAACTTTACTTAACCTAACCTAACCTAACCTAATAACAATAAAATAAAAACAATCTATTTGTGCCGATTGTAGTCGTTCTCTAGGAGATTTGAAATATAGATTTTGATTGTTGAAACATTATAAAACAATCGAATTCCACACATTTTACAATATAATTATATAAAATTTCAAACTCGTATATCTCTGTTACTATTGAAGATACAGAAGTGATTTTGCACTCAATGGAATCAGGTCGACGTTCTCTATTGGATCATGGGCAAAAATGTAATCCATGTGTAATATTCATGCTTATTTACCGTGGAAACTCTCACAACAATAAATTAAACAATCTATTTAGACGCTATTGTAGTCGTTGTCGAGGAGATTTGAAATATAGATTTTGATTGTTGAAACATTATTAAACAATCGAATTATACACATTTTACGATAGAATTATATAAAATTTCAAACGCACATATCTCCGTTACTGTTGAAGATACAGAAGTGATTTTACACTCAATGGAATTAGGTTGACCTAACCTAACCTAAACTGACCTGACCTAACCTAACCTAACCTAACTTTACTTAACCTAACCTAACCTAACCTAATAACAATAAATTAAACAATCTATTTAGACGCTATTGTAGTCGTTGTCGAGGAGATTTGAAATACAGATTTTGATTGTTGAAACATTATAAAACAATCGAATTATACACATTTTACGATAGAATTATATAAAATTTCAAACTCGCATATCTCCGTTAATGTTGAAGATACAGAAGTGATTTTACACTCAATGGAATTAGGTCGACCTAACCTAAACTAAACTGACCTGACCTAACCTAACCTAACCTAACTTTACTTAACCTAACCTAACCTAACCTAATAACAATAAAATAAAAACAATCTCTTTGTGCCCGATTGTAGTCGTTCTCGAGGAGATTTGAAATATAGATTTTGATTGTTGAAACATTATAAAACAATCTAATTATACACATTTTACGATAGAATTATATAAAATTTCAAACTCGAATATCTCCGTTAATGTTGAAGATACAGAAGTGATTTGGCACTCATTGGAATCAGGTCGACGCTCTCTATTGGCTCATGGGGAAAATGTAATCCATGTTTAATATTCATACTTAGTTACCATGGAAACTCTTATAACAATAAATTATACAATCTATTTAGGCGCTATTTTAGTCGTCCAGGAGATTAAAAATATAGATTTTGATTGTTGAAACATTATAAAACAATCGAATTATACACTTTTTACGATAGAATTATATAAAATTTCAAACTCGCATATCTCCGTTACTGTTGAAGATACAGAAGTGATTTTACATTCAATGGAATTAGGTCGACTTAACCTAACCTAAACTGACCTGACCTAACCTAATCTAACCTAACTTTACTTAACAAAACCTAACCTAAACTAATAACAATAAAATAAAAACAATCTTTTTGTGACCGATTGTAGTCGTTGTCGAGGAGATTTGAAATATAGATTTCGATGGTTGAAACATTATAAAACAGTCGAATTCCACACATTTTACAATATAATTATATAAAATTTCAAACTCGCATATCTCCGTTACTGTTGAAGATACAGAAGTGAATTTGCACTCAATGGAATCAGGTCGACGCTCTCTATTGGCTCATGGGGAAAATGTAACCCATGTGTAATATTCATGCTTAGTTACCATGGAAACTCTCATAACAATAAATTAAACAATCTATTTAGACGCTATTGTAGTAATTGTCGAGGAGATTTCAAATATAGATTTTGATTGTTGAAACATTATAAAACAATCGAATTATACACATTTTACGATAAAATTACATAAAATTTCAAACTCGCATATCTCCGTTACTGTTGAAGATACAGAAGTGATTTTACACTCAATGGAATTAGGTCGAACTAGCCTAACCTAAACTGACCTGACCTAACCTAACCTAACCTAACTTTACTTAACCTAACCTAACCTAACCTAATAACAATAAAATAAAAACAATCTATTTGTGCTGATTGTAGTCGTTCTCGAGAAGATTTGAAATATAGATTTTGATTGTTGAAACATTATAAAACAATCGAATTCCACGCATTTTACAATATAATTATATAAAATATCAAAATCTCATATCTCCGTTACTATTGAAAATACAGAAGTGATTTTGCACTCAATGGAATCAGGTCGACGCTCTCTATTGGCTCATGGCGAAAAATGTAATCCATGTGTAATATTCATGCTTAGTTACCATGGAAACTCTCATAACAATAAATTAAACAATCTATTTAGACGCTATTGTAGTCGTTGTCGAGGAGATTTGAAATATAGATTTTGATTGTTGAAACATTATAAAACAATCGAATTATACACATTTTACGATAGAATTATATAAAATTTCAAACTCGCATATCTCCGTTACTGTTCAAGATACAGAAGTGATTTTACACTCAATGGAATTAGGTCGACCTAACCTAACCTAAACTGACCTGACCTAACCTAACCTAACCTAACTTTACTTAACCTAACCTAACCTAACCTAATAACAATAAAATAAAAACAATCTATTTGTGCCGATTGTAGTCGTTCTCGAGGAGATTTGAAATATAGATTTTGATTGTTGAAACATTATAAAACAATCGAATTCCACACATTTTACAATATAATTATATAAAATTTCAAACTCGTATATCTCTGTTACTATTGAAGATACAGAAGTGATTTTGCACTCAATGGAATCAGGTCGACGCTCTCTATTGGCTCATGGGGAAAAATGTAATCCATGTGTAATATTCATGCTTAGTTACCGTGGAAACTCTCACAACAATAAATTAAACAATCTATTTAGACGCTATTGTAGTCGTTGTCGAGGAGATTTGAAATATAGATTTTGATTGTTGAAACATTATAAAACAATCGAATTATACACATTTTACGATAGAATTATATAAAATTTCAAACTCACATATCTCCGTTACTGTTGAAGATACAGAAGTGATTTTACACTCAAAGGAATTAGGTCGACCTAACCTAACCTAAACTGACCTGACCTAACCTAACCTAACCTAACTTTACTTAACCTAACCTAACCTAACCTAATAACAATAAATTAAACAATCTATTTAGACGCTATTGTAGTCGTTGTCGAGGAGATTTGAAATACAGATTTTGATTGTTGAAACATTATAAAACAATCGAATTATACACATTTTACGATAGAATTATATAAAATTTCAAACTCGCATATCTCCGTTAATGTTGAAGATACAGAAGTGATTTTACACTCAATGGAATTAGGTTGACCTAACCTAACCTAAACTGACCTGACCTAACCTAACCTAACCTAACTTTACTTAACCTAACCTAACCTAACCTAATAACAATAAAATAAAAACAATCTCTTTGTGCCCGATTGTAGTCGTTCTAGAGGAGATTTGAAATATAGATTTTGATTGTTGAAACATTATAAAACAATCTAATTATACACATTTTACGATAGAATTATATAAAATTTCAAACTCGAATATCTCCGTTAATGTTGAAGATACAGAAGTGATTTGGCACTCATTGGAATCAGGTCGACGCTCTCTATTGGCTCATGGGGAAAATGTAATCCATGTGTAATATTCATGCTTAGTTACCATGGAAACTCTTATAACAATAAATTATACAATCTATTTAGGCGGTATTTTTGTCGTCCAGGAGATTAAAAATATAGATTTTGATTGTTGAAACATTATAAAACAATCGAATTATACACTTTTTACGATAGAATTATATAAAATTTCAAACTCGTATATCTCCGTTACTGTTGAAGATACAGAAGTGATTTTACAGTCAATGGAATTAGGTCGACTTAACCTAACCTAAACTGACCTGACCTAACCTAATCTAACCTAACTTTACTTAACAAAACCTAACCTAAACTAATAACAATAAAATAAAAACAATCTTTTTGTGACCGATTGTAGTCGTTGTCGAGGAGATTTGAAATATAGATTTCGATGGTTGAAACATTATAAAACAATCGAATTCCACACATTTTACAATATAATTATATAAAATTTCAAACTCGCATATCTCCGTTACTGTTGAAGATACAGAAGTGAATTTGCACTCAATGGAATCAGGTCGACGCTCTCTATTGGCTCATGGGGAAAATGTAATCCATGTGTAATATTCATGCTTAGTTACCATGGAAACTCTCATAACAATAAATTAAACAATCTATTTAGACGCTATTGTAGTAGTTGTCGAGGAGATTTCAAATATAGATTTTGAATGTTGAAACATTATAAAACAATCGAATTATACACATTTTACGATAAAATTATATAAAATTTCAAACTCGCATATCTCCGTTACTGTTGAAGATACAGAAGTGATTTTACACTCAATGGAATTAGGTCGACCTAACCTAACCTAAACTGACCTGACCTAACCTAACCTAACCTAACTTTACTTAACCTAACCTAACCTAACCTAATAACAATAAAATAAAAACAATCTATTTGTGCCGATTGTAGTCGTTCTCGAGTAGATTTGAAATATAGATTTTGATTGTTGAAACATTATAAAACAATCGAATTCCACACATTTTACAATATAATTATATAAAATTTCAAACTCGTATATCTCTGTTACTATTGAAGATACAGAAGTGATTTTGCACTCAATGGAATCAGGTCGACGTTCTCTATTGGCTCATGGGGAAAAATGTAATCCATGTGTAATATTCATACTTAGTTACCGTGGAAACTCTCACAACAATAAATTAAACAATCTATTTAGACGCTATTGTAGTCGTTGTCGAGGAGATTTGAAATATAGATTTTGATTGTTGAAACATTATAAAAAAATCGAATTATACACATTTTACGATAGAATTATATAAAATTTCAAACTCATATATCTCCGTTACTGTTGAAGATACAGAAGTGATTTTACACTCAATGGAATTAGGTTGACCTAAAATAACCTAAACTGACCTGACCTAACCTAACCTAACCTAACTTTACTTAACCTAACCTAACCTAACCTAATAACAATAAATTAAACAATCTATTTAGACGCTATTGTAGTCGTTGTCGAGGAGATTTGAAATACAGATTTTGATTGTTGAAACATTATAAAACAATCGAATTATACACATTTTACGATAGAATTATATAAAATTTCAAACTCACATATCTCCGTTAATGTTGAAGATACAGAAGTGATTTTACACTCAATGGAATTAGGTTGACCTAACCTAAACTAAACTGACCTGACCTAACCTAATCTAACCTAACTTTACTTAACCTAACCTAACCTAACCTAATAACAATAAAATAAAAACAATCTATTTGTGCCCGATTGTAGTCGTTCTCGAGGAGATTTGAAATATAGATTTTGATTGTTGAAACATTATAAAACAATCTAATTATACACATTTTACGATAGAATTATATAAAATTTCAAACTCGAATACCTCCGTTAATGTTGAAGATACAGAAGTGATTTGGCACTCATTGGAATCTGGTCGACGCTCTCTATTGGCTCATGGGGAAAATGTAATCCATGTGTAATATTCATGCTTAGTTACCATGGAAACTCTTATAACAATAAATTATACAATCTATTTAGGCGCTATTTTAGTCGTCCAGGAGATAAAAAATATAGATTTTGATTGTTGAAACATTATAAAACAATCGAATTATACACTTTTTACGATAGAATTATATAAAATTTCAAACTCGCATATCTCCGTTACTGTTGAAGATACAGAAGTGATTTTACATTCAATGGAATTAGGTCGACTTAACCTAACCTAAACTGACCTGACCTAACCTAATCTAACCTAACTTTACTTAACCTAACCTAACCTAACCTAATAACAATAAAATAAAAACAATCTATTTGTGCCCGATTGTAGTCGTTCTCGAGGAGATTTGAAATATAGATTTTGATTGTTGAAACATTATAAAACAATCTAATTATACACATTTTACGATAGAATTATATAAAATTTCAAACTCGAATACCTCCGTTAATGTTGAAGATACAGAAGTGATTTGGCACTCATTGGAATCTGGTCGACGCTCTCTATTGGCTCATGGGGAAAATGTAATCCATGTGTAATATTCATGCTTAGTTACCATGGAAACTCTTATAACAATAAATTATACAATCTATTTAGGCGCTATTTTAGTCGTCCAGGAGATTAAAAATATAGATTTTGATTGTTGAAACATTATAAAACAATCGAATTATACACTTTTTACGATAGAATTATATAAAATTTCAAACTCGCATATCTCCGTTACTGTTGAAGATACAGAAGTGATTTTACATTCAATGGAATTAGGTCGACTTAACCTAACCTAAACTGACCTGACCTAACCTAATCTAACCTAACTTTACTTAACCTAACCTAACCTAACCTAATAACAATAAAATAAAAACAATCTATTTGTGCCCGATTGTAGTCGTTCTCGAGGAGATTTGAAATATAGATTTCGATGGATGAAACATTATAAAACAATCGAATTCCACACATTTTACAATATAATTATATAAAATTTCAAACTCGCATATCTCCGTTACTGTTGAAGATACAGAAGTGAATTTGCACTCAATGGAATCAGGTCGACGCTCTCTATTGGCTCATGGGGAAAATGTAATCCATGTGTAATATTCATGCTTAGTTACCATGGAAACTCTCATAACAATAAATTAAACAATCTATTTAGACGGTATTGTAGTAGTTGTCGAGGAGATTTCAAATATAGATTTTGATTGTTGAAACATTATAAAACAATCGAATTATACACATTTTACGATAAAATTATACAAAATATCAAACTCGCATATCTCCGTTACTGTTGAAGATACAGAAGTGATTTTACACTCAATGGAATTAGGTCGAACTAAAATAACCTAAACTGACCTGACCTAACCTAACCTAACCTAACTTTACTTAACCTAACCTAACCTAACCTAATAACAATAAATTAAACAATCTATTTAGACGCTATTGTAGTCGTTGTCGAGGAGATTTGAAATACAGATTTTGATTGTTGAAACATTATAAAACAATCGAATTATACACATTTTACGATAGAATTATATAAAATTTCAAACTCGCATATCTCCGTTAATGTTGAAGATACAGAAGTGATTTTACACTCAATGGAATTAGGTTGACCTAACCTAAACTACACTGACCTGACCTAACCTAACCTAACCTAACTTTACTTAACCTAACCTAACCTAACCTAATAACAATAAAATAAAAACAATCTCTTTGTGCCCGATTGTAGTCGTTCTCGAGGAGATTTGAAATATAGATTTTGATTGTTGAAACATTATAAAACAATCTAATTATACACATTTTACGATAGAATTATATAAAATTTCAAACTCGAATATCTCCGTTAATGTTGAAGATACAGAAGTGATTTGGCACTCATTGGAATCAGGTCGACGCTCTCTATTGGCTCATGGGGAAAATGTAATCCATGTGTAATATTCATGCTTAGTTACCATGGAAACTCTTATAACAATAAATTATACAATCTATTTAGGCGCTATTTTAGTCGTCCAGGAGATTAAAAATATAGATTTTGATTGTTGAAACATTATAAAACAATCGAATTATACACTTTTTACGATAGAATTATATAAAATTTCAAACTCGTATATCTCCGTTACTGTTGAAGATACAGAAGTGATTTTACAGTCAATGGAATTAGGTCGACTTAACCTAACCTAAACTGACCTGACCTAACCTAATCTAACCTAACTTTACTTAACAAAACCTAACCTAAACTAATAACAATAAAATAAAAACAATATTTTTGTGCCGATTGTAGTCGTTCTCGAGGAGATTTGAAATATAGATTTTGATTGTTGAAACATTATAAAACAATCGAATTCCACACATTTTACAATATAATTATATAAAATTTCAAACTCGTATATCTCCGTTACTATTGAAGATACAGAAGTGATTTTGCACTCAATGGAATCAGACGACGCTCTCTATTGGGTCATGGGGAAAATGTAATCCATGTGTAATATTCATGCTTAGTTACCGTGGAAACTCTCATAACAATAAATTAAACAATCTATTTAGACGCTATTGTAGTCGTTGTCGAGGAGATTTGAAATACAGATTTTGATTGTTGAAACATTATAAAACAATCGAATTATACACATTTTACGATAGAATTATATAAAATTTCAAACTCGAATATCTCCGTTAATGTTGAAGATACAGAAGTGATTTGGCACTCATTGGAATCAGGTCGACGCTCTCTATTGGCTCATGGGGAAAATGTAATCCATGTGTAATATTCATGCTTAGTTACCATGGAAACTCTTATAACAATAAATTATACAATCTATTTAGGCGCTATTTTAGTCGTCCAGGAGATAAAAAATATAGATTTTGATTGTTGAAACATTATAAAACAATCGAATTATACACTTTTTACGATAGAATTATATAAAATTTCAAACTCGCATATCTCCGTTACTGTTGAAGATACAGAAGTGATTTTACATTCAATGGAATTAGGTCGACTTAACCTAACCTAAACTGACCTGACCTAACCTAATCTAACCTAACTTTACTTAACCTAACCTAACCTAACCTAATAACAATAAAATAAAAACAATCTATTTGTGCCCGATTGTAGTCGTTCTCGAGGAGATTTGAAATATAGATTTTGATTGTTGAAACATTATAAAACAATCTAATTATACACATTTTACGATAGAATTATATAAAATTTCAAACTCGAATACCTCCGTTAATGTTGAAGATACAGAAGTGATTTGGCACTCATTGGAATCTGGTCGACGCTCTCTATTGGCTCATGGGGAAAATGTAATCCATGTGTAATATTCATGCTTAGTTACCATGGAAACTCTTATAACAATAAATTATACAATCTATTTAGGCGCTATTTTAGTCGTCCAGGAGATAAAAAATATAGATTTTGATTGTTGAAAAATTATAAAACAATCGAATTATACACTTTTTACGATAGAATTATATAAAATTTCAAACTCGCATATCTCCGTTACTGTTGAAGATACAGAAGTGATTTTACATTCAATGGAATTAGGTCGACTTAACCTAACCTAAACTGACCTGACCTAACCTAATCTAACCTAACTTTACTTAACCTAACCTAACCTAACCTAATAACAATAAAATAAAAACAATCTATTTGTGCCCGATTGTAGTCGTTCTCGAGGAGATTTGAAATATAGATTTTGATTGTTGAAACGTTATAAAACAAACTAATTATACACATTTTACGATAGAATTATATAAAATTTCAAACTCGAATACCTCCGTTAATGTTGAAGATACAGAAGTGATTTGGCACTCATTGGAATCAGGTCGACGCTCTCTATTGGCTCATGGGGAAAATGTAATCCATGTGTAATATTCATGCTTAGTTACCATGGAAACTCTTATAACAATAAATTATACAATCTATTTAGGCGCTATTTTAGTCGTCCAGGAGATTAAAAATATAGATTTTGATTGTTGAAACATTATAAAACAATCGAATTATACACTTTTTACGATAGAATTATATAAAATTTCAAACTCGCATATCTCCGTTACTGTTGAAGATACAGAAGCGATTTTACAGTCAATGGAATTAGGTCGACTTAACCTAACCTAAACTGACCTGACCTAACCTAATCTAACCTAACTTTACTTAACAAAACCTAACCTAAACTAATAACAATAAAATAAAAACAATCTTTTTGTGACCGATTGTAGTCGTTGTCGAGGAGATTTGAAATATAGATTTCGATGGTTGAAACATTATAAAACAATCGAATTCCACACATTTTACAATATAATTATATAAAATTTCAAACTCGCATATCTCCGTTACTGTTCAAGATACAGAAGTGATTTTACACTCAAAGGAATTAGGTCGACCTAACCTAACCTAAACTGACCTGACCTAACCTAACCTAACCTAACTTTACTTAACCTAACCTAACCTAACCTAATAACAATAAATTAAACAATCTATTTAGACGCTATTGTAGTCGTTGTCGAGGAGATTTGAAATACAGATTTTGATTGTTGAAACATTATAAAACAATCGAATTATACACATTTTACGATAGAATTATATAAAATTTCAAACTCGCATATCTCCGTTAATGTTGAAGATACAGAAGTGATTTTACACTCAATGGAATTAGGTTGACCTAACCTAACCTAAACTGACCTGACCTAACCTAACCTAACCTAACTTTACTTAACCTAACCTAACCTAACCTAATAACAATAAAATAAAAACAATCTCTTTGTGCCCGATTGTAGTCGTTCTCGAGGAGATTTGAAATATAGATTTTGATTGTTGAAACATTAAAAAACAATCTAATTATACACATTTTACGATAGAATTATATAAAATTTCAAACTCGAATATCTCCGTTAATGTTGAAGATACAGAAGTGATTTGGCACTCATTGGAATCAGGTCGACGCTCTCTATTGGCTCATGGGGAAAATGTAATCCATGTGTAATATTCATGCTTAGTTACCATGGAAACTCTTATAACAATAAATTATACAATCTATTTAGGCGGTATTTTAGTCGTCCAGGAGATTAAAAATATAGATTTTGATTGTTGAAACATTATAAAACAATCGAATTATACACTTTTTACGATAGAATTATATAAAATTTCAAACTCGTATATCTCCGTTACTGTTGAAGATACAGAAGTGATTTTACAGTCAATGGAATTAGGTCGACTTAACCTAACCTAAACGGACCTGACCTAACCTAATCTAACCTAACTTTACTTAACAAAACCTAACCTAAACTAATAACAATAAAATAAAAACAATCTTTTTGTGACCGATTGTAGTCGTTGTCGAGGAGATTTGAAATATAGATTTCGATGGTTGAAACATTATAAAACAATCGAATTCCACACATTTTACAATATAATTATATAAAATTTCAAACTCGCATATCTCCGTTACTGTTGAAGATACAGAAGTGAATTTGCACTCAATGGAATCAGGTCGACGCTCTCTATTGGCTCATGGGGAAAATGTAATCCATGTGTAATATTCATGCTTAGTTACCATGGAAACTCTCATAACAATAAATTAAACAATCTATTTAGACGCTATTGTAGTAGTTGTCGAGGAGATTTCAAATATAGATTTTGATTGTTGAAACATTATAAAACAATCGAATTATACACATTTTACGATAAAATTATATAAAATTTCAAACTCGCATATCTCCGTTACTGTTGAAGATACAGAAGTGATTTTACACTCAATGGAATTAGGTCGAACTAGCCTAACCTAAACTGACCTGACCTAACCTAACCTAACCTAACTTTACTTAACCTAACCTAACCTAACCTAATAACAATAAAATAAAAACAATCTATTTGTGCCGATTGTAGTCGTTCTCTAGGAGATTTGAAATATAGATTTTGATTGTTGAAACATTATAAAACAATCGAATTCCACACATTTTACAATATAATTATATAAAATTTCAAACTCGTATATCTCTGTTACTATTGAAGATACAGAAGTGATTTTGCACTCAATGGAATCAGGTCGACGTTCTCTATTGGATCATGGGCAAAAATGTAATCCATGTGTAATATTCATGCTTATATACCGTGGAAACTCTCACAACAATAAATTAAACAATCTATTTAGACGCTATTGTAGTCGTTGTCGAGGAGATTTGAAATATAGATTTTGATTGTTGAAACATTATAAAACAATCGAATTATACACATTTTACGATAGAATTATATAAAATTTCAAACTCACATATCTCCGTTACTGTTGAAGATACAGAAGTGATTTTACACTCAATGGAATTAGGTTGACCTAACCTAACCTAAACTGACCTGACCTAACCTAACCTAACCTAACTTTACTTAACCTAACCTAACCTAACCTAATAACAATAAATTAAACAATCTATTTAGACGCTATTGTAGTCGTTGTCGAGGAGATTTGAAATACAGATTTTGATTGTTGAAACATTATAAAACAATCGAATTATACACATTTTACGATAGAATTATATAAAATTTCAAACTCGCATATCTCCGTTAATGTTGAAGATACAGAAGTGATTTTACACTCAATGGAATTAGGTCGACCTAACCTAAACTAAACTGACCTGACCTAACCTAACCTAACCTAACTTTACTTAACCTAACCTAACCTAACCTAATAACAATAAAATAAAAACAATCTCTTTGTGCCCGATTGTAGTCGTTCTCGAGGAGATTTGAAATATAGATTTTGATTGTTGAAACATTATAAAACAATCTAATTATACACATTTTACGATAGAATTATATAAAATTTCAAACTCGAATATCTCCGTTAATGTTGAAGATACAGAAGTGATTTGGCACTCATTGGAATCAGGTCGACGCTCTCTATTGGCTCATGGGGAAAATGTAATCCATGTTTAATATTCATACTTAGTTACCATGGAAACTCTTATAACAATAAATTATACAATCTATTTAGGCGCTATTTTAGTCGTCCAGGAGATTAAAAATATAGATTTTGATTGTTGAAACATTATAAAACAATCGAATTATACACTTTTTACGATAGAATTATATAAAATTTCAAACTCGCATATCTCCGTTACTGTTGAAGATACAGAAGTGATTTTACATTCAATGGAATTAGGTCGACTTAACCTAACCTAAACTGACCTGACCTAACCTAATCTAACCTAACTTTACTTAACAAAACCTAACCTAAACTAATAACAATAAAATAAAAACAATCTTTTTGTGACCGATTGTAGTCGTTGTCGAGGAGATTTGAAATATAGATTTCGATGGTTGAAACATTATAAAACAGTCGAATTCCACACATTTTACAATATAATTATATAAAATTTCAAACTCGCATATCTCCGTTACTGTTGAAGATACAGAAGTGAATTTGCACTCAATGGAATCAGGTCGACGCTCTCTATTGGCTCATGGGGAAAATGTAACCCATGTGTAATATTCATGCTTAGTTACCATGGAAACTCTCATAACAATCAATTAAACAATCTATTTAGACGCTATTGTAGTAGTTGTCGAGGAGATTTCAAATATAGATTTTGATTGTTGAAACATTATAAAACAATCGAATTATACACATTTTACGATAAAATTACATAAAATTTCAAACTCGCATATCTCCGTTACTGTTGAAGATACAGAAGTGATTTTACACTCAATGGAATTAGGTCGAACTAGCCTAACCTAAACTGACCTGACCTAACCTAACCTAACCTAACTTTACTTAACCTAACCTAACCTAACCTAATAACAATAAAATAAAAACAATCTATTTGTGCTGATTGTAGTCGTTCTCGAGAAGATTTGAAATATAGATTTTGATTGTTGAAACATTATAAAACAATCGAATTCCACGCATTTTACAATATAATTATATAAAATATCAAAATCTCATATCTCCGTTACTATTGAAAATACAGAAGTGATTTTGCACTCAATGGAATCAGGTCGACGCTCTCTATTGGCTCATGGCGAAAAATGTAATCCATGTGTAATATTCATGCTTAGTTACCATGGAAACTCTCATAACAATAAATTAAACAATCTATTTAGACGCTATTGTAGTCGTTGTCGAGGAGATTTGAAATATAGATTTTGATTGTTGAAACATTATAAAACAATCGAATTATACACATTTTACGATAGAATTATATAAAATTTCAAACTCGCATATCTCCGTTACTGTTCAAGATACAGAAGTGATTTTACACTCAATGGAATTAGGTCGACCTAACCTAACCTAAACTGACCTGACCTAACCTAACCTAACCTAACTTTACTTAACCTAACCTAACCTAACCTAATAACAATAAAATAAAAACAATCTATTTGTGCCGATTGTAGTCGTTCTCGAGGAGATTTGAAATATAGATTTTGATTGTTGAAACATTATAAAACAATCGAATTCCACACATTTTACAATATAATTATATAAAATTTCAAACTCGTATATCTCTGTTACTATTGAAGATACAGAAGTGATTTTGCACTCAATGGAATCAGGTCGACGCTCTCTATTGGCTCATGGGGAAAAATGTAATCCATGTGTAATATTCATGCTTAGTTACCGTGGAAACTCTCACAACAATAAATTAAACAATCTATTTAGACGCTATTGTAGTCGTTGTCGAGGAGATTTGAAATATAGATTTTGATTGTTGAAACATTATAAAACAATCGAATTATACACATTTTACGATAGAATTATATAAAATTTCAAACTCACATATCTCCGTTACTGTTGAAGATACAGAAGTGATTTTACACTCAAAGGAATTAGGTCGACCTAACCTAACCTAAACTGACCTGACCTAACCTAACCTAACCTAACTTTACTTAACCTAACCTAACCTAACCTAATAACAATAAATTAAACAATCTATTTAGACGCTATTGTAGTCGTTGTCGAGGAGATTTGAAATACAGATTTTGATTGTTGAAACATTATAAAACAATCGAATTATACACATTTTACGATAGAATTATATAAAATTTCAAACTCGCATATCTCCGTTAATGTTGAAGATACAGAAGTGATTTTACACTCAATGGAATTAGGTCGACCTAACCTAAACTAAACTGACCTGACCTAACCTAACCTAACCTAACTTTACTTAACCTAACCTAACCTAACCTAATAACAATAAAATAAAAACAATCTCTTTGTGCCCGATTGTAGTCGTTCTCGAGGAGATTTGAAATATAGATTTTGATTGTTGAAACATTATAAAACAATCTAATTATACACATTTTACGATAGAATTATATAAAATTTCAAACTCGAATATCTCCGTTAATGTTGAAGATACAGAAGTGATTTGGCACTCATTGGAATCAGGTCGACGCTCTCTATTGGCTCATGGGGAAAATGTAATCCATGTTTAATATTCATACTTAGTTACCATGGAAACTCTTATAACAATAAATTATACAATCTATTTAGGCGCTATTTTAGTCGTCCAGGAGATTAAAAATATAGATTTTGATTGTTGAAACATTATAAAACAATCGAATTATACACTTTTTACGATAGAATTATATAAAATTTCAAACTCGCATATCTCCGTTACTGTTGAAGATACAGAAGTGATTTTACATTCAATGGAATTAGGTCGACTTAACCTAACCTAAACTGACCTGACCTAACCTAATCTAACCTAACTTTACTTAACAAAACCTAACCTAAACTAATAACAATAAAATAAAAACAATCTTTTTGTGACCGATTGTAGTCGTTGTCGAGGAGATTTGAAATATAGATTTCGATGGTTGAAACATTATAAAACAGTCGAATTCCACACATTTTACAATATAATTATATAAAATTTCAAACTCGCATATCTCCGTTACTGTTGAAGATACAGAAGTGAATTTGCACTCAATGGAATCAGGTCGACGCTCTCTATTGGCTCATGGGGAAAATGTAACCCATGTGTAATATTCATGCTTAGTTACCATGGAAACTCTCATAACAATAAATTAAACAATCTATTTAGACGCTATTGTAGTAGTTGTCGAGGAGATTTCAAATATAGATTTTGATTGTTGAAACATTATAAAACAATCGAATTATACACATTTTACGATAAAATTACATAAAATTTCAAACTCGCATATCTCCGTTACTGTTGAAGATACAGAAGTGATTTTACACTCAATGGAATTAGGTCGAACTAGCCTAACCTAAACTGACCTGACCTAACCTAACCTAACCTAACTTTACTTAACCTAACCTAACCTAACCTAATAACAATAAAATAAAAACAATCTATTTGTGCTGATTGTAGTCGTTCTCGAGAAGATTTGAAATATAGATTTTGATTGTTGAAACATTATAAAACAATCGAATTCCACGCATTTTACAATATAATTATATAAAATATCAAAATCTCATATCTCCGTTACTATTGAAAATACAGAAGTGATTTTGCACTCAATGGAATCAGGTCGACGCTCTCTATTGGCTCATGGCGAAAAATGTAATCCATGTGTAATATTCATGCTTAGTTACCATGGAAACTCTCATAACAATAAATTAAACAATCTATTTAGACGCTATTGTAGTCGTTGTCGAGGAGATTTGAAATATAGATTTTGATTGTTGAAACATTATAAAACAATCGAATTATACACATTTTACGATAGAATTATATAAAATTTCAAACTCGCATATCTCCGTTACTGTTCAAGATACAGAAGTGATTTTACACTCAATGGAATTAGGTCGACCTAACCTAACCTAAACTGACCTGAACTAACCTAACCTAACCTAACTTTACTTAACCTAACCTAACCTAACCTAATAACAATAAAATAAAAACAATCTATTTGTGCCGATTGTAGTCGTTCTCGAGGAGATTTGAAATATAGATTTTGATTGTTGAAACATTATAAAACAATCGAATTCCACACATTTTACAATATAATTATATAAAATTTCAAACTCGTATATCTCTGTTACTATTGAAGATACAGAAGTGATTTTGCACTCAATGGAATCAGGTCGACGCTCTCTATTGGCTCATGGGGAAAAATGTAATCCATGTGTAATATTCATGCTTAGTTACCGTGGAAACTCTCACAACAATAAATTAAACAATCTATTTAGACGCTATTGTAGTCGTTGTCGAGGAGATTTGAAATATAGATTTTGATTGTTGAAACATTATAAAACAATCGAATTATACACATTTTACGATAGAATTATATAAAATTTCAAACTCACATATCTCCGTTACTGTTGAAGATACAGAAGTGATTTTACACTCAAAGGAATTAGGTCGACCTAACCTAACCTAAACTGACCTGACCTAACCTAACCTAACCTAACTTTACTTAACCTAACCTAACCTAACCTAATAACAATAAATTAAACAATCTATTTAGACGCTATTGTAGTCGTTGTCGAGGAGATTTGAAATACAGATTTTGATTGTTGAAACATTATAAAACAATCGAATTATACACATTTTACGATAGAATTATATAAAATTTCAAACTCGCATATCTCCGTTAATGTTGAAGATACAGAAGTGATTTTACACTCAATGGAATTAGGTTGACCTAACCTAACCTAAACTGACCTGACCTAACCTAACCTAACCTAACTTTACTTAACCTAACCTAACCTAACCTAATAACAATAAAATAAAAACAATCTCTTTGTGCCCGATTGTAGTCGTTCTAGAGGAGATTTGAAATATAGATTTTGATTGTTGAAACATTATAAAACAATCTAATTATACACATTTTACGATAGAATTATATAAAATTTCAAACTCGAATATCTCCGTTAATGTTGAAGATACAGAAGTGATTTGGCACTCATTGGAATCAGGTCGACGCTCTCTATTGGCTCATGGGGAAAATGTAATCCATGTGTAATATTCATGCTTAGTTACCATGGAAACTCTTATAACAATAAATTATACAATCTATTTAGGCGGTATTTTAGTCGTCCAGGAGATTAAAAATATAGATTTTGATTGTTGAAACATTATAAAACAATCGAATTATACACTTTTTACGATAGAATTATATAAAATTTCAAACTCGTATATCTCCGTTACTGTTGAAGATACAGAAGTGATTTTACAGTCAATGGAATTAGGTCGACTTAACCTAACCTAAACTGACCTGACCTAACCTAATCTAACCTAACTTTACTTAACAAAACCTAACCTAAACTAATAACAATAAAATAAAAACAATCTTTTTGTGACCGATTGTAGTCGTTGTCGAGGAGATTTGAAATATAGATTTCGATGGTTGAAACATTATAAAACAATCGAATTCCACACATTTTACAATATAATTATATAAAATTTCAAACTCGCATATCTCCGTTACTGTTGAAGATACAGAAGTGAATTTGCACTCAATGGAATTAGGTCGACGCTCTCTATTGGCTCATGGGGAAAATGTAATCCATGTGTAATATTCATGCTTAGTTACCATGGAAACTCTCATAACAATAAATTAAACAATCTATTGAGACGCTATTGTAGTAGTTGTCGAGGAGATTTCAAATATAGATTTTGATTGTTGAAACATTATAAAACAATCGAATTATACACATTTTACGATAAAATTATTTAAAATTTCAAACTCGCATATCTCCGTTACTGTTGAAGATACAGAAGTGATTTTACACTCAATGGAATTAGGTCGACCTAACCTAACCTAAACTGACCTGACCTAACCTAACCTAACCTAACTTTACTTAACCTAACCTAACCTAACCTAATAACAATAAAATAAAAACAATCTATTTGTGCCGATTGTAGTCGTTCTCGAGTAGATTTGAAATATAGATTTTGATTGTTGAAACATTATAAAACAATCGAATTCCACACATTTTACAATATAATTATATAAAATTTCAAACTCGTATATCTCTGTTACTATTGAAGATACAGAAGTGATTTTGCACTCAATGGAATCAGGTCGACGTTCTCTATTGGCTCATGGGGAAAAATGTAATCCATGTGTAATATTCATACTTAGTTACCGTGGAAACTCTCACAACAATAAATTAAACAATCTATTTAGACGCTATTGTAGTCGTTGTCGAGGAGATTTGAAATATAGATTTTGATTGTTGAAACATTATAAAAAAATCGAATTATACACATTTTACGATAGAATTATATAAAATTTCAAACTCACATATCTCCGTTACTGTTGAAGATACAGAAGTGATTTTACACTCAATGGAATTAGGTTGACCTAAAATAACCTAAACTGACCTGACCTAACCTAACCTAACCTAACTTTACTTAACCTAACCTAACCTAACCTAATAACAATAAATTAAACAATCTATTTAGACGCTATTGTAGTCGTTGTCGAGGAGATTTGAAATACAGATTTTGATTGTTGAAACATTATAAAACAATCGAATTATACACATTTTACGATAGAATTATATAAAATTTCAAACTCGCATATCTCCGTTAATGTTGAAGATACAGAAGTGATTTTACACTCAATGGAATTAGGTTGACCTAACCTAAACTAAACTGACCTGACCTAACCTAATCTAACCTAACTTTACTTAACCTAACCTAACCTAACCTAATAACAATAAAATAAAAACAATCTATTTGTGCCCGATTGTAGTCGTTCTCGAGGAGATTTGAAATATAGATTTTGATTGTTGAAACATTATAAAACAATCTAATTATACACATTTTACGATAGAATTATATAAAATTTCAAACTCGAATACCTCCGTTAATGTTGAAGATACAGAAGTGATTTGGCACTCATTGGAATCTGGTCGACGCTCTCTATTGGCTCATGGGGAAAATGTAATCCATGTGTAATATTCATGCTTAGTTACCATGGAAACTCTTATAACAATAAATTATACAATCTATTTAGGCGCTATTTTAGTCGTCCAGGAGATAAAAAATATAGATTTTGATTGTTGAAACATTATAAAACAATCGAATTATACACTTTTTACGATAGAATTATATAAAATTTCAAACTCGCATATCTCCGTTACTGTTGAAGATACAGAAGTGATTTTACATTCAATGGAATTAGGTCGACTTAACCTAACCTAAACTGACCTGACCTAACCTAATCTAACCTAACTTTACTTAACCTAACCTAACCTAACCTAATAACAATAAAATAAAAACAATCTATTTGTGCCCGATTGTAGTCGTTCTCGAGGAGATTTGAAATATAGATTTTGATTGTTGAAACATTATAAAACAATCTAATTATACACATTTTACGATAGAATTATATAAAATTTCAAACTCGAATACCTCCGTTAATGTTGAAGATACAGAAGTGATTTGGCACTCATTGGAATCTGGTCGACGCTCTCTATTGGCTCATGGGGAAAATGTAATCCATGTGTAATATTCATGCTTAGTTACCATGGAAACTCTTATAACAATAAATTATACAATCTATTTAGGCGCTATTTTAGTCGTCCAGGAGATTAAAAATATAGATTTTGATTGTTGAAACATTATAAAACAATCGAATTATACACTTTTTACGATAGAATTATATAAAATTTCAAACTCGCATATCTCCGTTACTGTTGAAGATACAGAAGTGATTTTACATTCAATGGAATTAGGTCGACTTAACCTAACCTAAACTGACCTGACCTAACCTAATCTAACCTAACTTTACTTAACCTAACCTAACCTAACCTAATAACAATAAAATAAAAACAATCTATTTGTGCCCGATTGTAGTCGTTCTCGAGGAGATTTGAAATATAGATTTCGATGGATGAAACATTATAAAACAATCGAATTCCACACATTTTACAATATAATTATATAAAATTTCAAACTCGCATATCTCCGTTACTGTTGAAGATACAGAAGTGAATTTGCACTCAATGGAATCAGGTCGACGCTCTCTATTGGCTCATGGGGAAAATGTAATCCATGTGTAATATTCATGCTTAGTTACCATGGAAACTCTCATAACAATAAATTAAACAATCTATTTAGACGGTATTGTAGTAGTTGTCGAGGAGATTTCAAATATAGATTTTGATTGTTGAAACATTATAAAACAATCGAATTATACACATTTTACGATAAAATTATACAAAATATCAAACTCGCATATCTCCGTTACTGTTGAAGATACAGAAGTGATTTTACACTCAATGGAATTAGGTCGAACTAAAATAACCTAAACTGACCTGACCTAACCTAACCTAACCTAACTTTACTTAACCTAACCTAACCTAACCTAATAACAATAAATTAAACAATCTATTTAGACGCTATTGTAGTCGTTGTCGAGGAGATTTGAAATACAGATTTTGATTGTTGAAACATTATAAAACAATCGAATTATACACATTTTACGATAGAATTATATAAAATTTCAAACTCGCATATCTCCGTTAATGTTGAAGATACAGAAGTGATTTTACACTCAATGGAATTAGGTTGACCTAACCTAAACTAAACTGACCTGACCTAACCTAACCTAACCTAACTTTACTTAACCTAACCTAACCTAACCTAATAACAATAAAATAAAAACAATCTCTTTGTGCCCGATTGTAGTCGTTCTCGAGGAGATTTGAAATATAGATTTTGATTGTTGAAACATTATAAAACAATCTAATTATACACATTTTACGATAGAATTATATAAAATTTCAAACTCGAATATCTCCGTTAATGTTGAAGATACAGAAGTGATTTTACACTCAATGGAATTAGGTTGACCTAACCTAAACTAAACTGACCTGACCTAACCTAACCTAACCTAACTTTACTTAACCTAACCTAACCTAACCTAATAACAATAAAATAAAAACAATCTCTTTGTGCCCGATTGTAGTCGTTCTCGAGGAGATTTGAAATATAGATTTTGATTGTTGAAACATTATAAAACAATCTAATTATACACATTTTACGATAGAATTATATAAAATTTCAAACTCGAATATCTCCGTTAATGTTGAAGATACAGAAGTGATTTGGCACTCATTGGAATCAGGTCGACGCTCTCTATTGGCTTGACCTAACCTAATCTAACCTAACTTTACTTAACAAAACCTAACCTAAACTAATAACAATAAAATAAAAACAATATTTTTGTGCCGATTGTAGTCGTTCTCGAGGAGATTTGAAATATAGATTTTGATTGTTGAAACATTATAAAACAATCGAATTCCACACATTTTACAATATAATTATATAAAATTTCAAACTCGTATATCTCCGTTACTATTGAAGATACAGAAGTGATTTTGCACTCAATGGAATCAGACGACGCTCTCTATTGGGTCATGGGGAAAATGTAATCCATGTGTAATATTCATGCTTAGTTACCGTGGAAACTCTCATAACAATAAATTAAACAATCTATTTAGACGCTATTGTAGTCGTTGTCGAGGAGATTTGAAATACAGATTTTGATTGTTGAAACATTATAAAACAATCGAATTATACACATTTTACGATAGAATTATATAAAATTTCAAACTCGAATATCTCCGTTAATGTTGAAGATACAGAAGTGATTTGGCACTCATTGGAATCAGGTCGACGCTCTCTATTGGCTCATGGGGAAAATGTAATCCATGTGTAATATTCATGCTTAGTTACCATGGAAACTCTTATAACAATAAATTATACAATCTATTTAGGCGCTATTTTAGTCGTCCAGGAGATAAAAAATATAGATTTTGATTGTTGAAACATTATAAAACAATCGAATTATACACTTTTTACGATAGAATTATATAAAATTTCAAACTCGCATATCTCCGTTACTGTTGAAGATACAGAAGTGATTTTACATTCAATGGAATTAGGTCGACTTAACCTAACCTAAACTGACCTGACCTAACCTAATCTAACCTAACTTTACTTAACCTAACCTAACCTAACCTAATAACAATAAAATAAAAACAATCTATTTGTGCCCGATTGTAGTCGTTCTCGAGGAGATTTGAAATATAGATTTTGATTGTTGAAACATTATAAAACAATCTAATTATACACATTTTACGATAGAATTATATAAAATTTCAAACTCGAATACCTCCGTTAATGTTGAAGATACAGAAGTGATTTGGCACTCATTGGAATCTGGTCGACGCTCTCTATTGGCTCATGGGGAAAATGTAATCCATGTGTAATATTCATGCTTAGTTACCATGGAAACTCTTATAACAATAAATTATACAATCTATTTAGGCGCTATTTTAGTCGTCCAGGAGATAAAAAATATAGATTTTGATTGTTGAAAAATTATAAAACAATCGAATTATACACTTTTTACGATAGAATTATATAAAATTTCAAACTCGCATATCTCCGTTACTGTTGAAGATACAGAAGTGATTTTACATTCAATGGAATTAGGTCGACTTAACCTAACCCAAACTGACCTGACCTAACCTAATCTAACCTAACTTTACTTAACCTAACCTAACCTAACCTAATAACAATAAAATAAAAACAATCTATTTGTGCCCGATTGTAGTCGTTCTCGAGGAGATTTGAAATATAGATTTTGATTGTTGAAACGTTATAAAACAAACTAATTATACACATTTTACGATAGAATTATATAAAATTTCAAACTCGCATATCTCCGTTACTGTTGAAGATACAGAAGTGAATTTGCACTCAATGGAATCAGGTCGACGCTCTCTATTGGCTCATGGGGAAAATGTAATTCATGTGTAATATTCATGCTTAGTTACCATGGAAACTCTCATAACAATAAATTAAACAATCTATTTAGACGGTATTGTAGTAGTTGTCGAGGAGATTTCAAATATAGATTTTGATTGTTGAAACATTATAAAACAATCGAATTATACACATTTTACGATAAAATTATACAAAATATCAAACTCGCATATCTCCGTTACTGTGAAGATACAGAAGTGATTTTACACTCAATGGAATTAGGTCGAACTAACCTAACCTAAACTGACCTGACCTAACCTAACCTAACCTATCTTTACTTAACCTAACCTAACCTAACCAAATAACAATAAAATAAAAACAATTTATTTGTGCCGATTGTAGTCGTTCTCGAGGAGATTTGATATATAGATTTTGATTGTTGAAACATTATAAAACAATCGAATTCCACGCATTTTACAATACAATTATATAAAATTTCAAACTCGCATATCTCCGTTACTATTGAAATACAGAAGTGATTTTGCACTCAATGGAATCAGGTCGACGCTCTCTATTGGCTCATGGCGAAAAATGTAATCCATGTGCAATATTCATGCTTAGTTACCATGGAAACTCTCATAACAATAAATTAAACAATCTATTTAGACGCTATTGTAGTCGTTGTCGAGGAGATTTCAAATATAGATTTTGATTGTTGAAACATTATAAAACAATCGAATTATACACATTTTACGATAGAATTATATAAAATTTCAAACTCGCATATCTCCGTTACTGTTGAAGATACAGAAGTGATTTTACACTCAATGGAATTAGGTCGACCTAACCTAACCTAAACTGACCTGACCTAACCTAACCTAACCTAACTTTACTTAACCTAACCTAACCTAACCTAATAACAATAAAATCAAAACAATCTATTTGTGCCGATTGTAGTCGTTCTCGAGGAGATTTGAAATATAGATTTTGATTGTTGAAACATTATAAAACAATCGAATTATACACATTTTACGATAGAATTATATAAAATTTCAAACTCACATATCTCCGTTACTGTTGAAGATATAGAAGTGATTTTACACTCAAAGGAATTAGGTCGACCTAACCTAACCTAAACTGACCTGACCTAACCTAACCTAACTTTACTTAACCTAACCTAACCTAACCTAATAACAATAAATTAAACAATCTATTTAGACGCTATTGTAGTCGTTGTCGAGGAGATTTGAAATACAGATTTTGATTGTTGAAACATTATAAAACAATCGAATTCCACGCATTTTACAATACAATTATATAAAATTTCAAACTCGCATATCTCCGTTACTATTGAAATACAGAAGTGATTTTGCACTCAATGGAATCAGGTCGACGCTCTCTATTGGCTCATGGCGAAAAATGTAATCCATGTGCAATATTCATGCTTAGTTACCATGGAAACTCTCATAACAATAAATTAAACAATCTATTTAGACGCTATTGTAGTCGTTGTCGAGGAGATTTCAAATATAGATTTTGATTGTTGAAACATTATAAAACAATCGAATTATACACTTTTTACGATAGAATTATATAAAATTTCAAACTCGTATATCTCCGTTACTGTTGAAGATACAGAAGTGATTTTACAGTCAATGGAATTAGGTCGACTTAACCTAACCTAAACTGACCTGACCTAACCTAATCTAACCTAACTTTACTTAACAAAACCTAACCTAAACTAATAACAATAAAATAAAAACAATCTTTTTGTGCCGATTGTAGTCGTTCTCGAGGAGATTTGAAATATAGATTTTGATTGTTGAAACGTTATAAAACAAACTAATTATACACATTTTACGATAGAATTATATAAAATTTCAAACTCGAATACCTCCGTTAATGTTGAAGATACAGAAGTGATTTGGCACTCATTGGAATCAGGTCGACGCTCTCTATTGGCTCATGGGGAAAATGTAATCCATGTGTAATATTCATGCTTAGTTACCATGGAAAGTCTTATAACAATAAATTATACAATCTATTTAGGCGCTATTTTAGTCGTCCAGGAGATTAAAAATATAGATTTTGATTGTTGAAACATTATAAAACAATCGAATTATACACTTTTTACGATAGAATTATATAAAATTTCAAACTCGCATATCTCCGTTACTGTTGAAGATACAGAAGCGATTTTACAGTCAATGGAATTAGGTCGACTTAACCTAACCTAAACTGACCTGACCTAACCTAATCTAACCTAACTTTACTTAACAAAACCTAACCTAAACTAATAACAATAAAATAAAAACAATCTTTTTGTGACCGATTGTAGTCGTTGTCGAGGAGATTTGAAATATAGATTTCGATGGTTGAAACATTATAAAACAATCGAATTCCACACATTTTACAATATAATTATATAAAATTTCAAACTCGCATATCTCCGTTACTGTTGAAGATACAGAAGTGAATTTGCACTCAATGGAATCAGGTCGACGCTCTCTATTGGCTCATGGGGAAAATGTAATCCATGTGTAATATTCATGCTTAGTTACCATGGAAACTCTCATAACAATAAATTAAACAATCTATTTAGACGCTATTGTAGTAGTTGTCGAGGAGATTTCAAATATAGATTTTGATTGTTGAAACATTATAAAACAATCGAATTATACACATTTTACGATAAAATTATACAAAATATCAAACTCGCATATCTCCGTTACTGTTGAAGATACAGAAGTGATTTTACACTCAATGGAATTAGGTCGAACTAACCTAACCTAAACTGACCTGACCTAACCTAACCTAACCTATCTTTACTTAACCTAACCTAACCTAACCTAATAACAATAAAATAAAAACAATCTATTTGTGCCGATTGTAGTCGTTCTCGAGGAGATTTGAAATATAGATTTTGATTGTTGAAACATTATAAAACAATCGAATTCCACACATTTTACAATATAATTATATAAAATTTCAAACTCGTATATCTCCGTTACTATTGAAGATACAGAAGTGATTTTGCACTCAATGGAATCAGACGACGCTCTCTATTGGGTCATGGGGAAAATGTAATCCATGTGTAATATTCATGCTTAGTTACCGTGGAAACTCTCATAACAATAAATTAAACAATCTATTTAGACGCTATTGTAGTCGTTGTCGAGGAGATTTGAAATACAGATTTTGATTGTTGAAACATTATAAAACAATCGAATTATACACATTTTACGATAGAATTATATAAAATTTCAAACTCGAATATCTCCGTTAATGTTGAAGATACAGAAGTGATTTTGCACTCATTGGAATCAGGTCGACGCTCTCTATTGGCTCATGGGGAAAATGTAATCCATGTGTAATATTCATGCTTAGTTACCATGGAAACTCTTATAACAATAAATTATACAATCTATTTAGGCGCTATTTTAGTCGTCCAGGAGATAAAAAATATAGATTTTGATTGTTGAAACATTATAAAACAATCGAATTATACACTTTTTACGATAGAATTATATAAAATTTCAAACTCGCATATCTCCGTTACTGTTGAAGATACAGAAGTGATTTTACATTCAATGGAATTAGGTCGACTTAACCTAACCTAAACTGACCTGACCTAACCTAATCTAACCTAACTTTACTTAACCTAACCTAACCTAACCTAATAACAATAAAATAAAAACAATCTATTTGTGCCCGATTGTAGTCGTTCTCGAGGAGATTTGAAATATAGATTTTGATTGTTGAAACGTTATAAAACAAACTAATTATACACATTTTACGATAGAATTATATAAAATTTCAAACTCGAATACCTCCGTTAATGTTGAAGATACAGAAGTGATTTGGCACTCATTGGAATCAGGTCGACGCTCTCTATTGGCTCATGGGGAAAATGTAATCCATGTGTAATATTCATGCTTAGTTACCATGGAAACTCTTATAACAATAAATTATACAATCTATTTAGGCGCTATTTTAGTCGTCCAGGAGATTAAAAATATAGATTTTGATTGTTGAAACATTATAAAACAATCGAATTATACACTTTTTACGATAGAATTATATAAAATTTCAAACTCGCATATCTCCGTTACTGTTGATGATACAGAAGTGATTTTACATTCAATGGAATTAGGTCGACTTAACCTAACCTAAACTGACCTGACCTAACCTAATCTAACCTAACTTTACTTAACAAAACCTAACCTAAACTAATAACAATAAAATAAAAACAATCTTTTTGTGACCGATTGTAGTCGTTGTCGAGGAGATTTGAAATATAGATTTCGATGGTTGAAACATTATAAAACAATCGAATTCCACACATTTTACAATATAATTATATAAAATTTCAAACTCGCATATCTCCGTTACTGTTGAAGATACAGAAGTGAATTTGCACTCAATGGAATCAGGTCGACGCTCTCTATTGGCTCATGGGGAAAATGTAATCCATGTGTAATATTCATGCTTAGTTACCATGGAAACTCTCATAACAATAAATTAAACAATCTATTTAGACGCTATTGTAGTAGTTGTCGAGGAGATTTCAAATATAGATTTTGATTGTTGAAACATTATAAAACAATCGAATTATACACATTTTACGATAAAATTATACAAAATATCAAACTCGCATATCTCCGTTACTGTTGAAGATACAGAAGTGATTTTACACTCAATGGAATTAGGTCGAACTAACCTAACCTAAACTGACCTGACCTAACCTAACCTAACCTATCTTTACTTAACCTAACCTAACCTAACCTAATAACAATAAAATAAAAACAATCTATTTGTGCCGATTGTAGTCGTTCTCGAGGAGATTTGAAATATAGATTTTGATTGTTGAAACATTATAAAACAATCGAATTCCACGCATTTTACGATACAATTATATAAAATTTCAAACTCGCATATCTCCGTTACTATTGAAGATACAGAAGTGATTTTGCACTCAATGGAATCAGGTCGACGCTCTCTATTGGCTCGAGGCGAAAAATGTAATCCATGTGTAATATTCATGCTTAGTTACCATGGAAACTCTCATAACAATAAATTAAACAATCTATTTAGACGCTATTGAAGTCGTTGTCGAGGAGATTTCAAATATAGATTTTGATTGTTGAAACATTATAAAACAATCGAATTATACACATTTTACGATAGAATTATATAAAATTTCAAACTCGCATATCTCCGTTACTGTTGAAGATACAGAAGTGATTTTACACTCAATGGAATTAGGTCGACCTAACCTAACCTAAACTGACCTGACCTAACCTAACCTAACCTAACTTTACTTAACCTAACCTAACCTAACCTAATAACAATAAAATAAAAACAATCTATTTGTGCCGATTGTAGTCGTTCTCGAGGAGATTTGAAATATAGATTTTGATTGTTGAAACATTATAAAACAATCGAATTCCACACATTTTACAATATAATTATATAAAATTTCAAACTCGTATATCTCCGTTACTATTGAAGATACAGAAGTGATTTTGCACTCAATGGAATCAGACGACGCTCTCTATTGGGTCATGGGGAAAATGTAATCCATGTGTAATATTCATGCTTAGTTACCGTGGAAACTCTCATAGCAATAAATTAAACAATCTATTTAGACGCTATTGTAGTCGTTGTCGAGGAGATTTGAAATACAGATTTTGATTGTTGAAACATTATAAAACAATCGAATTATACACATTTTACGATAGAAATATATAAAATTTCAAACTCGAATATCTCCGTTAATGTTGAAGATACAGAAGTGATTTTGCACTCATTGGAATCAGGTCGACGCTCTCTATTGGCTCATGGGGAAAATGTAATCCATGTGTAATATTCATGCTTAGTTACCATGGAAACTCTTATAACAATAAATTATACAATCTATTTAGGCGCTATTTTAGTCGTCCAGGAGATAAAAAATATAGATTTTGATTGTTGAAACATTATAAAACAATCGAATTATACACTTTTTACGATAGAATTATATAAAATTTCAAACTCGCATATCTCCGTTACTGTTGAAGATACAGAAGTGATTTTACATTCAATGGAATTAGGTCGACTTAACCTAACCTAAACTGACCTGACCTAACCTAATCTAACCTAACTTTACTTAACCTAACCTAACCTAACCTAATAACAATAAAATAAAAACAATCTATTTGTGCCCGATTGTAGTCGTTCTCGAGGAGATTTGAAATATAGATTTTGATTGTTGAAACGTTATAAAACAAACTAATTATACACATTTTACGATAGAATTATATAAAATTTCAAACTCGAATACCTCCGTTAATGTTGAAGATACAGAAGTGATTTGGCACTCATTGGAATCAGGTCGACGCTCTCTATTGGCTCATGGGGAAAATGTAATCCATGTGTAATATTCATGCTTAGTTACCATGGAAACTCTTATAACAATAAATTATACAATCTATTTAGGCGCTATTTTAGTCGTCCAGGAGATTAAAAATATAGATTTTGATTGTTGAAACATTATAAAACAATCGAATTATACACTTTTTACGATAGAATTATATAAAATTTCAAACTCGCATATCTCCGTTACTGTTGAAGATACAGAAGCGATTTTACAGTCAATGGAATTAGGTCGACTTAACCTAACCTAAACTGACCTGACCTAACCTAATCTAACCTAACTTTACTTAACAAAACCTAACCTAAACTAATAACAATAAAATAAAAACAATCTTTTTGTGACCGATTGTAGTCGTTGTCGAGGAGATTTGAAATATAGATTTCGATGGTTGAAACATTATAAAAAAATCGAATTCCACACATTTTACAATATAATTATATAAAATTTCAAACTCGCATATCTCCGTTACTGTTGAAGATACAGAAGTGAATTTGCACTCAATGGAATCAGGTCGACGCTCTCTATTGGCTCATGGGGAAAATGTAATCCATGTGTAATATTCATGCTTAGTTACCATGGAAACTCTCATAACAATAAATTAAACAATCTATTTAGACGCTATTGTAGTAGTAGTCGAGGAGATTTCAAATATAGATTTTGATTGTTGAAACATTATAAAACAATCGAATTATACACATTTTACGATAAAATTATACAAAATATCAAACTCGCATATCTCCGTTACTGTTGAAGATACAGAAGTGATTTTACACTCAATGGAATTAGGTCGAACTAACCTAACCTAAACTGACCTGACCTAACCTAACCTAACCTATCTTTACTTAACCTAACCTAACCTAACCTAATAACAATAAAATAAAAACAATCTATTTGTGCCGATTGTAGTCGTTCTCGAGGAGATTTGAAATATAGATTTTGATTGTTGAAACATTATAAAACAATCGAATTCCACGCATTTTACGATACAATTATATAAAATTTCAAACTCGCATATCTCCGTTACTATTGAAGATACAGAAGTGATTTTGCACTCAATGGAATCAGGTCGACGCTCTCTATTGGCTCATGGCAAAAAATGTAATCCATGTGTAATATTCATGCTTAGTTACCATGGAAACTCTCATAACAATAAATTAAACAATCTATTTAGACGCTATTGAAGTCGATGTCGAGGAGATTTCAAATATAGATTTTGATTGTTGAAACATTATAAAACAATCGAATTATACACATTTTACGATAGAATTATATAAAATTTCAAACTCGCATATCTCCGTTACTGTTGAAGATACAGAAGTGATTTTACACTCAATGGAATTAGGTCGACCTAACCTAACCTAAACTGACCTGACCTAACCTAACCTAACCTAACTTTACTTAACCTAACCTAACCTAACCTAATAACAATAAAATAAAAACAATCTATTTGTGCCGATTGTAGTCGTTCTCGAGGAGATTTGAAATATAGATTTTGAATGTTGAAACATTATAAAACAATCGAATTCCACACATTTTACAATATAATTATATAAAATTTCATACTCGTATATCTCTGTTACTATTGAAGATACAGAAGTGATTTTGCACTCAATGGAATCAGGTCGACGCTCTCTATTGGCTCATGGGGAAAAATGTAATCCATGTGTAATATTCATGCTTAGTTACCGTGGAAACTCTCACAACAATAAATTAAACAATCTATTTAGACGCTATTGTAGTCGTTGTCGAGGAGATTTGAAATATAGATTTTGATTGTTGAAACATTATAAAACAATCGAATTATACACATTTTACGATAGAATTATATAAAATTTCAAACTCACATATCTCCGTTACTGTTGAAGATACAGAAGTGATTTTACAAACAAAGGAATTAGGTCGACCTAACCTAACCTAAACTGACCTGACCTAACCTAACCTAACCTAACTTTACTTAACCTAACCTAACCTAACCTAATAACAATAAATTAAACAATCTATTTAGACGCTATTGTAGTCGTTGTCGAGGAGATTTGAAATACAGATTTTGATTGTTGAAACATTATAAAACAATCGAATTATACACATTTTACGATAGAATTATATAAAATTTCAAACTCGAATATCTCCGTTAATGTTGAAGATACAGAAGTGATTTGGCACTCATTGGAATCAGGTCGACGCTCTCTATTGGCTCATGGGGAAAATGTAATCCATGTGTAATATTCATGCTTAGTTACCATGGAAACTCTTATAACAATAAATTATACAATCTATTTAGGCGCTATTTTAGTCGTCCAGGAGATTAAAAATATAGATTTTGATTGTTGAAACATTATAAAACAATCGAATTATACACTTTTTACGATAGAATTATATAAAATTTCAAACTCGCATATCTCCGTTACTGTTGAAGATACAGAAGTGATTTTACAGTCAATGGAATTAGGTCGACTTAACCTAACCTAAACTGACCTGACCTAACCTAATCTAACCTAACTTTACTTAACCTAACCTAACCTAACCTAATAACAATAAAATAAAAACAATCTATTTGTGCCCGATTGTAGTCGTTCTCGAGGAGATTTGAAATATAGATTTTGATTGTTGAAACATTATAAAACAATCTAATTATACACATTTTACGATAGAATTATATAAAATTTCAAACTCGAATATCTCCGTTAATGTTGAAGATACAGAAGTGATTTGGCACTCATTGGAATCAGGTCGACGCTCTCTATTGGCTCATGGGGAAAATGTAATCCATGTGTAATATTCATGCTTAGTTACCATGGAAACTCTTATAACAATAAATTATACAATCTATTTAGGCGCTATTTTAGTCGTCCAGGAGATTAAAAATATAGATTTTGATTGTTGAAACATTATAAAACAATCGAATTATACACTTTTTACGATAGAATTATATAAAATTTCAAACTCGCATATCTCCGTTACTGTTGAAGATACAGAAGTGATTTTACAGTCAATGGAATTAGGTCGACTTAACCTAACCTAAACTGAACTGACCTAACATAATCTAACCTAACTTTACTTAACAAAACCTAACCTAAACTAATAACAATAAAATAAAAACAATCTTTTTGTGACCGATTGTAGTCATTGTAGAGGAGATTTGAAATATAGATTTCGATGGTTGAAACATTATAAAACAATCGAATTCCACACATTTTACAATATAATTATATAAAATTTCAAACTCGCATATCTCCGTTACTGTTGAAGATACAGAAGTGAATTTGCACTCAATGGAATCAGGTCGACGCTCTCTATTGGCTCATGGGGAAAATGTAATCCATGTGTAATATTCATGCTTAGTTACCATGGAAACTCTCATAACAATAAATTAAACAATCTATTTAGACGCTATTGTAGTAGTTGTCGAGGATATTTCAAATATAGATTTTGATTGTTGAAACATTATAAAACAATCGAATTATACACATTTTACGATAGAATTATATAAAATTTCAAACTCACATATCTCCGTTACTGTTGAAGATACAGAAGTGATTTTACACTCAAAGGAATTAGGTCGACCTAACCTAACCTAAACTGACCTGACCTAACCTAACCTAACCTAACTTTACTTAACCTAACCTAACCTAACCTAATAACAATAAATTAAACAATCTATTTAGACGCTATTGTAGTCGTTGTCGAGGAGATTTGAAAAACAGATTTTGATTGTTGAAACATTATAAAACAATCGAATTATACACATTTTACGATAGAATTATATAAAATTTCAAACTCGCATATCTCCGTTAATGTTGAAGATACAGAAGTGATTTTACACTCAATGGAATTAGGTTGACCTAACCTAACCTAAACTGACCTGACCTAACCTAACCTAACCTAACTTTACTTAACCTAACCTAACCTAATAACAATAAAATAAAAACAATCTATTTGTGCCCGATTGTAGTCGTTCTCGAGGAGATTTGAAATATAGATTTTGATTGTTGAAACATTATAAAACAATCGAATTATACACATTTTACGATAGAATTATATAAAATTTCAAACTCGAATATCTCCGTTAATGTTGAAGATACAGAAGTGATTTTGCACTCATTGGAATCAGGTCGACGCTCTCTATTGGCTCATGGGGAAAATGTAATCCATGTGTAATATTCATGCTTAGTTACCATGGAAACTCTTATAACAATAAATTATACAATCTATTTAGGCGCTATTTTAGTCGTCCAGGAGATAAAAAATATAGATTTTGATTGTTGAAACATTATAAAACAATCGAATTATACACTTTTTACGATAGAATTATATAAAATTTCAAACTCGCATATCTCCGTTACTGTTGAAGATACAGAAGTGATTTTACATTCAATGGAATTAGGTCGACTTAACCTAACCTAAACTGACCTGACCTAACCTAATCTAACCTAACTTTACTTAACCTAACCTAACCTAACCTAATAACAATAAAATAAAAACAATCTATTTGTGCCCGATTGTAGTCGTTCTCGAGGAGATTTGAAATATAGATTTTGATTGTTGAAACGTTATAAAACAAACTAATTATACACATTTTACGATAGAATTATATAAAATTTCAAACTCGAATACCTCCGTTAATGTTGAAGATACAGAAGTGATTTGGCACTCATTGGAATCAGGTCGACGCTCTCTATTGGCTCATGGGGAAAATGTAATCCATGTGTAATATTCATGCTTAGTTACCATGGAAACTCTTATAACAATAAATTATACAATCTATTTAGGCGCTATTTTAGTCGTCCAGGAGATTAAAAATATAGATTTTGATTGTTGAAACATTATAAAACAATCGAATTATACACTTTTTACGATAGAATTATATAAAATTTCAAACTCGCATATCTCCGTTACTGTTGAAGATACAGAAGCGATTTTACAGTCAATGGAATTAGGTCGACTTAACCTAACCTAAACTGACCTGACCTAACCTAATCTAACCTAACTTTACTTAACAAAACCTAACCTAAACTAATAACAATAAAATAAAAACAATCTTTTTGTGACCGATTGTAGTCGTTGTCGAGGAGATTTGAAATATAGATTTCGATGGTTGAAACATTATAAAACAATAGAATTCCACACATTTTACAATATAATTATATAAAATTTCAAACTCGCATATCTCCGTTACTGTTGAAGATACAGAAGTGAATTTGCACTCAATGGAATCAGGTCGACGCTCTCTATTGGCTCATGGGGAAAATGTAATCCATGTGTAATATTCATGCTTAGTTACCATGGAAACTCTCATAACAATAAATTAAACAATCTATTTAGACGCTATTGTAGTCGTTGTCGAGGAGATTTCAAATATAGATTTTGATTGTTGAAACATTATAAAACAATCGAATTATACACATTTTACGATAAAATTATACAAAATATCAAACTCGCATATCTCCGTTACTGTTGAAGATACAGAAGTGATTTTACACTCAATGGAATTAGGTCGAACTAACCTAACCTAAACTGACCTGACCTAACCTAACCTAACCTATCTTTACTTAACCTAACCTAACCTAACCTAATAACAATAAAATAAAAACAATCTATTTGTGCCGATTGTAGTCGTTCTCGAGGAGATTTGAAATATAGATTTTGATTGTTGAAACATTATAAAACAATCGAATTCCACGCATTTTACGATACAATTATATAAAATTTCAAACTCGCATATCTCCTTTACTATTGAAGATACAGAAGTGATTTTGCACTCAATGGAATCAGGTCGACGCTCTCTATTGGCTCATGGCAAAAAATGTAATCCATGTGTAATATTCATGCTTAGTTACCATGGAAACTCTCATAACAATAAATTAAACAATCCATTTAGACGCTATTGAAGTCGTTGTCGAGGAGATTTCAAATATAGATTTTGATTGTTGAAACATTATAAAACAATCGAATTATACACATTTTACGATAGAATTATATAAAATTTCAAACTCGCATATCTCCGTTACTGTTGAAGATACAGAAGTGATTTTACACTCAATGGAATTAGGTCGACCTAACCTAACCTAAACTGACCTGACCTAACCTAACCTAACCTAACTTTACTTAACCTAACCTAACCTAACCTAATAACAATAAAATAAAAACAATCTATTTGTGCCGATTGTAGTCGTTCTCGAGGAGATTTGAAATATAGATTTTGAATGTTGAAACATTATAAAACAATCGAATTCCACACATTTTACAATATAATTATATAAAATTTCATACTCGTATATCTCTGTTACTATTGAAGATACAGAAGTGATTTTGCACTCAATGGAATCAGGTCGACGCTCTCTATTGGCTCATGGGGAAAAATGTAATCCATGTGTAATATTCATGCTTAGTTACCGTGGAAACTCTCACAACAATAAATTAAACAATCTATTTAGACGCTATTGTAGTCGTTGTCGAGGAGATTTGAAATATAGATTTTGATTGTTGAAACATTATAAAACAATCGAATTATACACATTTTACGATAGAATTATATAAAATTTCAAACTCACATATCTCCGTTACTGTTGAAGATACAGAAGTGATTTTACAAACAAAGGAATTAGGTCGACCTAACCTAACCTAAACTGACCTGACCTAACCTAACCTAACCTAACTTTACTTAACCTAACCTAACCTAACCTAATAACAATAAATTAAACAATCTATTTAGACGCTATTGTAGTCGTTGTCGAGGAGATTTGAAATACAGATTTTGATTGTTGAAACATTATAAAACAATCGAATTATACACATTTTACGATAGAATTATATAAAATTTCAAACTCGAATATCTCCGTTAATGTTGAAGATACAGAAGTGATTTGGCACTCATTGGAATCAGGTCGACGCTCTCTATTGGCTCATGGGGAAAATGTAATCCATGTGTAATATTCATGCTTAGTTACCATGGAAACTCTTATAACAATAAATTATACAATCTATTTAGGCGCTATTTTAGTCGTCCAGGAGATTAAAAATATAGATTTTGATTGTTGAAACATTATAAAACAATCGAATTATACACTTTTTACGATAGAATTATATAAAATTTCAAACTCGCATATCTCCGTTACTGTTGAAGATACAGAAGTGATTTTACAGTCAATGGAATTAGGTCGACTTAACCTAACCTAAACTGACCTGACCTAACCTAATCTAACCTAACTTTACTTAACCTAACCTAACCTAACCTAATAACAATAAAATAAAAACAATCTATTTGTGCCCGATTGTAGTCGTTCTCGAGGAGATTTGAAATATAGATTTTGATTGTTGAAACATTATAAAACAATCTAATTATACACATTTTACGATAGAATTATATAAAATTTCAAACTCGAATATCTCCGTTAATGTTGAAGATACAGAAGTGATTTGGCACTCATTGGAATCAGGTCGACGCTCTCTATTGGCTCATGGGGAAAATGTAATCCATGTGTAATATTCATGCTTAGTTACCATGGAAACTCTTATAACAATAAATTATACAATCTATTTAGGCGCTATTTTAGTCGTCCAGGAGATTAAAAATATAGATTTTGATTGTTGAAACATTATAAAACAATCGAATTATACACTTTTTACGATAGAATTATATAAAATTTCAAACTCGCATATCTCCGTTACTGTTGAAGATACAGAAGTGATTTTACAGTCAATGGAATTAGGTCGACTTAACCTAACCTAAACTGAACTGACCTAACATAATCTAACCTAACTTTACTTAACAAAACCTAACCTAAACTAATAACAATAAAATAAAAACAATCTTTTTGTGACCGATTGTAGTCATTGTAGAGGAGATTTGAAATATAGATTTCGATGGTTGAAACATTATAAAACAATCGAATTCCACACATTTTACAATATAATTATATAAAATTTCAAACTCGCATATCTCCGTTACTGTTGAAGATACAGAAGTGAATTTGCACTCAATGGAATCAGGTCGACGCTCTCTATTGGCTCATGGGGAAAATGTAATCCATGTGTAATATTCATGCTTAGTTACCATGGAAACTCTCATAACAATAAATTAAACAATCTATTTAGACGCTATTGTAGTAGTTGTCGAGGAGATTTCAAATATAGATTTTGATTGTTGAAACATTATAAAACAATCGAATTATACACATTTTACGATAGAATTATATAAAATTTCAAACTCACATATCTCCGTTACTGTTGAAGATACAGAAGTGATTTTACACTCAAAGGAATTAGGTCGACCTAACCAAACCTAAACTGACCTGACCTAACCTAACCTAACCTAACTTTACTTAACCTAACCTAACCTAACCTAATAACAATAAATTAAACAATCTATTTAGACGCTATTGTAGTCGTTGTCGAGGAGATTTGAAAAACAGATTTTGATTGTTGAAACATTATAAAACAATCGAATTATACACATTTTACGATAAAATTATATAAAATTTCAAACTCGCATATCTCCGTTAATGTTGAAGATACAGAAGTGATTTTACACTCAATGGAATTAGGTTGACCTAACCTAACCTAAACTGACCTGACCTAACCTAACCTAACCTAACTTTACTTAACCTAACCTAACCTAATAACAATAAAATAAAAACAATCTATTTGTGCCCGATTGTAGTCGTTCTCGAGGAGATTTGAAATATAGATTTTGATTGTTGAAACATTATAAAACAATCTAATTATACACATTTTACGATAGAATTATATAAAATTTCAAACTCGTATATCTCCGTTAATGTTGAAGATACAGAAGTGATTTGGCACTCATTGGAATCAGGTCGACGCTCTCTATTGGCTCATGGGGAAAATGTAATCCATGTGTAATATTCATGCTTAGTTACCATGGAAACTTTTATAACAATAAATTATACAATCTATTTAGGCGCTATTTTAGTCGTCCAGGAGATTAAAAATATAGATTTTGATTGTTGAAACATTATAAAACCATCGAATTATACACATTTTACGATAGAATTATATAAAATTTCAAACTCGCATATCTCCGTTACTGTTGAAGATACAGAAGTGATTTTACACTCAATGGAATTAGGTCGACCTAACCTAACCTAAACTGACCTGACCTAACCTAACCTAACCTAACTTTACTTAACCTAACCTAACCTAACCTAATAACAATAAAATAAAAACAATCTATTTGTGCCGATTGTAGTCGTTCTCGAGGAGATTTGAAATATAGATTTTGATTGTTGAAACATTATAAAACAATCGAATTATACACATTTTACGATAGAATTATATAAAATTTCAAACTCACATATCTCCGTTACTGTTGAAGATACAGAAGTGATTTTACACTCAAAGGAATTAGGTCGACCTAACCTAACCTAAACTGACCTGACCTAACCTAACCTAACCTAACTTTACTTAACCTAACCTAACCTAACCTAATAACAATAAATTAAACAATCTATTTAGACGCTATTGTAGTCGTTGTCGAGGAGATTTGAAATACAGATTTTGATTGTTGAAACATTATAAAACAATCGAATTATACACATTTTACGATAGAATTATATAAAATTTCAAACTCGAATATCTCCGTTAATGTTGAAGATACAGAAGTGATTTTACAGTCAATGGAATTAGGTCGACTTAACCTAACCTAAACTGACCTGACCTAACCTAATCTAACCTAACTTTACTTAACCTAACCTAACCTAACCTAATAACAATAAAATAAAAACAATCTATTTGTGCCCGATTGTAGTCGTTCTCGAGGAGATTTGAAATATAGATTTTGATTGTTGAAACATTATAAAACAATCTAATTATACACATTTTACGATAGAATTATATAAAATTTCAAACTCGAATATCTCCGTTAATGTTGAAGATACAGAAGTGATTTGGCACTCATTGGAATCAGGTCGACGCTCTCTATTGGCTCATGGGGAAAATGTAATCCATGTGTAATATTCATGCTTAGTTACCATGGAAACTCTCATAACAATAAATTAAACAATCTATTTAGACGCTATTGTAGTAGTTGTCGAGGAGATTTCAAATATAGATTTTGATTGTTGAAACATTATAAAACAATCGAATTATACACATTTTACGATAAAATTATATAAAATTTCAAACTCGCATATCTCCGTTACTGTTGAAGATACAGAAGTGTTTTTACACTCAATGGAATTAGGTCGAACTAACCTAACCTAAACTGACCTGACCTAACCTAACCTAACCTAACTTTACTTAACCTAACCTAACCTAACCTAATAACAATAAAAAAAACAATCTATTTGTGCCGATTGTAGTCGTTCTCGAGGAGATTTGAAATATAGATTTTGATTGTTGAAACATTATAAAACAATCGAATTCCACGCATTTAACAATATAATTATATAAAATTTCAAACTCGCATATCTCCGTTACTATTGAAGATACAGAAGTGATTTTGCACTCAATGGAATCAGGTCGACGCTCTCTATTGGCTCATGGGGAAATATGTAATCCATGTGTAATATTCATGCTTAGTTACCATGGAAACTCTCATAACAATAAATTAAACAATCTATTTAGACGCTATTGTAGTAGTTGTGGAGGAGATTTCAAATATAGATTTTGATTTTTGAAACATTATAAAACAATCGAATTATACACATTTTACGATAGAATTATATAAAATTTCAAACTCGCATATCTCCGTTACTGTTGAAGATACAGAAGTGATTTTACACTCAATGGAATTAGGTCGACCTAACCTAACCTAAACTGACCTGACCTAACCTAACCTAACCTAACTTTACTTAACCTAACCTAACCTAACCTAATAACAATAAAATAAAAACAATCTATTTGTGCCGATTGTAGTCGTTCTCGAGGAGATTTGAAATATAGATTTTGATTGTTGAAACATTATAAAACAATCGAATTCCACATATTTTACAATATAAAATATAAAATTTCAAACTCGTATATCTCTGTTACTATTGAAGATACAGAAGTGATTTTGCACTCAATGGAATCAGGTCGACGTTCTCTATTGGCTCATGGGGAAAATGAAATCCATGTATAACATTCATGCTTAGTTACCATGGAAACTCTCATAACAATAAATTAAACAATCTATTAAGACGCTATTGTAGTAGTTGTCGAGGAGATTTCAAATATAGATTTTGATTGTTGAAACATTATAAAACAATCGAATTATACACATTTTACGATAAAATTATATAAAATTTCAAACTCGCATATCTCCGTTACTGTTGAAGATACAGAAGTGATTTTACAGTCAATGGAATTAGGTCGATTTAACCTAACCTAAACTGACCTGACCTAACCTAATCTAACCTAACTTTACTTAACCTAACCTAACCTAACCTAATAACAATAAAATAAAAACAATCTATTTGTGCCCGATTGTAGTCGTTCTCGAGGAGATTTGAAATATAGATTTTGATTGTTGAAACATTATAAAACAATCTAATTATACACATTTTACGATAGAATTATATAAAATTTCAAACTCGAATATCTCCGTTAATGTTGAAGATACAGAAGTGATTTGGCACTCATTGGAATCAGGTCGACGCTCTCTATTGGCTCATGGGGAAAAATGTAATCCATGTGTAATATTCATGCTTAGTTACCGTGGAAACTCTCACAACAATAAATTAAACAATCTATTTAGACGCTATTGTAGTCGTTGTCGAGGAGATTTGAAATATAGATTTTGATTGTTGAAACATTATAAAACAATCGAATTATACACATTTTACGATAGAATTATATAAAATTTCAAACTCACATATCTCCGTTACTGTTGAAGATACAGAAGTGATTTTACACTCAATGGAATTAGGTCGACCTAACCTAACCTAAACTGACCTGACCTAACCTAACCTAACCTAACTTTACTTAACCTAACCTAACCTAACCTAATAACAATAAATTAAACAATCTATTTAGAAGCTATTGTAGTCGTTGTCGAGGAGATTTGAAATACAGATTTTGATTGTTGAAACATTATAAAACAATCGAATTATACACATTTTACGATAGAATTATATAAAATTTCAAACTCGAATATCTCCGTTAATGTTGAAGATACAGAAGTGATTTGGCACTCATTGGAATCAGGTCGACGCTCTCTATTGGCTCATGGGGAAAATGTAATCCATGTGTAATATTCATGCTTAGTTACCATGGAAACTCTTATAACAATAAATTATACAATCTATTTAGGCGCTATTTTAGTCGTCCAGGAGATTAAAAATATAGATTTTGATTGTTGAAACATTATAAAACAATCGAATTATACACTTTTTACGATAGAATTATATAAAATTTCAAACTCGCATTACTCCGTTACTGTTGAAGATACAGAAGTGATTTTACAGTCAATGGAATTAGGTCGACTTAACCTAACCTAAACTGACCTGACCTAACATAATCTAACCTAACTTTACTTAACAAAACCTAACCTAACCTAATAACACTAAAAAAAAACAATCTTTTTGTGACCGATTGTAGTCGTTGTCTAGGAGATTTGAAATATAGATTTCGATGGTTGAAACATTATAAAACAATCGAATTCCACACATTTTACAATATAATTATATAAAATTTCAAACTCGCATATCTCCGTTACTGTTGAAGATACAGAAGTGAATTTGCACTCAATGGAATCAGGTCGACGCTCTCTATTGGCTCATGGGGAAAATGTAATCCATGTGTAATATTCATGCTTAGTTACCATGGAAACTCTCATAACAATAAATTAAACAATCTATTTAGACGCTATTGTAGTAGTTGTCGAGGAGATTTCAAATATAGATTTTGATTGTTGAAACATTATAAAACAATCGAATTATACACATTTTACAGTAAAATTATATAAAATTTCAAACTCGCATATCTCCGTTACTGTTGAAGATACAGAAGTGATTTTACACTCAATGGAATTAGGTTGACCTAACCTAACCTAAACTGACCTGACCTAACCTAACCTAACCTAACTTTACTTAACCTAACCTAACCTAACCTAATAAAAATAAAATAAAAACAATCTATTTGTGCCCGATTGTAGTCGTTCTCGAGGAGATTTGAAATATAGATTTTGATTGTTGAAACATTATAAAACAATCTAATTATACACATTTTATGATAGAATTATATAAAATTTCAAACTCGAATATCTCCGTTAATGTTGAAGATACAGAAGTGATTTGGCACTCATTGGAATCAGGTCGACGCTCTCTATTGGCTCATGGGGAAAATGTAATCCATGTGTAATATTCATGCTTAGTTACCATGGAAACTCTTATAACAATAAATTATACAATCTATTTAGGCGCTATTTTAGTCGTCCAGGAGATTAAAAATATAGATTTTGATTGTTGAAACATTATAAAACAATCGAATTATACACTTTTTACGATAGAATTATATAAAATTTCAAACTCGCATATCTCCGTTACTGTTGAAGATACAGAAGTGATTTTACAGTCAATGGAATTAGGTCGACTTATCCTAACCTAAACTGACCTGACCTAACATAATCTAACCTAACTTTACTTAACAAAACCTAACCTAACCTAATAACACTAAAAAAAAACAATCTTTTTGTGACCGATTGTAGTCGTTGTCTAGGAGATTTGAAATATAGATTTCGATGGTTGAAACATTATAAAACAATCGAATTCCACACATTTTACAATATAATTATATAAAATTTCAAACTCGCATATCTCCGTTACTGTTGAAGATACAGAAGTGAATTTGCACTCAATGGAATCAGGTCGACGCTCTCTATTGGCTCATGGGGAAAATGAAATCCATGTATAACATTCATGCTTAGTTACCATGGAAACTCTCATAACAATAAATTAAACAATCTATTAAGACGCTATTGTAGTAGTTGTCGAGGAGATTTCAAATATAGATTTTGATTGTTGAAACATTATAAAACAATCGAATTATACACATTTTACGATAAAATTATATAAAATTTCAAACTCGCATATCTCCGTTACTGTTGAAGATACAGAAGTGATTTTACAGTCAATGGAATTAGGTCGATTTAACCTAACCTAAACTGACCTGACCTAACCTAATCTAACCTAACTTTACTTAACCTAACCTAACCTAACCTAATAACAATAAAATAAAAACAATCTATTTGTGCCCGATTGTAGTCGTTCTCGAGGAGATTTGAAATATAGATTTTGATTGTTGAAACATTATAAAACAATCTAATTATACACATTTTACGATAGAATTATATAAAATTTCAAACTCGAATATCTCCGTTAATGTTGAAGATACAGAAGTGATTTGGCACTCATTGGAATCAGGTCGACGCTCTCTATTGGCTCATGGGGAAAATGTAATCCATGTGTAATATTCATGCTTAGTTACCATGGAAACTCTTATAACAATAAATTATACAATCTATTTAGGCGCTATTTTAGTCGTCCAGGAGATTAAAAATATAGATTTTGATTGTTGAAACATTATAAAACAATCGAATTATACACTTTTTACGATAGAATTATATAAAATTTCAAACTCGCATATCTCCGTTACTGTTGAAGATACAGAAGTGATTTTACAGTCAATGGAATTAGGTCGACTTAACCTAACCTAAACTGAACTGACCTAACCTAATCTAACCTAACTTTACTTAACAAAACCTAACCTAAACTAATAACAATAAAATAAAAACAATCTTTTTGTGACCGATTGTAGTCATTGTAGAGGAGATTTGAAATATAGATTTCGATGGTTGAAACATTATAAAACAATCGAATTCCACACATTTTACAATATAATTATATAAAATTTCAAACTCGCATATCTCCGTTACTGTTGAAGATACAGAAGTGAATTTGCACTCAATGGAATCAGGTCGACGCTCTCTATTGGCTCATGGGGAAAATGTAATCCATGTGTAATATTCATGCTTAGTTACCATGGAAACTCTCATAACAATAAATTAAACAATCTATTTAGACGCTATTGTAGTAGTTGTCGAGGAGATTTCAAATATAGATTTTGATTGTTGAAACATTATAAAACAATCGAATTATACACATTTTACGATAAAATTATATAAAATTTCAAACTCGCATATCTCCGTTACTGTTGAAGATACAGAAGTGTTTTTACACTCAATGGAATTAGGTCGAACTAACCTAACCTAAACTGACCTGACCTAACCTAACCTAACCTAACTTTACTTAACCTAACCTAACCTAACCTAATAACAATAAAAAAAACAATCTATTTGTGCCGATTGTAGTCGTTCTCGAGGAGATTTGAAATATAGATTTTGATTGTTGAAACATTATAAAACAATCGAATTCCACGCATTTTACAATATAATTATATAAAATTTCAAACTCGCATATCTCCGTTACTATTGAAGATACAGAAGTGATTTTGCACTCAATGGAATCAGGTCGACGCTCTCTATTGGCTCATGGGGAAATATGTAATCCATGTGTAATATTCATGCTTAGTTACCATGGAAACTCTCATAACAATAAATTAAACAATCTATTTAGACGCTATTGTAGTAGTTGTGGAGGAGATTTCAAATATAGATTTTGATTTTTGAAACATTATAAAACATTCGAATTATACACATTTTACGATAGAATTATATAAAATTTCAAACTCGCATATCTCCGTTACTGTTGAAGATACAGAAGTGATTTTACACTCAATGGAATTAGGTCGACCTAACCTAACCTAAACTGACCTGACCTAACCTAACCTAACCTAACTTTACTTAACCTAACCTAACCTAACCTAATAACAATAAAATAAAAACAATCTATTTGTGCCGATTGTAGTCGTTCTCGAGGAGATTTGAAATATAGATTTTGATTGTTGAAACATTATAAAACAATCGAATTCCACATATTTTACAATATAATTATATAAAATTTCAAACTCGTATATCTCTGTTACTATTGAAGATACAGAAGTGATTTTGCACTCAATGGAATCAGGTCGACGTTCTCTATTGGCTCATGGGGAAAAATGTAATCCATGTGTAATATTCATGCTTAGTTACCGTGGAAACTCTCACAACAATAAATTAAACAATCTATTTAGACGCTATTGTAGTCGTTGTCGAGGAGATTTGAAATATAGATTTTGATTGTTGAAACATTATAAAACAATCGAATTATACACATTTTACGATAGAATTATATAAAATTTCAAACTCACATATCTCCGTTACTGTTGAAGATACAGAAGTGATTTTACACTCAATGGAATTAGGTCGACCTAACCTAACCTAAACTGACCTGACCTAACCTAACCTAACCTAACTTTACTTAACCTAACCTAACCTAACCTAATAACAATAAATTAAACAATCTATTTAGACGCTATTGTAGTCGTTGTCGAGGAGATTTGAAATACAGATTTTGATTGTTGAAACATTATAAAACAATCGAATTATACACATTTTACGATAGAATTATATAAAATTTCAAACTCGAATATCTCCGTTAATGTTGAAGATACAGAAGTGATTTGGCACTCATTGGAATCAGGTCGACGCTCTCTATTGGCTCATGGGGAAAATGTAATCCATGTGTAATATTCATGCTTAGTTACCATGGAAACTCTTATAACAATAAATTATACAATCTATTTAGGCGCTATTTTAGTCGTCCAGGAGATTAAAAATATAGATTTTGATTGTTGAAACATTATAAAACAATCGAATTATACACTTTTTACGATAGAATTATATAAAATTTCAAACTCGCATTACTCCGTTACTGTTGAAGATACAGAAGTGATTTTACAGTCAATGGAATTAGGTCGACTTAACCTAACCTAAACTGACCTGACCTAACATAATCTAACCTAACTTTACTTAACAAAACCTAACCTAACCTAATAACACTAAAAAAAACAATCTTTTTGTGACCGATTGTAGTCGTTGTCTAGGAGATTTGAAATATAGATTTCGATGGTTGAAACATTATAAAACAATCGAATTCCACACATTTTACAATATAATTATATAAAATTTCAAACTCGCATATCTCCGTTACTGTTGAAGATACAGAAGTGAATTTGCACTCAATGGAATCAGGTCGACGCTCTCTATTGGCTCATGGGGAAAATGTAATCCATGTGTAATATTCATGCTTAGTTACCATGGAAACTCTCATAACAATAAATTAAACAATCTATTTAGACGCTATTGTAGTAGTTGTCGAGGAGATTTCAAATATAGATTTTGATTGTTGAAACATTATAAAACAATCGAATTATACACATTTTACAGTAAAATTATATAAAATTTCAAACTCGCATATCTCCGTTACTGTTGAAGATACAGAAGTGATTTTACACTCAATGGAATTAGGTTGACCTAACCTAACCTAAACTGACCTGACCTAACCTAACCTAACCTAACTTTACTTAACCTAACCTAACCTAACCTAATAAAAATAAAATAAAAACAATCTATTTGTGCCCGATTGTAGTCGTTCTCGAGGAGATTTGAAATATAGATTTTGATTGTTGAAACATTATAAAACAATCTAATTATACACATTTTATGATAGAATTATATAAAATTTCAAACTCGAATATCTCCGTTAATGTTGAAGATACAGAAGTGATTTGGCACTCATTGGAATCAGGTCGACGCTCTCTATTGGCTCATGGGGAAAATGTAATCCATGTGTAATATTCATGCTTAGTTACCATGGAAACTCTTATAACAATAAATTATACAATCTATTTAGGCGCTATTTTAGTCGTCCAGGAGATTAAAAATATAGATTTTGATTGTTGAAACATTATAAAACAATCGAATTATACACTTTTTACGATAGAATTATATAAAATTTCAAACTCGCATATCTCCGTTACTGTTGAAGATACAGAAGTGATTTTACAGTCAATGGAATTAGGTCGACTTATCCTAACCTAAACTGACCTGACCTAACATAATCTAACCTAACTTTACTTAACAAAACCTAACCTAACCTAATAACACTAAAAAAAACAATCTTTTTGTGACCGATTGTAGTCGTTGTCTAGGAGATTTGAAATATAGATTTCGATGGTTGAAACATTATAAAACAATCGAATTCCACACATTTTACAATATAATTATATAAAATTTCAAACTCGCATATCTCCGTTACTGTTGAAGATACAGAAGTGAATTTGCACTCAATGGAATCAGGTCGACGCTCTCTATTGGCTCATGGGGAAAATGTAATCCATGTGTAATATTCATGCTTAGTTACCATGGAAACTCTCATAACAATAAATTAAACAATCTATTTAGACGCTATTGTAGTAGTTGTGGAGGAGATTTCAAATATAGATTTTGATTGTTGAAACATTATAAAACATTCGAATTATACACATTTTACGATAGAATTATATAAAATTTCAAACTCGCATATCTCCGTTACTGTTGAAGATACAGAAGTGATTTTACACTCAATGGAATTAGGTCGACCTAACCTAACCTAAACTGACCTGACCTAACCTAACCTAACCTAACTTTACTTAACCTAACCTAACCTAACCTAATAACAATAAAATAAAAACAATCTATTTGTGCCGATTGTAGTCGTTCTCGAGGAGATTTGAAATATAGATTTTGATTGTTGAAACATTATAAAACAATCGAATTCCACATATTTTACAATATAATTATATAAAATTTCAAACTCGTATATCTCTGTTACTATTGAAGATACAGAAGTGATTTTGCACTCAATGGAATCAGGTCGACGTTCTCTATTGGCTCATGGGGGAAAATGTAATCCATGTGTAATATTCATGCTTAGTTACCGTGGAAACTCTCACAACAATAAATTAAACAATCTATTTAGACGCTATTGTAGTCGTTGTCGAGGAGATTTGAAATATAGATTTTGATTGTTGAAACATTATAAAACAATCGAATTATACACATTTTACGATAGAATTATATAAAATTTCAAACTCACATATCTCCGTTACTGTTGAAGATACAGAAGTGATTTTACACTCAATGGAATTAGGTCGACCTAACCTAACCTAAACTGACCTGACCTAACCTAACCTAACCTAACTTTACTTAACCTAACCTAACCTAACCTAATAACAATAAATTAAACAATCTATTTAGACGCTATTGTAGTCGTTGTCGAGGAGACTTGAAATACAGATTTTGATTGTTGAAACATTATAAAACAATCGAATTATACACATTTTACGATAGAATTATATAAAATTTCAAACTCGAATATCTCCGTTAATGTTGAAGATACAGAAGTGATTTGGCACTCATTGGAATCAGGTCGACGCTCTCTATTGGCTCATGGGGAAAATGTAATCCATGTGTAATATTCATGCTTAGTTACCATGGAAACTCTTATAACAATAAATTATACAATCTATTTAGGCGCTATTTTAGTCGTCCAGGAGATTAAAAATATAGATTTTGATTGTTGAAACATTATAAAACAATCGAATTATACACTTTTTACGATAGAATTATATAAAATTTCAAACTCGCATTACTCCGTTACTGTTCAAGATACAGAAGTGATTTTACAGTCAATGGAATTAGGTCGACTTAACCTAACCTAAACTGACCTGACCTAACATAATCTAACCTAACTTTACTTAACAAAACCTAACCTAACCTAATAACACTAAAAAAAACAATCTTTTTGTGACCGATTGTAGTCGTTGTCTAGGAGATTTGAAATATAGATTTCGATGGTTGAAACATTATAAAACAATCGAATTCCACACATTTTACAATATAATTATATAAAATTTCAAACTCGCATATCTCCGTTACTGTTGAAGATACAGAAGTGAATTTGCACTCAATGGAATCAGGTCGACGCTCTCTATTGGCTCATGGGGAAAATGTAATCCATGTGTAATATTCATGCTTAGTTACCATGGAAACTCTCATAACAATAAATTAAACAATCTATTTAGACGCTATTGTAGTAGTTGTCGAGGAGATTTCAAATATAGATTTTGATTGTTGAAACATTATAAAACAATCGAATTATACACATTTTACAGTAAAATTATATAAAATTTCAAACTCGCATATCTCCGTTACTGTTGAAGATACAGAAGTGATTTTACACTCAATGGAATTAGGTTGACCTAACCTAACCTAAACTGACCTGACCTAACCTAACCTAACCTAACTTTACTTAACCTAACCTAACCTAACCTAATAAAAATAAAATAAAAACAATCTATTTGTGCCCGATTGTAGTCGTTCTCGAGGAGATTTGAAATATAGATTTTGATTGTTGAAACATTATAAAACAATCTAATTATACACATTTTATGATAGAATTATATAAAATTTCAAACTCGAATATCTCCGTTAATGTTGAAGATACAGAAGTGATTTGGCACTCATTGGAATCAGGTCGACGCTCTCTATTGGCTCATGGGGAAAATGTAATCCATGTGTAATATTCATGCTTAGTTACCATGGAAACTCTTATAACAATAAATTATACAATCTATTTAGGCGCTATTTTAGTCGTCCAGGAGATTAAAAATATAGATTTTGATTGTTGAAACATTATAAAACAATCGAATTATACACTTTTTACGATAGAATTATATAAAATTTCAAACTCGCATATCTCCGTTACTGTTGAAGATACAGAAGTGATTTTACAGTCAATGGAATTAGGTCGACTTATCCTAACCTAAACTGACCTGACCTAACATAATCTAACCTAACTTTACTTAACAAAACCTAACCTAACCTAATAACACTAAAAAAAACAATCTTTTTGTGACCGATTGTAGTCGTTGTCTAGGAGATTTGAAATATAGATTTCGATGGTTGAAACATTATAAAACAATCGAATTCCACACATTTTACAATATAATTATATAAAATTTCAAACTCGCATATCTCCGTTACTGTTGAAGATACAGAAGTGAATTTGCACTCAATGGGATCAGGTCGACGCTCTCTATTGGCTCATGGGGAAAATGTAATCCATGTGTAATATTCATGCTTAGTTACCATGGAAACTCTCATAACAATAAATTAAACAATCTATTTAGACGCTATTGTAGTAGTTGTGGAGGAGATTTCAAATATAGATTTTGATTGTTGAAACATTATAAAACATTCGAATTATACACATTTTACGATAGAATTATATAAAATTTCAAACTCGCATATCTCCGTTACTGTTGAAGATACAGAAGTGATTTTACACTCAATGGAATTAGGTCGACCTAACCTAACCTAAACTGACCTGACCTAACCTAACCTAACCTAACTTTACTTAACCTAACCTAACCTAACCTAATAACAATAAAATAAAAACAATCTATTTGTGCCGATTGTAGTCGTTCTCGAGGAGATTTGAAATATAGATTTTGATTGTTGAAACATTATAAAACAATCGAATTCCACATATTTTACAATATAATTATATAAAATTTCAAACTCGTATATCTCTGTTACTATTGAAGATACAGAAGTGATTTTGCACTCAATGGAATCAGGTCGACGTTCTCTATTGGCTCATGGGGAAAAATGTAATCCATGTGTAATATTCATGCTTAGTTACCGTGGAAACTCTCACAACAATAAATTAAACAATCTATTTAGACGCTATTGTAGTCGTTGTCGAGGAGATTTGAAATATAGATTTTGATTGTTGAAACATTATAAAACAATCGAATTATACACATTTTACGATAGAATTATATAAAATTTCAAACTCACATATCTCCGTTACTGTTGAAGATACAGAAGTGATTTTACACTCAATGGAATTAGGTCGACCTAACCTAACCTAAACTGACCTGACCTAACCTAACCTAACCTAACTTTACTTAACCTAACCTAACCTAACCTAATAACAATAAATTAAACAATCTATTTAGACGCTATTGTAGTCGTTGTCGAGGAGATTTGAAATACAGATTTTGATTGTTGAAACATTATAAAACAATCGAATTATACACATTTTACGATAGAATTATATAAAATTTCAAACTCGAATATCTCCGTTAATGTTGAAGATACAGAAGTGATTTGGCACTCATTGGAATCAGGTCGACGCTCTCTATTGGCTCATGGGGAAAATGTAATCCATGTGTAATATTCATGCTTAGTTACCATGGAAACTCTTATAACAATAAATTATACAATCTATTTAGGCGCTATTTTAGTCGTCCAGGAGATTAAAAATATAGATTTTGATTGTTGAAACATTATAAAACAATCGAATTATACACTTTTTACGATAGAATTATATAAAATTTCAAACTCGCATTACTCCGTTACTGTTGAAGATACAGAAGTGATTTTACAGTCAATGGAATTAGGTCGACTTAACCTAACCTAAACTGACCTGACCTAACATAATCTAACCTAACTTTACTTAACAAAACCTAACCTAACCTAATAACACTAAAAAAAACAATCTTTTTGTGACCGATTGTAGTCGTTGTCTAGGAGATTTGAAATATAGATTTCGATGGTTGAAACATTATAAAACAATCGAATTCCACACATTTTACAATATAATTATATAAAATTTCAAACTCGCATATCTCCGTTACTGTTGAAGATACAGAAGTGAATTTGCACTCAATGGAATCAGGTCGACGCTCTCTATTGGCTCATGGGGAAAATGTAATCCATGTGTAATATTCATGCTTAGTTACCATGGAAACTCTCATAACAATAAATTAAACAATCTATTTAGACGCTATTGTAGTAGTTGTCGAGGAGATTTCAAATATAGATTTTGATTGTTGAAACATTATAAAACAATCGAATTATACACATTTTACAGTAAAATTATATAAAATTTCAAACTCGCATATCTCCGTTACTGTTGAAGATACAGAAGTGATTTTACACTCAATGGAATTAGGTTGACCTAACCTAACCTAAACTGACCTGACCTAACCTAACCTAACCTAACTTTACTTAACCTAACCTAACCTAACCTAATAAAAATAAAATAAAAACAATCTATTTGTGCCCGATTGTAGTCGTTCTCGAGGAGATTTGAAATATAGATTTTGATTGTTGAAACATTATAAAACAATCTAATTATACACATTTTATGATAGAATTATATAAAATTTCAAACTCGAATATCTCCGTTAATGTTGAAGATACAGAAGTGATTTGGCACTCATTGGAATCAGGTCGACGCTCTCTATTGGCTCATGGGGAAAATGTAATCCATGTGTAATATTCATGCTTAGTTACCATGGAAACTCTTATAACAATAAATTATACAATCTATTTAGGCGCTATTTTAGTCGTCCAGGAGATTAAAAATATAGATTTTGATTGTTGAAACATTATAAAACAATCGAATTATACACTTTTTACGATAGAATTATATAAAATTTCAAACTCGCATATCTCCGTTACTGTTGAAGATACAGAAGTGATTTTACAGTCAATGGAATTAGGTCGACTTATCCTAACCTAAACTGACCTGACCTAACATAATCTAACCTAACTTTACTTAACAAAACCTAACCTAACCTAATAACACTAAAAAAAACAATCTTTTTGTGACCGATTGTAGTCGTTGTCTAGGAGATTTGAAATATAGATTTCGATGGTTGAAACATTATAAAACAATCGAATTCCACACATTTTACAATATAATTATATAAAATTTCAAACTCGCATATCTCCGTTACTGTTGAAGATACAGAAGTGAATTTGCACTCAATGGAATCAGGTCGACGCTCTCTATTGGCTCATGGGGAAAATGTAATCCATGTGTAATATTCATGCTTAGTTACCATGGAAACTCTCATAACAATAAATTAAACAATCTATTTAGACGCTATTGTAGTAGTTGTGGAGGAGATTTCAAATATAGATTTTGATTGTTGAAACATTATAAAACATTCGAATTATACACATTTTACGATAGAATTATATAAAATTTCAAACTCGCATATCTCCGTTACTGTTGAAGATACAGAAGTGATTTTACACTCAATGGAATTAGGTCGACCTAACCTAACCTAAACTGACCTGACCTAACCTAACCTAACCTAACTTTACTTAACCTAACCTAACCTAACCTAATAACAATAAAATAAAAACAATCTATTTGTGCCGATTGTAGTCGTTCTCGAGGAGATTTGAAATATAGATTTTGATTGTTGAAACATTATAAAACAATCGAATTCCACATATTTTACAATATAATTATATAAAATTTCAAACTCGTATATCTCTGTTACTATTGAAGATACAGAAGTGATTTTGCACTCAATGGAATCAGGTCGACGTTCTCTATTGGCTCATGGGGGAAAATGTAATCCATGTGTAATATTCATGCTTAGTTACCGTGGAAACTCTCACAACAATAAATTAAACAATCTATTTAGACGCTATTGTAGTCGTTGTCGAGGAGATTTGAAATATAGATTTTGATTGTTGAAACATTATAAAACAATCGAATTATACACATTTTACGATAGAATTATATAAAATTTCAAACTCACATATCTCCGTTACTGTTGAAGATACAGAAGTGATTTTACACTCAATGGAATTAGGTCGACCTAACCTAACCTAAACTGACCTGACCTAACCTAACCTAACCTAACTTTACTTAACCTAACCTAACCTAACCTAATAACAATAAATTAAACAATCTATTTAGACGCTATTGTAGTCGTTGTCGAGGAGACTTGAAATACAGATTTTGATTGTTGAAACATTATAAAACAATCGAATTATACACATTTTACGATAGAATTATATAAAATTTCAAACTCGAATATCTCCGTTAATGTTGAAGATACAGAAGTGATTTGGCACTCATTGGAATCAGGTCGACGCTCTCTATTGGCTCATGGGGAAAATGTAATCCATGTGTAATATTCATGCTTAGTTACCATGGAAACTCTTATAACAATAAATTATACAATCTATTTAGGCGCTATTTTAGTCGTCCAGGAGATTAAAAATATAGATTTTGATTGTTGAAACATTATAAAACAATCGAATTATACACTTTTTACGATAGAATTATATAAAATTTCAAACTCGCATTACTCCGTTACTGTTCAAGATACAGAAGTGATTTTACAGTCAATGGAATTAGGTCGACTTAACCTAACCTAAACTGACCTGACCTAACATAATCTAACCTAACTTTACTTAACAAAACCTAACCTAACCTAATAACACTAAAAAAAACAATCTTTTTGTGACCGATTGTAGTCGTTGTCTAGGAGATTTGAAATATAGATTTCGATGGTTGAAACATTATAAAACAATCGAATTCCACACATTTTACAATATAATTATATAAAATTTCAAACTCGCATATCTCCGTTACTGTTGAAGATACAGAAGTGAATTTGCACTCAATGGAATCAGGTCGACGCTCTCTATTGGCTCATGGGGAAAATGTAATCCATGTGTAATATTCATGCTTAGTTACCATGGAAACTCTCATAACAATAAATTAAACAATCTATTTAGACGCTATTGTAGTAGTTGTCGAGGAGATTTCAAATATAGATTTTGATTGTTGAAACATTATAAAACAATCGAATTATACACATTTTACAGTAAAATTATATAAAATTTCAAACTCGCATATCTCCGTTACTGTTGAAGATACAGAAGTGATTTTACACTCAATGGAATTAGGTTGACCTAACCTAACCTAAACTGACCTGACCTAACCTAACCTAACCTAACTTTACTTAACCTAACCTAACCTAACCTAATAAAAATAAAATAAAAACAATCTATTTGTGCCCGATTGTAGTCGTTCTCGAGGAGATTTGAAATATAGATTTTGATTGTTGAAACATTATAAAACAATCTAATTATACACATTTTATGATAGAATTATATAAAATTTCAAACTCGAATATCTCCGTTAATGTTGAAGATACAGAAGTGATTTGGCACTCATTGGAATCAGGTCGACGCTCTCTATTGGCTCATGGGGAAAATGTAATCCATGTGTAATATTCATGCTTAGTTACCATGGAAACTCTTATAACAATAAATTATACAATCTATTTAGGCGCTATTTTAGTCGTCCAGGAGATTAAAAATATAGATTTTGATTGTTGAAACATTATAAAACAATCGAATTATACACTTTTTACGATAGAATTATATAAAATTTCAAACTCGCATATCTCCGTTACTGTTGAAGATACAGAAGTGATTTTACAGTCAATGGAATTAGGTCGACTTATCCTAACCTAAACTGACCTGACCTAACATAATCTAACCTAACTTTACTTAACAAAACCTAACCTAACCTAATAACACTAAAAAAAACAATCTTTTTGTGACCGATTGTAGTCGTTGTCTAGGAGATTTGAAATATAGATTTCGATGGTTGAAACATTATAAAACAATCGAATTCCACACATTTTACAATATAATTATATAAAATTTCAAACTCGCATATCTCCGTTACTGTTGAAGATACAGAAGTGAATTTGCACTCAATGGGATCAGGTCGACGCTCTCTATTGGCTCATGGGGAAAATGTAATCCATGTGTAATATTCATGCTTAGTTACCATGGAAACTCTCATAACAATAAATTAAACAATCTATTTAGACGCTATTGTAGTAGTTGTGGAGGAGATTTCAAATATAGATTTTGATTGTTGAAACATTATAAAACATTCGAATTATACACATTTTACGATAGAATTATATAAAATTTCAAACTCGCATATCTCCGTTACTGTTGAAGATACAGAAGTGATTTTACACTCAATGGAATTAGGTCGACCTAACCTAACCTAAACTGACCTGACCTAACCTAACCTAACCTAACTTTACTTAACCTAACCTAACCTAACCTAATAACAATAAAATAAAAACAATCTATTTGTGCCGATTGTAGTCGTTCTCGAGGAGATTTGAAATATAGATTTTGATTGTTGAAACATTATAAAACAATCGAATTCCACATATTTTACAATATAATTATATAAAATTTCAAACTCGTATATCTCTGTTACTATTGAAGATACAGAAGTGATTTTGCACTCAATGGAATCAGGTCGACGTTCTCTATTGGCTCATGGGGAAAAATGTAATCCATGTGTAATATTCATGCTTAGTTACCGTGGAAACTCTCACAACAATAAATTAAACAATCTATTTAGACGCTATTGTAGTCGTTGTCGAGGAGATTTGAAATATAGATTTTGATTGTTGAAACATTATAAAACAATCGAATTATACACATTTTACGATAGAATTATATAAAATTTCAAACTCACATATCTCCGTTACTGTTGAAGATACAGAAGTGATTTTACACTCAATGGAATTAGGTCGACCTAACCTAACCTAAACTGACCTGACCTAACCTAACCTAACCTAACTTTACTTAACCTAACCTAACCTAACCTAATAACAATAAATTAAACAATCTATTTAGACGCTATTGTAGTCGTTGTCGAGGAGATTTGAAATATAGATTTTGATTGTTGAAACATTATAAAACAATCGAATTCCACACATTTTACAATGTAATTATATAAAATTTCAAACTCGTATATCTCCGTTACTATTGAAGATACAGAAGTGACTTTGCACTCAATGGAATCAGGTCGACGCTCTCTATTGGCTCATGGGGGAAAATGTAATCCATGTGTAATATTCATGCTTAGTTACCGTGGAAACTCTCATAATAATAAATTAAACAATCTATTTAGACGCTCTTGTAGTCGTTGTCGAGGATATTTCAAATATAGATTTTGATTGAAGAAACATTATAAAACAATCGAATTATACACATTTTACGATAGAATTATATAAAATTTCAAACTCGCATATCTCCGTTACTGTTGAAGATACAGAAGTGATTTTACAGTCAATGGAATTAGGTCGACCTAACCTAACCTAAACTGACCTGACCTAACCTAACCTAACCTAACCTAACTTTACATAACCTAACCTAACCTAACCTAATAACAATAAAATAAAAACAATCTATTTAGGCGCTATTTTAGTCGTCCAGGAGATCAAAAATATAGATTTTGATTGTTGAAACATTATAAAACAATCGAATTATACACTTTTTACGATAGAATTATATAAAATTTCAAACTCGCATATCTCCGTTACTGTTGAAGATACAGAAGTGATTTTACAGTCAATGGAATTAGGTCGACCTAACCTAACCTAAACTGACTTCACCTAACCTAATCTAACCTAACTTTACTTAACAAAACCTAACCTAACCTAATAACAATAAAATAAAAACAATCTTTTTGTGACGGATTGTAGTCGTTGTCGAGGAGATTTGAAATATAGATTTCGATGGTTGAAACATTATAAAACAATCGAATTCCACACATTTTACAATGTAATTATATAAAATTTCAAACTCGTATATCTCCGTTACTATTGAAGATACAGAAGTGACTGCACTCAATGGAATCAGGTCGACGCTCTCTATTGGCTCATGGGGGAAAATGTAATCCATGTGTAATATTCATGCTTAGTTACCGTGGAAACTCTCATAATAATAAATTAAACAATCTATTTAGACGCTATTGTAGTCGTTGTCGAGGATATTTCAAATATAGATTTTGATTGAAGAAACATTATAAAACAATCGAATTATACACATTTTACGATAGAATTATATAAAATTTCAAACTCGCATATCTCCGTTACTGTTGAAGATACAGAAGTGATTTTACAGTCAATGGAATTAGGTCGACCTAACCTAACCTAAACTGACCTGACCTAACCTAACCTAACCTAACCTAACTTTACATAACCTAACCTAACCTAACCTAATAACAATAAAATAAAAACAATCTATTTAGGCGCTATTTTAGTCGTCCAGGAGATCAAAAATATAGATTTTGATTGTTGAAACATTATAAAACAATCGAATTATACACTTTTTACGATAGAATTATATAAAATTTCAAACTCGCATATCTCCGTTACTGTTGAAGATACAGAAGTGATTTTACAGTCAATGGAATTAGGTCGACCTAACCTAACCTAAACTGACTTGACCTAACCTAATCTAACCTAACTTTACTTAACAAAACCTAACCTAACCTAATAACAATAAAATAAAAACAATCTTTTTGTGACGGATTGTAGTCGTTGTCGAGGAGATTTGAAATATAGATTTCGATGGTTGAAACATTATAAAACAATCGAATTCCACACATTTTACAATATAATTATATAAAATTTCAAACTCGCATATCTCCGTTACTGTTGAAGATACAGAAGTGATTTTGCACTCAATGGAATCAGGTCGACGCTCTCTATTGGCTCATGGGGGAAAATGTAATCCATGTGTAATATTCATGCTTAGTTACCGTGGAAACTCTCATAACAATAAATTAAACAATCTATTTAGACGCTATTGTAGTAGTTGTCGAGGAGATTTCAAATATAGATTTTGATTGTTGAAACATTATAAAACAATTGAATTATACACATTTTACGATAGAATTATATAAAATTTCAAACTCGCATATCTCCGTTACTGTTGAAGATACAGAAGTGATTTTACAGTCAATGGAATTAGGTCGACCTAACCTAACCTAAACTGACTTGAACTAACCTAATCTAACCTAACTTTACTTAACAAAACCTAACCTAACCTAATAACAATAAAATAAAAACAATCTATTTGTGCCGATTGTAGTCGTTCTCGAGGAGATTTGAAATATAGATTTTGATTGTTGAAACATTATAAAACAATCGAATTCCACACATTTTACAATGTAATTATATAAAATTTCAAACTCGTATATCTCCGTTACTATTGAAGATACAGAAGTGACTGCACTCAATGGAATCAGGTCGACGCTCTCTATTGGCTCATGGTGGAAAATGTAATCCATGTGTAATATTCATGCTTAGTTACCATTGAAACTCTCATAACAATAAATTAAACAATCTATTTAGACGCTATTGTAGTCGTTGTCGAGGATATTTCAAATATAGATTTTGATTGAAGAAACATTATAAAACAATCGAATTATACACATTTTACGATAGAATTATATAAAATTTCAAACTCGCATATCTCCGTTACTGTTGAAGATACAGAAGTGATTTTACAGTCAATGGAATTAGGTCGACCTAACCTAACCTAAACTGACCTGACCTAACCTAACCTAACCTAACCTAACTTTACATAACCTAACCTAACCTAACCTAATAACAATAAAATAAAAACAATCTATTTAGGCGCTATTTTAGTCGTCCAGGAGATCAAAAATATAGATTTTGATTGTTGAAACATTATAAAACAATCGAATTATACACTTTTTACGATAGAATTATATAAAATTTCAAACTCGCATATCTCCGTTACTGTTGAAGATACAGAAGTGATTTTACAGTAAATGGAATTAGGTCGACCTAACCTAACCTAAACTGACTTGACCTAACCTAATCTAACCTAACTTTACTTAACAAAACCTAACTTAACCTAATAACAATAAAATAAAAACAATCTTTTTGTGACGGATTGTAGTCGTTGTCGAGGAGATTTGAAATATAGATTTCGATGGTTGAAACATTATAAAACAATCGAATTCCACACATTTTACAATATAATTATATAAAATTTCAAACTCGCATATCTCCGTTACTGTTGAAGATACAGAAGTGATTTTACACTCAATGGAATTAGGTCGACCTAACCTAACCTAAACTGACCTGACCTAACCTAACCTAACCTAACTTTACTTAACCTAACCTAACCTAACCTAATAACAATAAAATAAAAACAATCTATTTGTGCCGATTGTAGTCGTTCTCGAGGAGATTTGAAATATAGATTTTGATTGTTGAAACATTATAAAACAATCGAATTCCACATATTTTACAATATAATTATATAAAATTTCAAACTCGTATATCTCTGTTACTATTGAAGATACAGAAGTGATTTTGCACTCAATGGAATCAGGTCGACGTTCTCTATTGGCTCATGGGGAAAAATGTAATCCATGTGTAATATTCATGCTTAGTTACCGTGGAAACTCTCACAACAATAAATTAAACAATCTATTTAGACGCTATTGTAGTCGTTGTCGAGGAGATTTGAAATATAGATTTTGATTGTTGAAACATTATAAAACAATCGAATTATACACATTTTACGATAGAATTATATAAAATTTCAAACTCACATATCTCCGTTACTGTTGAAGATACAGAAGTGATTTTACACTCAATGGAATTAGGTCGACCTAACCTAACCTAAACTGACCTGACCTAACCTAACCTAACCTAACTTTACTTAACCTAACCTAACCTAACCTAATAACAATAAATTAAACAATCTATTTAGACGCTATTGTAGTCGTTGTCGAGGAGATTTGAAATATAGATTTTGATTGTTGAAACATTATAAAACAATCGAATTCCACACATTTTACAATGTAATTATATAAAATTTCAAACTCGTATATCTCCGTTACTATTGAAGATACAGAAGTGACTTTGCACTCAATGGAATCAGGTCGACGCTCTCTATTGGCTCATGGGGGAAAATGTAATCCATGTGTAATATTCATGCTTAGTTACCGTGGAAACTCTCATAATAATAAATTAAACAATCTATTTAGACGCTCTTGTAGTCGTTGTCGAGGATATTTCAAATATAGATTTTGATTGAAGAAACATTATAAAACAATCGAATTATACACATTTTACGATAGAATTATATAAAATTTCAAACTCGCATATCTCCGTTACTGTTGAAGATACAGAAGTGATTTTACAGTCAATGGAATTAGGTCGACCTAACCTAACCTAAACTGACCTGACCTAACCTAACCTAACCTAACCTAACTTTACATAACCTAACCTAACCTAACCTAATAACAATAAAATAAAAACAATCTATTTAGGCGCTATTTTAGTCGTCCAGGAGATCAAAAATATAGATTTTGATTGTTGAAACATTATAAAACAATCGAATTATACACTTTTTACGATAGAATTATATAAAATTTCAAACTCGCATATCTCCGTTACTGTTGAAGATACAGAAGTGATTTTACAGTCAATGGAATTAGGTCGACCTAACCTAACCTAAACTGACTTCACCTAACCTAATCTAACCTAACTTTACTTAACAAAACCTAACCTAACCTAATAACAATAAAATAAAAACAATCTTTTTGTGACGGATTGTAGTCGTTGTCGAGGAGATTTGAAATATAGATTTCGATGGTTGAAACATTATAAAACAATCGAATTCCACACATTTTACAATGTAATTATATAAAATTTCAAACTCGTATATCTCCGTTACTATTGAAGATACAGAAGTGACTGCACTCAATGGAATCAGGTCGACGCTCTCTATTGGCTCATGGGGGAAAATGTAATCCATGTGTAATATTCATGCTTAGTTACCGTGGAAACTCTCATAATAATAAATTAAACAATCTATTTAGACGCTATTGTAGTCGTTGTCGAGGATATTTCAAATATAGATTTTGATTGAAGAAACATTATAAAACAATCGAATTATACACATTTTACGATAGAATTATATAAAATTTCAAACTCGCATATCTCCGTTACTGTTGAAGATACAGAAGTGATTTTACAGTCAATGGAATTAGGTCGACCTAACCTAACCTAAACTGACCTGACCTAACCTAACCTAACCTAACCTAACTTTACATAACCTAACCTAACCTAACCTAATAACAATAAAATAAAAACAATCTATTTAGGCGCTATTTTAGTCGTCCAGGAGATCAAAAATATAGATTTTGATTGTTGAAACATTATAAAACAATCGAATTATACACTTTTTACGATAGAATTATATAAAATTTCAAACTCGCATATCTCCGTTACTGTTGAAGATACAGAAGTGATTTTACAGTCAATGGAATTAGGTCGACCTAACCTAACCTAAACTGACTTGACCTAACCTAATCTAACCTAACTTTACTTAACAAAACCTAACCTAACCTAATAACAATAAAATAAAAACAATCTTTTTGTGACGGATTGTAGTCGTTGTCGAGGAGATTTGAAATATAGATTTCGATGGTTGAAACATTATAAAACAATCGAATTCCACACATTTTACAATATAATTATATAAAATTTCAAACTCGCATATCTCCGTTACTGTTGAAGATACAGAAGTGATTTTGCACTCAATGGAATCAGGTCGACGCTCTCTATTGGCTCATGGGGGAAAATGTAATCCATGTGTAATATTCATGCTTAGTTACCGTGGAAACTCTCATAACAATAAATTAAACAATCTATTTAGACGCTATTGTAGTAGTTGTCGAGGAGATTTCAAATATAGATTTTGATTGTTGAAACATTATAAAACAATTGAATTATACACATTTTACGATAGAATTATATAAAATTTCAAACTCGCATATCTCCGTTACTGTTGAAGATACAGAAGTGATTTTACAGTCAATGGAATTAGGTCGACCTAACCTAACCTAAACTGACTTGAACTAACCTAATCTAACCTAACTTTACTTAACAAAACCTAACCTAACCTAATAACAATAAAATAAAAACAATCTATTTGTGCCGATTGTAGTCGTTCTCGAGGAGATTTGAAATATAGATTTTGATTGTTGAAACATTATAAAACAATCGAATTCCACACATTTTACAATGTAATTATATAAAATTTCAAACTCGTATATCTCCGTTACTATTGAAGATACAGAAGTGACTGCACTCAATGGAATCAGGTCGACGCTCTCTATTGGCTCATGGTGGAAAATGTAATCCATGTGTAATATTCATGCTTAGTTACCATTGAAACTCTCATAACAATAAATTAAACAATCTATTTAGACGCTATTGTAGTCGTTGTCGAGGATATTTCAAATATAGATTTTGATTGAAGAAACATTATAAAACAATCGAATTATACACATTTTACGATAGAATTATATAAAATTTCAAACTCGCATATCTCCGTTACTGTTGAAGATACAGAAGTGATTTTACAGTCAATGGAATTAGGTCGACCTAACCTAACCTAAACTGACCTGACCTAACCTAACCTAACCTAACCTAACTTTACATAACCTAACCTAACCTAACCTAATAACAATAAAATAAAAACAATCTATTTAGGCGCTATTTTAGTCGTCCAGGAGATCAAAAATATAGATTTTGATTGTTGAAACATTATAAAACAATCGAATTATACACTTTTTACGATAGAATTATATAAAATTTCAAACTCGCATATCTCCGTTACTGTTGAAGATACAGAAGTGATTTTACAGTAAATGGAATTAGGTCGACCTAACCTAACCTAAACTGACTTGACCTAACCTAATCTAACCTAACTTTACTTAACAAAACCTAACTTAACCTAATAACAATAAAATAAAAACAATCTTTTTGTGACGGATTGTAGTCGTTGTCGAGGAGATTTGAAATATAGATTTCGATGGTTGAAACATTATAAAACAATCGAATTCCACACATTTTACAATATAATTATATAAAATTTCAAACTCGCATATCTCCGTTACTGTTGAAGATACAGAAGTGATTTTGCACTCAATGGAATCAGGTCGACGCTCTCTATTGGCTCATGGGGAAAATGTAATCCATGTGTAATATTCATGCTTAGTTACCATTGAAACTCTCATAACAATAAATTAAACAATCTATTTAGACGCTATTGTAGTAGTTGTCGAGGAGATTTCAAATATAGATTTTGATTGTTGAAACATTATAAAACAATTGAATTATACACATTTTACGATAGAATTATACAAAATTTCAAACTCGCATATCTCCGTTACTGTTGAAGATACAGAAGTGATTTTACACTCAATGGAATTAGGTCGAACTAACCTAACCTAAAATGACCTGACCTAACCTAACCTAACCTAACTTTACTTAACCTAACCTAACCTAACCTATTAACAATAAAATAAAAACAATCTATTTGTGCCGATTGTAGTCGTTCTCGAGGAGATTTGAAATATAGATTTTGATTGTTGAAACATTATAAAACAATCGAATTCCACACATTTTACAATATAATTATATAAAATTTCAAACTCGTATATCTCCGTTACTATTGAACATACAGAAGTGACTTTGCACTCAATGGAATCAGGTCGACACTCTCTATTGGCTCATGGGGAAAAATGTAATCCATGTGTAATATTCATGCTTAGTTACCGTGGAAACTCTCATAATAATAAATTAACAAATCTATTTAGACGCTATTGTAGTCGTTGTCGAGGATATTTCAAATATAGATTTTGATTGAAGAAACATTATAAAACAATCGAATTATACACATTTTACGATCGAATTATATAAAATTTCAAACTCGCATATCTCCGTTACTGTTGAAGATACAGAAGTGATTTTACAGTCAATGGAATTAGGTCGACCTAACCTAACCTAAACTGACCTGACCTAACCTAACCTAACCTAACCTAACTTTACATAACCTAACCTAACCTAACCTAACCTAATAACAATAAAATAAAAACAATCTATTTAGGCGATTTTTAGTCGTCCAGGAGATTAAAAATATAGATTTTGATTGTTGAAACATTATAAAACAATCGAATTATACACTTTTTACGATAGAATTATATAAAATTTCAAACTCGCATATCTCCGTTACTGTTGAAGATACAGAAGTGATTTTACAGTCAATGGTATTAGGTCGACCTAACCTAACCTAAACTGACCTGACCTAACCTAATCTAACCTAACTTTACTTAGCAAAACCTAACCTAACCTAATAACAATAAAATAAAAACAATCTTTTTGTGACCGATTGTATTCGTTGTCGAGGAGATTTGAAATATAGATTTCGATGGTTGAAACATTATAAAACAATCGAATTCCACACATTTTACAATATAATTATATAAAATTTCAAACTCGCATATCTCCGTTACGATAGAATTATATAAAATTTCAAACTCGCATATCTCCGTTACTGTTGAAGATACAGAAGTGATTTTACACTCAATGGAATTAGGTCGACCTAACCTAACCTAAACTGACCTGACCTAACCTAACCTAACCAAACCTAACTTTCCTTAACCTAACCTAACCTAACCTAATAACAATAAAATAAAAACAATCTATTTGTGCCCGATTGTAGTCGTACTCGAGGAGATTTGAAATATAGATTCTGATTGTTGAAACACTATAAAACAATCTAATTATACACATTTTACGATAAAATTATAAAAAATTTCAAACTCGAATATCTCCGTTACTGTTGAAGATACAGAAGTGATTTTGCACTCAATGGAATCAGGTCGACGCTCTCTATTGGCTCATGGGGAAAATGTAATCCATGTGTAATATTCAAGCTTAGTTACCGTGGAAACTCTCATAACAATAAATTAAACAATCTATTTAGACGCTATTGTAGTCGTTGTCGAGGATATTTCAAATATAGATTTTGATTGAAGAAACATTATAAAACAATCGAATTATACACTTTTTACGATAGAATTATATAAAATTTCAAACTCGCATATCTCCGTTACTGTTGAAGATACAGAAGTGATTTTACAGTCAATGGAATTAGGTCGACCTAACCTAACCTAAACTGACTTGTCCTAACCTAATCTAACCTAACTTTACTTAACAAAACCTAACCTAACCTAATAACAATAAAATAAAAACAATCTTTTTGTGACGGATTGTAGTCGTTGTCGAGGAGATTTGAAATATAGATTTCGATGGTTGAAACATTATTAAACAATCGAATTCCACACATTTTACAATATAATTATATAAAATTTCAAACTCGCATATCTCCGTTACTGTTGAAGATACAGAAGTGATTTTACACTCAATGGAATTAGGTCGACCTAACCTAACCTAAACTGACCTGACCTAACCTAACCTAACCTAACCTAACTTTCCTTAACCTAACCTAACCTAACCTAATAACAATAAAATAAAAACAATCTATTTGTGCCCGATTGTAGTCGTACTCGAGGAGATTTGAAATATAGATTCTGATTGTTGAAACATTATAAAACAATCTAATTATACACATTTTACGATAAAATTATATAAAATTTCAAACTCGCATATCTCCGTTACTGTTGAAGATACAGAAGTGATTTTGCACTCAATGGAATCAGGTCGACGCTCTCTATTGGCTCATGGGGAAAATGTAATCCATGTGTAATATTCATGCTTAGTTACCATCTAAACTCTCATAACAATAAATTAAACAATCTATTTAGGCGCTATTTTAGTCGACCAGTAGATTAAAAATATAGATTTTGATTGTTGAAACATTATAAAACAATCGAATTATGCACTTTTTACGATAGAATTATATAAAATTTCAAACTCGCATATCTCCGTTACTGTTGAAGATACAGAAGTGATTTTACAGTCAATGGAATTAGGTCGACCTAACCTAACCTAAACTGACCTGACCTAACCTAACCTAACCTAACCTAACTTTCCTTAACCTAACCTAACCTAACCTAATAACAATAAAATAAAAACAATCTTTTTGTGACGGATTGTAGTCGTTGTCGAGGAGATTTGAAATATAGATTTCGATGGTTGAAACATTATAAAACAATTGAATTATACACATTTTACGATAGAATTATATAAAATTTCAAACTCGCATATCTCCGTTACTGTTGAAGATACAGAAGTGATTTTACACTCAATGGAATTAGGTCGAACTAACCTAACCTAAACTGACTTGACCTAACCTAATCTAACCTAACTTTACTTAACAAAACCTAACCTAACCTAATAACAATAAAATAAAAACAATCTTTTTGTGACGGATTGTAGTCGTTGTCGAGGAGATTTGAAATATAGATTTCGATGGTTGAAACATTATAAAACAATCGAATTCCACACATTTTACAATATAATTATATAAAATTTCAAACTCGCATATCTCCGTTACTGTTGAAGATACAGAAGTGATTTTGCACTCAATGGAATCAGGTCGACGCTCTCTATTGGCTCATGGGGAAAATGTAATCCATGTGTAATATTCATGCTTAGTTACCATTGAAACTCTCATAACAATAAATTAAACAATCTATTTAGACGCTATTGTAGTAGTTGTCGAGGAGATTTCAAATATAGATTTTGATTGTTGAAACATTATAAAACAATTGAATTATACACATTTTACGATAGAATTATATAAAATTTCAAACTCGCATATCTCCGTTACTGTTGAAGATACAGAAATGATTTTGCACTCAATGGAATCAGGTCGACGCTCTCTATTGGCTCATGGGGAAAAATGTAATCCATGTGTAATATTCATGCTTAGTTACCATGGAAACTCTCATAACAATAAATTAAACAATCTATTTAGACGCTATTGTAGTATTTGTCGAGGAGATTTCAAATATAGATTTTGATTGTTGATACATTATAAAACAATCGAATTATACACATTTTACGATAGACTTATATAAAATTTCAAACTCGCATATCTCCGTTACTGTTGAAGATACAGAAGTGATTTTACACTCAATGGAATTAGGTCGAACTAACCTAACCTAAAATGACCTGACCTAACCTAACCTAACCTAACTTTACTTAACCTAACCTAACCTAACCTAATAACAATAAAATAAAAACAATCTATTTGTGCCGATTGTAGTCGTTCTCGAGGAGATTTGAAATATAGATTTTGATTGTTGAAACATTATAAAACAATCGAATTCCACACATTTTACAATATAATTATATAAAATTTCAAACTCGTATATCTCCGTTACTATTGAAGATACAGAAGTGACTTTGCACTCAATGGAATCAGGTCGACACTCTCTATTGGCTCATGGGGAAAAATGTAATCCATGTGTAATATTCATGCTTAGTTACCGTGGAAACTCTCATAATAATAAATTAAACAATCTATTTAGACGCTATTGTAGTCGTTGTCGAGGATATTTCAAATATAGATTTTGATTGTAGAAACATTATAAAACAATCGAATTATACACATTTTACGATAGAATTATATAAAATTTCAAACTCGCATGTCTCCGTTACTGTTGAAGATACAGAAGTGATTTTACACTCAATGGAATTAGGTCGACCTAACCTAACCTAAAGTGACCTGACCTAACCTAACCTAACCTAACTTTACTTAACCTAACCTAACCTAACCTAATAACAATAAAATAAAAACAATCTATTTGTGCCCGATTGTAGTCGTTCTCGAGGAGATTTGAAATATAGATCTTGATTGTTGAAACATTATAAAACAATCTAATTATACACATTTTACGATAAAATTATATAAAATTTCAAACTCGCATATCTCCGTTACTGTTGAAGATACAGAAGTGATTTTGCACTCAATGGAATCAGGTCGACGCTCTCTATTGGCTCATGGGGAAAATGTAATCCATGTGTAATATTCATGCTTAGTTACCATGGAAACTCTCATAACAATAAATTAAACAATCTATTTAGGCGCTATTTTAGTCGTCCAGTAGATTAAAAATATAGATTTTGATTGTTGAAACATTATAAAACAATCGAATTATGCACTTTTTACGATAGAATTATATAAAATTTCAAACTCGCATATCTCCGTTACTGTTGAAGATACAGAAGTGATTTTACAGTCAATGGAATTAGGTCGACCTAACCTAACCTAAACTGACTTGTCCTAACCTAATCTAACCTAACTTTACTTAACAAAACCTAACCTAACCTAATAACAATAAAATAAAAACAATCTTTTTGTGACGGATTGTAGTCGTTGTCGAGGAGATTTGAAATATAGATTTCGATGGTTGAAACGTTATAAAACAATCGAATTCCACACATTTTACAATATAATTATATAAAATTTCAAACTCGCATATCTCCGTTACTGTTGAAGATACAGAAGTGATTTTGCACTCAATGGAATCAGGTCGACGCTCTCTATTGGCTCATGGGGGAAAATGTAATCCATGTGTAATATTCATGCTTAGTTACCGTGGAAACTCTCATAACAATAAATTAAACAATCTATTTAGACGCTATTGTAGTAGTTGTCGAGGAGATTTCAAATATAGATTTTGATTGTTGAAACATTATAAAACAATCGAATTATACACATTTTACGATAGACTTATATAAAATTTCAAACTCGCATATCTCCGTTACTGTTGAAGATACAGAAGTGATTTTACACTCAATGGAATTAAGTCGAACTAACCTAACCTAAAATGACCTGACCTAACCTAACCTAACCTAACTTTACTTAACCTAACCTAACCTAACCTAATAACAATAAAATAAAAACAATCTATTTGTGCCGATTGTAGTCGTTCTCGAGGAGATTTGAAATATAGATTTTGATTGTTGAAACATTATAAAACAATCGAATTCCACACATTTTACAATATAATTATATAAAATTTCAAACTCGTATATCTCCGTTACTATTGAAGATACAGAAGTGACTTTGCACTCAATGGAATCAGGTCGACCCTCTCTATTGGCTCATGGGGAAAAATGTAATCCATGTGTAATATTCATGCTTAGTTACCGTGGAAACTCTCATAATAATAAATTAAACAATCTATTTAGACGCTATTGTAGTCGTTGTCGAGGATATTTCAAATATAGATTTTGATTGTAGAAACATTATAAAACAATCGAATTATACACATTTTACGATAGAATTATATAAAATTTCAAACTCGCATATCTCCGTTACTGTTGAAGATACAGAAGTGATTTTACACTCAATGGAATTAGGTCGACCTAACCTAACCTAAAGTGACCTGACCTAACCTAACCTAACCTAACTTTACTTAACCTAACCTAACCTAACCTAATAACAATAAAATAAAAACAATCTATTTGTGCCCGATTGTAGTCGTTCTCGAGGAGATTTGAAATATAGATCTTGATTGTTGAAACATTATAAAACAATCTAATTATACACATTTTACGATAAAATTATATAAAATTTCAAACTCGCATATCTCCGTTACTGTTGAAGATACAGAAGTGATTTTGCACTCAATGGAATCAGGTCGACGCTCTCTATTGGCTCATGGGGAAAATGTAATCCATGTGTAATATTCATGCTTAGTTACCGTGGAAACTCTCATAACAATAAATTAAACAATCTATTTAGACGCTATTGTAGTAGTTGTCGAGGAGATTTCAAATATAGATTTTGATTGTTGAAACATTATAAAACAATTGAATTATACACATTTTACGATAGAATTATATAAAATTTCAAACTCGCATATCTCCGTTACTGTTGAAGATACAGAAATGATTTTGCACTCAATGGAATCAGGTCGTAGCTCTCTATTGGCTCATGGGGAAAAATGTAATCCATGTGTAATATTCATGCTTAGTTACCATGGAAACTCTCATAACAATAAATTAAACAATCTATTTAGACGCTATTGTAGTATTTGTCGAGGAGATTTCAAATATAGATTTTGATTGTTGAAACATTATAAAACAATCGAATTATACACATTTTACGATAGAATTATATAAAATTTCAAACTCGCATATCTCCGTTACTGTTGAAGATACAGAAGTGATTTTACACTCAATGGAATTAGGTCGAACTAACCTAACCTAAAATGACCTGACCTAACCTAACCTAACCTAACTTTACTTAACCTAACCTAACCTAATCTAATAACAATAAAATAAAAACAATCTATTTGTGCCGATTGTAGTCGTTCTTGAGGAGATTTGAAATATAGATTTTGATTGTTGAAACATTATAAAACAATCCAATTCCACACATTTTACAATGTAATTATATAAAATTTCAAACTCGTATATCTCCGTTACTATTAAAGATACAGAAGTGACTTTGCACTCAATGGAATCAGGTCGACGCTCTCTATTGGCTCATGGGGGAAAATGTAATCCATGTGTAATATTCATGCTTAGTTACCGTGGAAACTCTCATAATAATAAATTAAACAATCTATTTAGACGCTATTGTAGTCGTTGTCGAGGATATTTCAAATATAGATTTTGATTGAAGAAACATTATAAAACAATCGAATTATACACATTTTACGATAGAATTATATAAAATTTCAAACTCGCATATCTCCGTTACTGTTGAAGATACAGAAGTGATTTTACAGTCAATGGAATTAGGTCGACCTAACCTAACCTAAACTGACCTGACCTAACCTAACCTAACCTAACCTAACTTTACATAACCTAACCTAACCTAACCTAATAACAATAAAATAAAAACAATCTATTTAGGCGCTATTTTAGTCGTCCAGGAGATCAAAAATATAGATTTTGATTGTTGAAACATTATAAAACAATCGAATTATACACTTTTTACGATAGAATTATATAAAATTTCAAACTCGCATATCTCCGTTACTGTTGAAGATACAGAACTGATTTTACAGTCAATGGAATTAGGTCGACCTAACCTAACCTAAACTGACTTGACCTAACCTAATCTAACCTAACTTTACTTAACAAAACCTAACCTACCCTAATAACAATAAAATAAAAACAATCTTTTTGTGACGGATTGTAGTCGTTGTCGAGGAGATTTGAAATATAGATTTCGATGGTTGAAACATTATAAAACAATCGAATTCCACACATTTTACAATATAATTATATAAAATTTCAAACTCGCATATCTCCGTTACTGTTGAAGATACAGAAGTGATTTTGCACTCAATGGAATCAGGTCGACGCTCTCTATTGGCTCATGGGGAAAATGTAATCCATGTGTAATATTCATGCTTAGTTACCATTGAAACTCTCATAACAATAAATTAAACAATCTATTTAGACGCTATTGTAGTAGTTGTCGAGGAGATTTCAAATATAGATTTTGATTGTTGAAACATTATAAAACAATTGAATTATACACATTTTACGATAGAATTATATAAAATTTCAAACTCGCATATCTCCGTTACTGTTGAAGATACAGAAATGATTTTGCACTCAATGGAATCAGGTCGACGCTCTCTATTGGCTCATGGGGAAAAATGTAATCCATGTGTAATATTCATGCTTAGTTACCATGGAAACTCTCATAACAATAAATTAAACAATCTATTTAGACGCTATTGTAGTATTTGTAAGGAGATTTCAAATATAGATTTTGATTGTTGAAACATTATAAAACAATCGAATTATACACATTTTACGATAGAATTATATAAAATTTCAAACTCGCATATCTCCGTTACTGTTGAAGATACAGAAGTGATTTTACACTAAATGGAATTAGGTCGACCTAACCTAACCTAAACTGACCTGACCTAACCTAACCTAACCTAACCTAACTTTACATAACCTAACCTAACCTAACCTAATAACAATTAAATAAAAACAATCTATTTAGGCGCTATTTTAGTCGTCCAGGAGATTAAAAATATAGATTTTGATTGTTGAAACATTATAAAACATTCGAATTATACAATTTTTACGATAGAATTATATAAAATTTCAAACTCGCATATCTCCGTTACTGTTGAAGATACAGAAGTGATTTTACAGTCAATGGAATTAGGTCGACCTAACATAACCTAAACTGACTTGACCTAACCTAATCTAACCTAACTTTACTTAACAAAACCTAACCTAACCTAATAACAATAAAATAAAAACAATCTTTTTGTGACGGAATGTAGTCGTTGTCGAGGAGATTTGAAATATAGATTTCGATGGTTGAAACATTATAAAACAATCGAATTCCACACATTTTACAATGTAATTATATAAAATTTCAAACTCGTATATCTCCGTTACTATTGAAGATACAGAAGTGACTTTGCACTCAATGGAATCAGGTCGACGCTCTCTATTGGCTCATGGGGAAAAATGTAATCCATGTGTAATATTCATGCTTAGTTACCGTGGAAACTCTCATAATAATAAATTAAACAATCTATTTAGACGCTATTGTAGTCGTTGTCGAGGATATTTCAAATATAGATTTTGATTGAAGAAACATTATAAAACAATCGAATTATACACATTTTACGATAGAATTATATAAAATTTCAAACTCGCATATCTCCGTTACTGTTGAAGATACAGAAGTGATTTTACAGTCAATGGAATTAGGTCGACCTAACCTAACCTAAACTGACTTGACCTAACCTAATCTAACCTAACTTTACTTAACAAAACCTAACCTAACCTAATAACAATAAAATAAAAACAATCTTTTTGTGACGGATTGTAGTCGTTGTCGAGGAGATTTGAAATATAGATTTCGATGGTTGAAACATTATAAAACAATCGAATTCCACACATTTTACAATATAATTATATAAAATTTCAAACTCGCATATCTCCGTTACTGTTGAAGATACAGAAGTGATTTTGCACTCAATGGAATCAGGTCGACGCTCTCTATTGGCTCATGGGGAAAATGTAATCCATGTGTAATATTCATGCTTAGTTACCATTGAAACTCTCATAACAATAAATTAAACAATCTATTTAGACGCTATTGTAGTAGTTGTCGAGGAGATTTCAAATATAGATTTTGATTGTTGAAACATTATAAAACAATTGAATTATACACATTTTACGATAGAATTATATAAAATTTCAAACTCGCATATCTCCGTTACTGTTGAAGATACAGAAATGATTTTGCACTCAATGGAATCAGGTCGACGCTCTCTATTGGCTCATGGGGAAAAATGTAATCCATGTGTAATATTCATGCTTAGTTACCATGGAAACTCTCATAACAATAAATTAAACAATCTATTTAGACGCTATTGTAGTATTTGTCGAGGAGATTTCAAATATAGATTTTGATTGTTGAAACATTATAAAACAATCGAATTATACACATTTTACGATAGACTTATATAAAATTTCAAACTCGCATATCTCCGTTACTGTTGAAGATACAGAAGTGATTTTACACTCAATGGAATTAGGTCGAACTAACCTAACCTAAAATGACCTGACCTAACCTAACCTAACCTAACTTTACTTAACCTAACCTAACCTAACCTAATAACAATAAAATAAAAACAATCTATTTGTGCCGATTGTAGTCGTTCTCGAGGAGATTTGAAATATAGATTTTGATTGTTGAAACATTATAAAACAATCGAATTCCACACATTTTACAATATAATTATATAAAATTTCAAACTCGTATATCTCCGTTACTATTGAAGATACAGAAGTGACTTTGCACTCAATGGAATCAGGTCGACACTCTCTATTGGCTCATGGGGAAAAATGTAATCCATGTGTAATATTCATGCTTAGTTACCGTGGAAACTCTCATAATAATAAATTAAACAATCTATTTAGACGCTATTGTAGTCGTTGTCGAGGATATTTCAAATATAGATTTTGATTGTAGAAACATTATAAAACAATCGAATTATACACATTTTACGATAGAATTATATAAAATTTCAAACTCGCATATCTCCGTTACTGTTGAAGATACAGAAGTGATTTTACACTCAATGGAATTAGGTCGACCTAACCTAACCTAAAGTGACCTGACCTAACCTAACCTAACCTAACTTTACTTAACCTAACCTAACCTAACCTAATAACAATAAAATAAAAACAATCTATTTGTGCCCGATTGTAGTCGTTCTCGAGGAGATTTGAAATATAGATCTTGATTGTTGAAACATTATAAAACAATCTAATTATACACATTTTACGATAAAATTATATAAAATTTCAAACTCGCATATCTCCGTTACTGTTGAAGATACAGAAGTGATTTTGCACTCAATGGAATCAGGTCGACGCTCTCTATTGGCTCATGGGGAAAATGTAATCCATGTGTAATATTCATGCTTAGTTACCATGGAAACTCTCATAACAATAAATTAAACAATCTATTTAGGCGCTATTTTAGTCGTCCAGTAGATTAAAAATATAGATTTTGATTGTTGAAACATTATAAAACAATCGAATTATGCACTTTTTACGATAGAATTATATAAAATTTCAAACTCGCATATCTCCGTTACTGTTGAAGATACAGAAGTGATTTTACAGTCAATGGAATTAGGTCGACCTAACCTAACCTAAACTGACTTGTCCTAACCTAATCTAACCTAACTTTACTTAACAAAACCTAACCTAACCTAATAACAATAAAATAAAAACAATCTTTTTGTGACGGATTGTAGTCGTTGTCGAGGAGATTTGAAATATAGATTTCGATGGTTGAAACGTTATAAAACAATCGAATTCCACACATTTTACAATATAATTATATAAAATTTCAAACTCGCATATCTCCGTTACTGTTGAATATACAGAAGTGATTTTGCACTCAATGGAATCAGGTCGACGCTCTCTATTGGCTCATGGGGGAAAATGTAATCCATGTGTAATATTCATGCTTAGTTACCGTGGAAACTCTCATAACAATAAATTAAACAATCTATTTAGACGCTATTGTAGTAGTTGTCGAGGAGATTTCAAATATAGATTTTGATTGTTGAAACATTATAAAACAATCGAATTATACACATTTTACGATAGACTTATATAAAATTTCAAACTCGCATATCTCCGTTACTGTTGAAGATACAGAAGTGATTTTACACTCAATGGAATTAGGTCGAACTAACCTAACCTAAAATGACCTGACCTAACCTAACCTAACCTAACTTTACTTAACCTAACCTAACCTAACCTAATAACAATAAAATAAAAACAATCTATTTGTGCCGATTGTAGTCGTTCTCGAGGAGATTTGAAATATAGATTTTGATTGTTGAAACATTATAAAACAATCGAATTCCACACATTTTACAATATAATTATATAAAATTTCAAACTCGTATATCTCCGTTATTATTGAAGATACAGAAGTGACTTTGCACTCAATGGAATCAGGTCGACCCTCTCTATTGGCTCATGGGGAAAAATGTAATCCATGTGTAATATTCATGCTTAGTTACCGTGGAAACTCTCATAATAATAAATTAAACAATCTATTTAGACGCTATTGTAGTCGTTGTCGAGGATATTTCAAATATAGATTTTGATTGTAGAAACATTATAAAACAATCGAATTATACACATTTTACGATAGAATTATATAAAATTTCAAACTCGCATATCTCCGTTACTGTTGAAGATACAGAAGTGATTTTACACTCAATGGAATTAGGTCGACCTAACCTAACCTAAAGTGACCTGACCTAACCTAACCTAACCTAACTTTACTTAACCTAACCTAACCTAACCTAATAACAATAAAATAAAAACAATCTATTTGTGCCCGATTGTAGTCGTTCTCGAGGAGATTTGAAATATAGATCTTGATTGTTGAAACATTATAAAACAATCTAATTATACACATTTTACGATAAAATTATATAAAATTTCAAACTCGCATATCTCCGTTACTGTTGAAGATACAGAAGTGATTTTGCACTCAATGGAATCAGGTCGACGCTCTCTATTGGCTCATGGGGAAAATGTAATCCATGTGTAATATTCATGCTTAGTTACCGTGGAAACTCTCATAACAATAAATTAAACAATCTATTTAGACGCTATTGTAGTAGTTGTCGAGGAGATTTCAAATATAGATTTTGATTGTTGAAACATTATAAAACAATTGAATTATACACATTTTACGATAGAATTATATAAAATTTCAAACTCGCATATCTCCGTTACTGTTGAAGATACAGAAATGATTTTGCACTCAATGGAATCAGGTCGTAGCTCTCTATTGGCTCATGGGGAAAAATGTAATCCATGTGTAATATTCATGCTTAGTTACCATGGAAACTCTCATAACAATAAATTAAACAATCTATTTAGACGCTATTGTAGTATTTGTCGAGGAGATTTCAAATATATATTTTGATTGTTGAAACATTATAAAACAATCGAATTATACACATTTTACGATAGAATTATATAAAATTTCAAACTCGCATATCTCCGTTACTGTTGAAGATACAGAAGTGATTTTACACTCAATGGAATTAGGTCGAACTAACCTAACCTAAAATGACCTGACCTAACCTAACCTAACCTAACTTTACTTAACCTAACCTAACCTAATCTAATAACAATAAAATAAAAACAATCTATTTGTGCCGATTGTAGTCGTTCTTGAGGAGATTTGAAATATAGATTTTGATTGTTGAAACATTATAAAACAATCCAATTCCACACATTTTACAATGTAATTATATAAAATTTCAAACTCGTATATCTCCGTTACTATTAAAGATACAGAAGTGACTTTGCACTCAATGGAATCAGGTCGACGCTCTCTATTGGCTCATGGGGGAAAATGTAATCCATGTGTAATATTCATGCTTAGTTACCGTGGAAACTCTCATAATAATAAATTAAACAATCTATTTAGACGCTATTGTAGTCGTTGTCGAGGATATTTCAAATATAGATTTTGATTGAAGAAACATTATAAAACAATCGAATTATACACATTTTACGATAGAATTATATAAAATTTCAAACTCGCATATCTCCGTTACTGTTGAAGATACAGAAGTGATTTTACAGTCAATGGAATTAGGTCGACCTAACCTAACCTAAACTGACCTGACCTAACCTAACCTAACCTAACCTAACTTTACATAACCTAACCTAACCTAACCTAATAACAATAAAATAAAAACAATCTATTTAGGCGCTATTTTAGTCGTCCAGGAGATCAAAAATATAGATTTTGATTGTTGAAACATTATAAAACAATCGAATTATACACTTTTTACGATAGAATTATATAAAATTTCAAACTCGCATATCTCCGTTACTGTTGAAGATACAGAACTGATTTTACAGTCAATGGAATTAGGTCGACCTAACCTAACCTAAACTGACTTGACCTAACCTAATCTAACCTAACTTTACTTAACAAAACCTAACCTACCCTAATAACAATAAAATAAAAACAATCTTTTTGTGACGGATTGTAGTCGTTGTCGAGGAGATTTGAAATATAGATTTCGATGGTTGAAACATTATAAAACAATCGAATTCCACACATTTTACAATATAATTATATAAAATTTCAAACTCGCATATCTCCGTTACTGTTGAAGATACAGAAGTGATTTTGCACTCAATGGAATCAGGTCGACGCTCTCTATTGGCTCATGGGGAAAATGTAATCCATGTGTAATATTCATGCTTAGTTACCATTGAAACTCTCATAACAATAAATTAAACAATCTATTTAGACGCTATTGTAGTAGTTGTCGAGGAGATTTCAAATATAGATTTTGATTGTTGAAACATTATAAAACAATTGAATTATACACATTTTACGATAGAATTATATAAAATTTCAAACTCGCATATCTCCGTTACTGTTGAAGATACAGAAATGATTTTGCACTCAATGGAATCAGGTCGACGCTCTCTATTGGCTCATGGGGAAAAATGTAATCCATGTGTAATATTCATGCTTAGTTACCATGGAAACTCTCATAACAATAAATTAAACAATCTATTTAGACGCTATTGTAGTATTTGTAAGGAGATTTCAAATATAGATTTTGATTGTTGAAACATTATAAAACAATCGAATTATACACATTTTACGATAGAATTATATAAAATTTCAAACTCGCATATCTCCGTTACTGTTGAAGATACAGAAGTGATTTTACACTAAATGGAATTAGGTCGACCTAACCTAACCTAAACTGACCTGACCTGACCTAACCTAACCTAACCTAACCTAACTTTACATAACCTAACCTAACCTAACCTAATAACAATTAAATAAAAACAATCTATTTAGGCGCTATTTTAGTCGTCCAGGAGATTAAAAATATAGATTTTGATTGTTGAAACATTATAAAACATTCGAATTATACAATTTTTACGATAGAATTATATAAAATTTCAAACTCGCATATCTCCGTTACTGTTGAAGATACAGAAGTGATTTTACAGTCAATGGAATTAGGTCGACCTAACATAACCTAAACTGACTTGACCTAACCTAATCTAACCTAACTTTACTTAACAAAACCTAACCTAACCTAATAACAATAAAATAAAAACAATCTTTTTGTGACGGATTGTAGTCGTTGTCGAGGAGATTTGAAATATAGATTTCGATGGTTGAAACATTATAAAACAATCGAATTCCACACATTTTACAATGTAATTATATAAAATTTCAAACTCGTATATCTCCGTTACTATTGAAGATACAGAAGTGACTGCACTCAATGGAATCAGGTCGACGCTCTCTATTGGCTCATGGGGGAAAATGTAATCCATGTGTAATATTCATGCTTAGTTACCATTGAAACTCTCATAACAATAAATTAAACAATCTATTTAGACGCTATTGTAGTAGTTGTCGAGGAGATTTCAAATATAGATTTTGATTGTTGAAACATTATAAAACAATCGAATTATACACATTTTACGATAGACTTATATAAAATTTCAAACTCGCATATCTCCGTTACTGTTGAAGATACAGAAGTGATTTTACACTCAATGGAATTAGGTCGAACTAACCTAACCTAAAATGACCTGACCTAACCTAACCTAACCTAACTTTACTTAACCTAACCTAACCTAACCTAATAACAATAAAATAAAAACAATCTATTTGTGCCGATTGTAGTCGTTCTCGAGGAGATTTGAAATATAGATTTTGATTGTTGAAACATTATAAAACAATCGAATTCCACACATTTTACAATATAATTATATAAAATTTCAAACTCGTATATCTCCGTTACTATTGAAGATACAGAAGTGACTTTGCACTCAATGGAATCAGGTCGACCCTCTCTATTGGCTCATGGGGAAAAATGTAATCCATGTGTAATATTCATGCTTAGTTACCGTGGAAACTCTCATAATAATAAATTAAACAATCTATTTAGACGCTATTGTAGTCGTTGTCGAGGATATTTCAAATATAGATTTTGATTGTAGAAACATTATAAAACAATCGAATTATACACATTTTACGATAGAATTATATAAAATTTCAAACTCGCATATCTCCGTTACTGTTGAAGATACAGAAGTGATTTTACACTCAATGGAATTAGGTCGACCTAACCTAACCTAAAGTGACCTGACCTAACCTAACCTAACCTAACTTTACTTAACCTAACCTAACCTAACCTAATAACAATAAAATAAAAACAATCTATTTGTGCCCGATTGTAGTCGTTCTCGAGGAGATTTGAAATATAGATCTTGATTGTTGAAACATTATAAAACAATCTAATTATACACATTTTACGATAAAATTATATAAAATTTCAAACTCGCATATCTCCGTTACTGTTGAAGATACAGAAGTGATTTTGCACTCAATGGAATCAGGTCGACGCTCTCTATTGGCTCATGGGGAAAATGTAATCCATGTGTAATATTCATGCTTAGTTACCATGGAAACTCTCATAACAATAAATTAAACAATCTATTTAGGCGCTATTTTAGTCGTCCAGTAGATTAAAAATATAGATTTTGATTGTTGAAACATTATAAAACAATCGAATTATGCACTTTTTACGATAGAATTATATAAAATTTCAAACTCGCATATCTCCGTTACTGTTGAAGATACAGAAGTGATTTTACAGTCAATGGAATTAGGTCGACCTAACCTAACCTAAACTGACTTGTCCTAACCTAATCTAACCTAACTTTACTTAACAAAACCTAACCTAACCTAATAACAATAAAATAAAAACAATCTTTTTGTGACGGATTGTAGTCGTTGTCGAGGAGATTTGAAATATAGATTTCGATGGTTGAAACGTTATAAAACAATCGAATTCCACACATTTTACAATATAATTATATAAAATTTCAAACTCGCATATCTCCGTTACTGTTGAATATACAGAAGTGATTTTGCACTCAATGGAATCAGGTCGACGCTCTCTATTGGCTCATGGGGGAAAATGTAATCCATGTGTAATATTCATGCTTAGTTACCGTGGAAACTCTCATAACAATAAATTAAACAATCTATTTAGACGCTATTGTAGTAGTTGTCGAGGAGATTTCAAATATAGATTTTGATTGTTGAAACATTATAAAACAATCGAATTATACACATTTTACGATAGACTTATATAAAATTTCAAACTCGCATATCTCCGTTACTGTTGAAGATACAGAAGTGATTTTACACTCAATGGAATTAGGTCGAACTAACCTAACCTAAAATGACCTGACCTAACCTAACCTAACCTAACTTTACTTAACCTAACCTAACCTAACCTAATAACAATAAAATAAAAACAATCTATTTGTGCCGATTGTAGTCGTTCTCGAGGAGATTTGAAATATAGATTTTGATTGTTGAAACATTATAAAACAATCGAATTCCACACATTTTACAATATAATTATATAAAATTTCAAACTCGTATATCTCCGTTATTATTGAAGATACAGAAGTGACTTTGCACTCAATGGAATCAGGTCGACCCTCTCTATTGGCTCATGGGGAAAAATGTAATCCATGTGTAATATTCATGCTTAGTTACCGTGGAAACTCTCATAATAATAAATTAAACAATCTATTTAGACGCTATTGTAGTCGTTGTCGAGGATATTTCAAATATAGATTTTGATTGTAGAAACATTATAAAACAATCGAATTATACACATTTTACGATAGAATTATATAAAATTTCAAACTCGCATATCTCCGTTACTGTTGAAGATACAGAAGTGATTTTACACTCAATGGAATTAGGTCGACCTAACCTAACCTAAAGTGACCTGACCTAACCTAACCTAACCTAACTTTACTTAACCTAACCTAACCTAACCTAATAACAATAAAATAAAAACAATCTATTTGTGCCCGATTGTAGTCGTTCTCGAGGAGATTTGAAATATAGATCTTGATTGTTGAAACATTATAAAACAATCTAATTATACACATTTTACGATAAAATTATATAAAATTTCAAACTCGCATATCTCCGTTACTGTTGAAGATACAGAAGTGATTTTGCACTCAATGGAATCAGGTCGACGCTCTCTATTGGCTCATGGGGAAAATGTAATCCATGTGTAATATTCATGCTTAGTTACCGTGGAAACTCTCATAACAATAAATTAAACAATCTATTTAGACGCTATTGTAGTAGTTGTCGAGGAGATTTCAAATATAGATTTTGATTGTTGAAACATTATAAAACAATTGAATTATACACATTTTACGATAGAATTATATAAAATTTCAAACTCGCATATCTCCGTTACTGTTGAAGATACAGAAATGATTTTGCACTCAATGGAATCAGGTCGTAGCTCTCTATTGGCTCATGGGGAAAAATGTAATCCATGTGTAATATTCATGCTTAGTTACCATGGAAACTCTCATAACAATAAATTAAACAATCTATTTAGACGCTATTGTAGTATTTGTCGAGGAGATTTCAAATATAGATTTTGATTGTTGAAACATTATAAAACAATCGAATTATACACATTTTACGATAGAATTATATAAAATTTCAAACTCGCATATCTCCGTTACTGTTGAAGATACAGAAGTGATTTTACACTCAATGGAATTAGGTCGAACTAACCTAACCTAAAATGACCTGACCTAACCTAACCTAACCTAACTTTACTTAACCTAACCTAACCTAATCTAATAACAATAAAATAAAAAACAATCTATTTGTGCCGATTGTAGTCGTTCTTGAGGAGATTTGAAATATAGATTTTGATTGTTGAAACATTATAAAACAATCCAATTCCACACATTTTACAATGTAATTATATAAAATTTCAAACTCGTATATCTCCGTTACTATTAAAGATACAGAAGTGACTTTGCACTCAATGGAATCAGGTCGACGCTCTCTATTGGCTCATGGGGGAAAATGTAATCCATGTGTAATATTCATGCTTAGTTACCGTGGAAACTCTCATAATAATAAATTAAACAATCTATTTAGACGCTATTGTAGTCGTTGTCGAGGATATTTCAAATATAGATTTTGATTGAAGAAACATTATAAAACAATCGAATTATACACATTTTACGATAGAATTATATAAAATTTCAAACTCGCATATCTCCGTTACTGTTGAAGATACAGAAGTGATTTTACAGTCAATGGAATTAGGTCGACCTAACCTAACCTAAACTGACCTGACCTAACCTAACCTAACCTAACCTAACTTTACATAACCTAACCTAACCTAACCTAATAACAATAAAATAAAAACAATCTATTTAGGCGCTATTTTAGTCGTCCAGGAGATCAAAAATATAGATTTTGATTGTTGAAACATTATAAAACAATCGAATTATACACTTTTTACGATAGAATTATATAAAATTTCAAACTCGCATATCTCCGTTACTGTTGAAGATACAGAACTGATTTTACAGTCAATGGAATTAGGTCGACCTAACCTAACCTAAACTGACTTGACCTAACCTAATCTAACCTAACTTTACTTAACAAAACCTAACCTACCCTAATAACAATAAAATAAAAACAATCTTTTTGTGACGGATTGTAGTCGTTGTCGAGGAGATTTGAAATATAGATTTCGATGGTTGAAACATTATAAAACAATCGAATTCCACACATTTTACAATATAATTATATAAAATTTCAAACTCGCATATCTCCGTTACTGTTGAAGATACAGAAGTGATTTTGCACTCAATGGAATCAGGTCGACGCTCTCTATTGGCTCATGGGGAAAATGTAATCCATGTGTAATATTCATGCTTAGTTACCATTGAAACTCTCATAACAATAAATTAAACAATCTATTTAGACGCTATTGTAGTAGTTGTCGAGGAGATTTCAAATATAGATTTTGATTGTTGAAACATTATAAAACAATTGAATTATACACATTTTACGATAGAATTATATAAAATTTCAAACTCGCATATCTCCGTTACTGTTGAAGATACAGAAATGATTTTGCACTCAATGGAATCAGGTCGACGCTCTCTATTGGCTCATGGGGAAAAATGTAATCCATGTGTAATATTCATGCTTAGTTACCATGGAAACTCTCATAACAATAAATTAAACAATCTATTTAGACGCTATTGTAGTATTTGTAAGGAGATTTCAAATATAGATTTTGATTGTTGAAACATTATAAAACAATCGAATTATACACATTTTACGATAGAATTATATAAAATTTCAAACTCGCATATCTCCGTTACTGTTGAAGATACAGAAGTGATTTTACACTAAATGGAATTAGGTCGACCTAACCTAACCTAAACTGACCTGACCTAACCTAACCTAACCTAACCTAACTTTACATAACCTAACCTAACCTAACCTAATAACAATTAAATAAAAACAATCTATTTAGGCGCTATTTTAGTCGTCCAGGAGATTAAAAATATAGATTTTGATTGTTGAAACATTATAAAACATTCGAATTATACAATTTTTACGATAGAATTATATAAAATTTCAAACTCGCATATCTCCGTTACTGTTGAAGATACAGAAGTGATTTTACAGTCAATGGAATTAGGTCGACCTAACATAACCTAAACTGACTTGACCTAACCTAATCTAACCTAACTTTACTTAACAAAACCTAACCTAACCTAATAACAATAAAATAAAAACAATCTTTTTGTGACGGATTGTAGTCGTTGTCGAGGAGATTTGAAATATAGATTTCGATGGTTGAAACATTATAAAACAATCGAATTCCACACATTTTACAATGTAATTATATAAAATTTCAAACTCGTATATCTCCGTTACTATTGAAGATACAGAAGTGACTGCACTCAATGGAATCAGGTCGACGCTCTCTATTGGCTCATGGGGGAAAATGTAATCCATGTGTAATATTCATGCTTAGTTACCATTGAAACTCTCATAACAATAAATTAAACAATCTATTTAGACGCTATTGTAGTAGTTGTCGAGGAGATTTCAAATATAGATTTTGATTGTTGAAACATTATAAAACAATCGAATTATACACATTTTACGATAGACTTATATAAAATTTCAAACTCGCATATCTCCGTTACTGTTGAAGATACAGAAGTGATTTTACACTCAATGGAATTAGGTCGAACTAACCTAACCTAAAATGACCTGACCTAACCTAACCTAACCTAACTTTACTTAACCTAACCTAACCTAACCTAATAACAATAAAATAAAAACAATCTATTTGTGCCGATTGTAGTCGTTCTCGAGGAGATTTGAAATATAGATTTTGATTGTTGAAACATTATAAAACAATCGAATTCCACACATTTTACAATATAATTATATAAAATTTCAAACTCGTATATCTCCGTTACTATTGAAGATACAGAAGTGACTTTGCACTCAATGGAATCAGGTCGACCCTCTCTATTGGCTCATGGGGAAAAATGTAATCCATGTGTAATATTCATGCTTAGTTACCGTGGAAACTCTCATAATAATAAATTAAACAATCTATTTAGACGCTATTGTAGTCGTTGTCGAGGATATTTCAAATATAGATTTTGATTGTAGAAACATTATAAAACAATCGAATTATACACATTTTACGATAGAATTATATAAAATTTCAAACTCGCATATCTCCGTTACTGTTGAAGATACAGAAGTGATTTTACACTCAATGGAATTAGGTCGACCTAACCTAACCTAAAGTGACCTGACCTAACCTAACCTAACCTAACTTTACTTAACCTAACCTAACCTATCCTAATAACAATAAAATAAAAACAATCTATTTGTGCCCGATTGTAGTCGTTCTCGAGGAGATTTGAAATATAGATCTTGATTGTTGAAACATTATAAAACAATCTAATTATACACATTTTACGATAAAATTATATAAAATTTCAAACTCGCATATCTCCGTTACTGTTGAAGATACAGAAGTGATTTTGCACTCAATGGAATCAGGTCGACGCTCTCTATTGGCTCATGGGGAAAATGTAATCCATGTGTAATATTCATGCTTAGTTACCGTGGAAACTCTCATAACAATAAATTAAACAATCTATTTAGACGCTATTGTAGTAGTTGTCGAGGAGATTTCAAATATAGATTTTGATTGTTGAAACATTATAAAACAATTGAATTATACACATTTTACGATAGAATTATATAAAATTTCAAACTCGCATATCTCCGTTACTGTTGAAGATACAGAAATGATTTTGCACTCAATGGAATCAGGTCGTAGCTCTCTATTGGCTCATGGGGAAAAATGTAATCCATGTGTAATATTCATGCTTAGTTACCATGGAAACTCTTATAACAATAAATTAAACAATCTATTTAGACGCTATTGTAGTATTTGTCGAGGAGATTTCAAATATAGATTTTGATTGTTGAAACATTATAAAACAATCGAATTATACACATTTTACGATAGAATTATATAAAATTTCAAACTCGCATATCTCCGTTACTGTTGAAGATACAGAAGTGATTTTACACTCAATGGAATTAGGTCGAACTAACCTAACCTAAAATGACCTGACCTAACCTAACCTAACCTAACTTTACTTAACCTAACCTAACCTAATCTAATAACAATAAAATAAAAACAATCTATTTGTGCCGATTGTAGTCGTTCTTGAGGAGATTTGAAATATAGATTTTGATTGTTGAAACATTATAAAACAATCCAATTCCACACATTTTACAATGTAATTATATAAAATTTCAAACTCGTATATCTCCGTTACTATTAAAGATACAGAAGTGACTTTGCACTCAATGGAATCAGGTCGACGCTCTCTATTGGCTCATGGGGGAAAATGTAATCCATGTGTAATATTCATGCTTAGTTACCGTGGAAACTCTCATAATAATAAATTAAACAATCTATTTAGACGCTATTGTAGTCGTTGTCGAGGATATTTCAAATATAGATTTTGATTGAAGAAACATTATAAAACAATCGAATTATACACATTTTACGATAGAATTATATAAAATTTCTAACTCGCATATCTCCGTTACTGTTGAAGATACAGAAGTGATTTTACAGTCAATGGAATTAGGTCGACCTAACCTAACCTAAACTGACCTGACCTAACCTAACCTAACCTAACCTAACTTTACATAACCTAACCTAACCTAACCTAATAACAATAAAATAAAAACAATCTATTTAGGCGCTATTTTAGTCGTCCAGGAGATCAAAAATATAGATTTTGATTGTTGAAACATTATAAAACAATCGAATTATACACTTTTTACGATAGAATTATATAAAATTTCAAACTCGCATATCTCCGTTACTGTTGAAGATACAGAACTGATTTTACAGTCAATGGAATTAGGTCGACCTAACCTAACCTAAACTGACTTGACCTAACCTAATCTAACCTAACTTTACTTAACAAAACCTAACCTACCCTAATAACAATAAAATAAAAACAATCTTTTTGTGACGGATTGTAGTCGTTGTCGAGGAGATTTGAAATATAGATTTCGATGGTTGAAACATTATAAAACAATCGAATTCCACACATTTTACAATATAATTATATAAAATTTCAAACTCGCATATCTCCGTTACTGTTGAAGATACAGAAGTGATTTTGCACTCAATGGAATCAGGTCGACGCTCTCTATTGGCTCATGGGGAAAATGTAATCCATGTGTAATATTCATGCTTAGTTACCATTGAAACTCTCATAACAATAAATTAAACAATCTATTTAGACGCTATTGTAGTAGTTGTCGAGGAGATTTCAAATATAGATTTTGATTGTTGAAACATTATAAAACAATTGAATTATACACATTTTACGATAGAATTATATAAAATTTCAAACTCGCATATCTCCGTTACTGTTGAAGATACAGAAATGATTTTGCACTCAATGGAATCAGGTCGACGCTCTCTATTGGCTCATGGGGAAAAATGTAATCCATGTGTAATATTCATGCTTAGTTACCATGGAAACTCTCATAACAATAAATTAAACAATCTATTTAGACGCTATTGTAGTATTTGTAAGGAGATTTCAAATATAGATTTTGATTGTTGAAACATTATAAAACAATCGAATTATACACATTTTACGATAGAATTATATAAAATTTCAAACTCGCATATCTCCGTTACTGTTGAAGATACAGAAGTGATTTTACACTAAATGGAATTAGGTCGACCTAACCTAACCTAAACTGACCTGACCTAACCTAACCTAACCTAACCTAACTTTACATAACCTAACCTAACCTAACCTAATAACAATTAAATAAAAACAATCTATTTAGGCGCTATTTTAGTCGTCCAGGAGATTAAAAATATAGATTTTGATTGTTGAAACATTATAAAACATTCGAATTATACAATTTTTACGATAGAATTATATAAAATTTCAAACTCGCATATCTCCGTTACTGTTGAAGATACAGAAGTGATTTTACAGTCAATGGAATTAGGTCGACCTAACATAACCTAAACTGACTTGACCTAACCTAATCTAACCTAACTTTACTTAACAAAACCTAACCTAACCTAATAACAATAAAATAAAAACAATCTTTTTGTGACGGATTGTAGTCGTTGTCGAGGAGATTTGAAATATAGATTTCGATGGTTGAAACATTATAAAACAATCGAATTCCACACATTTTACAATGTAATTATATAAAATTTCAAACTCGTATATCTCCGTTACTATTGAAGATACAGAAGTGACTGCACTCAATGGAATCAGGTCGACGCTCTCTATTGGCTCATGGGGGAAAATGTAATCCATGTGTAATATTCATGCTTAGTTACCATTGAAACTCTCATAACAATAAATTAAACAATCTATTTAGACGCTATTGTAGTAGTTGTCGAGGAGATTTCAAATATAGATTTTGATTGTTGAAACATTATAAAACAATCGAATTATACACATTTTACGATAGACTTATATAAAATTTCAAACTCGCATATCTCCGTTACTGTTGAAGATACAGAAGTGATTTTACACTCAATGGAATTAGGTCGAACTAACCTAACCTAAAATGACCTGACCTAACCTAACCTAACCTAACTTTACTTAACCTAACCTAACCTAACCTAATAACAATAAAATAAAAACAATCTATTTGTGCCGATTGTAGTCGTTCTCGAGGAGATTTGAAATATAGATTTTGATTGTTGAAACATTATAAAACAATCGAATTCCACACATTTTACAATATAATTATATAAAATTTCAAACTCGTATATCTCCGTTACTATTGAAGATACAGAAGTGACTTTGCACTCAATGGAATCAGGTCGACCCTCTCTATTGGCTCATGGGGAAAAATGTAATCCATGTGTAATATTCATGCTTAGTTACCGTGGAAACTCTCATAATAATAAATTAAACAATCTATTTAGACGCTATTGTAGTCGTTGTCGAGGATATTTCAAATATAGATTTTGATTGTAGAAACATTATAAAACAATCGAATTATACACATTTTACGATAGAATTATATAAAATTTCAAACTCGCATATCTCCGTTACTGTTGAAGATACAGAAGTGATTTTACACTCAATGGAATTAGGTCGACCTAACCTAACCTAAAGTGACCTGACCTAACCTAACCTAACCTAACTTTACTTAACCTAACCTAACCTATCCTAATAACAATAAAATAAAAACAATCTATTTGTGCCCGATTGTAGTCGTTCTCGAGGAGATTTGAAATATAGATCTTGATTGTTGAAACATTATAAAACAATCTAATTATACACATTTTACGATAAAATTATATAAAATTTCAAACTCGCATATCTCCGTTACTGTTGAAGATACAGAAGTGATTTTGCACTCAATGGAATCAGGTCGACGCTCTCTATTGGCTCATGGGGAAAATGTAATCCATGTGTAATATTCATGCTTAGTTACCGTGGAAACTCTCATAACAATAAATTAAACAATCTATTTAGACGCTATTGTAGTAGTTGTCGAGGAGATTTCAAATATAGATTTTGATTGTTGAAACATTATAAAACAATTGAATTATACACATTTTACGATAGAATTATATAAAATTTCAAACTCGCATATCTCCGTTACTGTTGAAGATACAGAAATGATTTTGCACTCAATGGAATCAGGTCGTAGCTCTCTATTGGCTCATGGGGAAAAATGTAATCCATGTGTAATATTCATGCTTAGTTACCATGGAAACTCTCATAACAATAAATTAAACAATCTATTTAGACGCTATTGTAGTATTTGTCGAGGAGATTTCAAATATAGATTTTGATTGTTGAAACATTATAAAACAATCGAATTATACACATTTTACGATAGAATTATATAAAATTTCAAACTCGCATATCTCCGTTACTGTTGAAGATACAGAAGTGATTTTACACTCAATGGAATTAGGTCGAACTAACCTAACCTAAAATGACCTGACCTAACCTAACCTAACCTAACTTTACTTAACCTAACCTAACCTAATCTAATAACAATAAAATAAAAACAATCTATTTGTGCCGATTGTAGTCGTTCTTGAGGAGATTTGAAATATAGATTTTGATTGTTGAAACATTATAAAACAATCCAATTCCACACATTTTACAATGTAATTATATAAAATTTCAAACTCGTATATCTCCGTTACTATTAAAGATACAGAAGTGACTTTGCACTCAATGGAATCAGGTCGACGCTCTCTATTGGCTCATGGGGGAAAATGTAATCCATGTGTAATATTCATGCTTAGTTACCGTGGAAACTCTCATAATAATAAATTAAACAATCTATTTAGACGCTATTGTAGTCGTTGTCGAGGATATTTCAAATATAGATTTTGATTGAAGAAACATTATAAAACAATCGAATTATACACATTTTACGATAGAATTATATAAAATTTCAAACTCGCATATCTCCGTTACTGTTGAAGATACAGAAGTGATTTTACAGTCAATGGAATTAGGTCGACCTAACCTAACCTAAACTGACCTGACCTAACCTAACCTAACCTAACCTAACTTTACATAACCTAACCTAACCTAACCTAATAACAATAAAATAAAAACAATCTATTTAGGCGCTATTTTAGTCGTCCAGGAGATCAAAAATATAGATTTTGATTGTTGAAACATTATAAAACAATCGAATTATACACTTTTTACGATAGAATTATATAAAATTTCAAACTCGCATATCTCCGTTACTGTTGAAGATACAGAACTGATTTTACAGTCAATGGAATTAGGTCGACCTAACCTAACCTAAACTGACTTGACCTAACCTAATCTAACCTAACTTTACTTAACAAAACCTAACCTACCCTAATAACAATAAAATAAAAACAATCTTTTTGTGACGGATTGTAGTCGTTGTCGAGGAGATTTGAAATATAGATTTCGATGGTTGAAACATTATAAAACAATCGAATTCCACACATTTTACAATATAATTATATAAAATTTCAAACTCGCATATCTCCGTTACTGTTGAAGATACAGAAGTGATTTTGCACTCAATGGAATCAGGTCGACGCTCTCTATTGGCTCATGGGGAAAATGTAATCCATGTGTAATATTCATGCTTAGTTACCATTGAAACTCTCATAACAATAAATTAAACAATCTATTTAGACGCTATTGTAGTAGTTGTCGAGGAGATTTCAAATATAGATTTTGATTGTTGAAACATTATAAAACAATTGAATTATACACATTTTACGATAGAATTATATAAAATTTCAAACTCGCATATCTCCGTTACTGTTGAAGATACAGAAATGATTTTGCACTCAATGGAATCAGGTCGACGCTCTCTATTGGCTCATGGGGAAAAATGTAATCCATGTGTAATATTCATGCTTAGTTACCATGGAAACTCTCATAACAATAAATTAAACAATCTATTTAGACGCTATTGTAGTATTTGTAAGGAGATTTCAAATATAGATTTTGATTGTTGAAACATTATAAAACAATCGAATTATACACATTTTACGATAGAATTATATAAAATTTCAAACTCGCATATCTCCGTTACTGTTGAAGATACAGAAGTGATTTTACACTAAATGGAATTAGGTCGACCTAACCTAACCTAAACTGACCTGACCTAACCTAACCTAACCTAACCTAACTTTACATAACCTAACCTAACCTAACCTAATAACAATTAAATAAAAACAATCTATTTAGGCGCTATTTTATTCGTCCAGGAGATTAAAAATATAGATTTTGATTGTTGAAACATTATAAAACATTCGAATTATACAATTTTTACGATAGAATTATATAAAATTTCAAACTCGCATATCTCCGTTACTGTTGAAGATACAGAAGTGATTTTACAGTCAATGGAATTAGGTCGACCTAACATAACCTAAACTGACTTGACCTAACCTAATCTAACCTAACTTTACTTAACAAAACCTAACCTAACCTAATAACAATAAAATAAAAACAATCTTTTTGTGACGGATTGTAGTCGTTGTCGAGGAGATTTGAAATATAGATTTCGATGGTTGAAACATTATAAAACAATCGAATTCCACACATTTTACAATGTAATTATATAAAATTTCAAACTCGTATATCTCCGTTACTATTGAAGATACAGAAGTGACTGCACTCAATGGAATCAGGTCGACGCTCTCTATTGGCTCATGGGGGAAAATGTAATCCATGTGTAATATTCATGCTTAGTTACCATTGAAACTCTCATAACAATAAATTAAACAATCTATTTAGACGCTATTGTAGTCGTTGTCGAGGATATTTCAAATATAGATTTTGATTGAAGAAACATTATAAAACAATCGAATTATACACATTTTACGATAGAATTATATAAGATTTCAAACTCGCATATCTCCGTTACTGTTGAAGATACAGAAGTAATTTTACAGTCAATGGAATTAGGTCGACCTAACCTAACCTAAACTGACCTGACCTAACCTAACCTAACCTAACCTAACTTTACATAACCTAACCTAACCTAACCTAATAACAATAAAATAAAAACAATCTATTTAGGCGCTATTTTAGTCGTCCAGGAGATCAAAAATATAGATTTTGATTGTTGAAACATTATAAAACAATCGAATTATACACTTTTTACGATAGAATTATATAAAATTTCAAACTCGCATATCTCCGTTACTGTTGAAGATACAGAAGTGATTTTACAGTCAATGGAATTAGGTCGACCTAACCTAACCTAAACTGACTTGACCTAACCTAATCTAACCTAACTTTACTTAACAAAACCTAACCTAACCTAATAACAATAAAATAAAAAAAATCTTTTTGTGACGGATTGTAGTCGTTGTCGAGGAGATTTGAAATATAGATTTCGATGGTTGAAACATTATAAAACAATCGAATTCCACACATTTTACAATATAATTATATAAAATTTCAAACTCGCATATCTCCGTTACTGTTGAAGATACAGAAGTGATTTTGCACTCAATGGAATCAGGTCGACGCTCTCTATTGGCTCATGGGGAAAAATGTAATCCATGTGTAATATTCATGCTTAGTTACCATTGAAACTCTCATAACAATAAATTAAACAATCTATTTAGACGCTATTGTAGTAGTTGTCGAGGAGATTTCAAATATAGATTTTGATTGTTGAAACATTATAAAACAATTGAATTATACACATTTTACGATAGAATTATATAAAATTTCAAACTCGCATATCTCCGTTACTGTTGAAGATACAGAAATGATTTTGCACTCAATGGAATCAGGTCGACGCTCTCTATTGGCTCATGGGGAAAAATGTAATCCATGTGTAATATTCATGCTTAGTTACCATGGAAACTCTCATAACAATAAATTAAACAATCTATTTAGACGCTATTGTAGTATTTGTAAGGAGATTTCAAATATAGATTTTGATTGTTGAAACATTATAAAACAATCGAATTATACACATTTTACGATAGAATTATATAAAATTTCAAACTCGCATATCTCCGTTACTGTTGAAGATACAGAAGTGATTTTACACTCAATGGAATTAGGTCGAACTAACCTAACCTAAAATGACCTGACCTAACCTAACCTAACCTAACTTTACTTAACCTAACCTAACCTAACCTAATAACAATAAAATAAAAACAATCTATTTGTGCCGATTGTAGTCGTTCTCGAGGAGATTTGAAATATAGATTTTGATTGTTGAAACATTATAAAACAATCGAATTCCACACATTTTACAATATAATTATATAAAATTTCAAACTCGTATATCTCCGTTACTATTGAAGATACAGAAGTGACTTTGCACTCAATGGAATCAGGTCGACACTCTCTATTGGCTCATGGGGAAAAATGTAATCCATGTGTAATATTCATGCTTAGTTACCGTGGAAACTCTCATAATAATAAATTAAACAATCTATTTAGACGCTATTGTAGTCGTTGTCGAGGATATTTCAAATATAGATTTTGATTGAAGAAACATTATAAAACAATCGAATTATACACATTTTACGATCGAATTATATAAAATTTCAAACTCGCATATCTCCGTTACTGTTGAAGATACAGAAGTGATTTTACAGTCAATGGAATTAGTTCGACCTAACCTAACCTAAACTGACCTGACCTAACATAACCTAACCTAACCTAACTTTACATAACCTAACCTAACCTAACCTAACCTAACCTAATAACAATAAAATAAAAACAATCTATTTAGGCGATTTTTAGTCGTCCAGGAGATTAAAAATATAGATTTTGATTGTTGAAACATTATAAAACAATCGAATTATACACTTTTTACGATAGAATTATATAAAATTTCAAACTCGCATATCTCCGTTACTGTTGAAGATACAGAAGTGATTTTACAGTCAATGGTATTAGGTCGACCTAACCTAACCTAAACTGACCTGACCTAACCTAATCTAACCTAACTTTACTTAGCAAAACCTAACCTAACCTAATAACAATAAAATAAAAACAATCTTTTTGTGACCGATTGTATTCGTTGTCGAGGAGATTTGAAATATAGATTTCGATGGTTGAAACATTATAAAACAATCGAATTCCACACATTTTACAATATAATTATATAAAATTTCAAACTCGCATATCTCCGTTACGATAGAATTATATAAAATTTCAAACTCGCATATCTCCGTTACTGTTGAAGATACAGAAGTGATTTTACAGTCAATGGAATTAGGTCGACCTAACCTAACCTAAACTGACCTGACCTAACCTAACCTAACCTAACTTTACATAACCTAACCTAACCTATCCTAATAACAATAAAATAAAAACAATCTATTTAGGCGCTATTTTAGTCACTCAATGGAATCAGGTCATGGTGAAAAATGAATATTACATGAATACCTAACCTAACCTAACCTAACCTAACTTTCCTTAACCTAACCTAACCTAACCTAATAACAATAAAATAAAAACAATCTATTTGTGCCCGATTGTAGTCGTACTCGAGGAGATTTGAAATATAGATTCTGATTGTTGAAACATTATAAAACAATCTAATTATACACATTTTACGATAAAATTATATAAAATTTCAAACTCGCATATCTCCGTTACTGTTGAAGATACAGTAGTGATTTTGCACTCAATGGAATCAGGTCGACGCTCTCTATTGGCTCATGGGGAAAATGTAATCCATGTGTAATATTCATGCTTAGTTACCATGGAAACTCTCATAACAATAAATTAAACAATCTATTTAGGCGCTATTTTAGTCGTCCAGTAGATTAAAAATATAGATTTTGATTGTTGAAACATTATAAAACAATCGAATTATGCACTTTTTACGATAGAATTATATAAAATTTCAAACTCGCATATCTCCGTTACTGTTGAAGATACAGAAGTGATTTTACAGTCAATGGAATTAGGTCGACCTAACCTAACCTAAACTGACCTGACCTAACCTAACCTAACCTAACCTAACTTTCCTTAACCTAACCTAACCTAACCTAATAACAATAAAATAAAAACAATCTTTTTGTGACGGATTGTAGTCGTTGTCGAGGAGATTTGAAATATAGATTTCGATGGTTGAAACATTATAAAACAATTGAATTATACACATTTTACGATAGAATTATATAAAATTTCAAACTCGCATATCTCCGTTACTGTTGAAGATACAGAAGTGATTTTACACTCAATGGAATTAGGTCGAACTAACCTAACCTAAAATGACCTGACCTAACCTAACCTAACCTAACTTTACTTAACCTAACCTAACCTAATCTAATAACAATAAAATAAAAACAATCTATTTGTGCCGATTGTAGTCGTTCTTGAGGAGATTTGAAATATAGATTTTGATTGTTGAAACATTATAAAACAATCGAATTCCACGCATTTTACAATGTAATTATATAAAATTTCAAACTCGCATATCTCCGTTACTGTTGAAGATACAGAAGTGATTTTGCACTCAATGGAATCAGGTCGACGCTCTCTATTGGCTCATGGGGAAAATGTAATCCATGTGTAATATTCATGCTTAGTTACCATGGAAACTCTCATAACAATAAATTAAACAATCTATTTAGGCGCTATTTTAGTCGTCCAGTAGATTAAAAATATAGATTTTGATTGTTGAAACATTATAAAACAATCGAATTATGCACTTTTTACGATAGAATTATATAAAATTTCAAACTCGCATATCTCCGTTACTGTTGAAGATACAGAAGTGATTTTACAGTCAATGGAATTAGGTCGACCTAACCTAACCTAAACTGACCTGACCTAACCTAACCTAACCAAACCTAACTTTCCTTAACCTAACCTAACCTAACCTAATAACAATAAAATAAAAACAATCTTTTTGTGACGGATTGTAGTCGTTGTCGAGGAGATTTGAAATATAGATTTCGATGGTTGAAACATTATAAAACAATTGAATTATACACATTTTACGATAGAATTATATAAAATTTCAAACTCGCATATCTCCGTTACTGTTGAAGATACAGAAGTGATTTTACACTCAATGGAATTAGGTCGAACTAACCTAACCTAAAATGACCTGACCTAACCTAACCTAACCTAACTTTACTTAACCTAACCTAACCTAATCTAATAACAATAAAATAAAAACAATCTATTTGTGCCGATTGTAGTCGTTCTTGAGGAGATTTGAAATATAGATTTTGATTGTTGAAACATTATAAAACAATTGAATTATACACATTTTACGATAGAATTATATAAAATTTCAAACTCGCATATCTCCGTTACTGTTGAAGATACAGAAGTGATTTTACAGTCAATGGTTTTAGGTCGACCTAACCTAACCTAAACTGACCTGACCTAACCTAATCTAACCTAACTTTACTTAGCAAAACCTAACCTAACCTAATAACAATAAAATAAAAACAATCTTTTTGTGACCGATTGTATTCGTTGTCGAGGAGATTTGAAATATAGATTTCGATGGTTGAAACATTATAAAACAATCGAATTCCACACATTTTACAATATAATTATATAAAATTTCAAACTCGCATATCTCCGTTACGATAGAATTATATAAAATTTCAAACTCGCATATCTCCGTTACTGTTGAAGATACAGAAGTGATTTTACAGTCAATGGAATTAGGTCGACCTAACCTAACCTAAACTGACCTGACCTAACCTAACCTAACCTAACTTTACATAACCTAACCTAACCTATCCTAATAACAATAAAATAAAAACAATCTATTTAGGCGCTATTTTAGTCACTCAATGGAATCAGGTCGACGCTCTCTATTGGCTCATGGGGAAAAATGTAATCCATGTGTAATATTCATGCTTAGTTACCATGGAAACTCTCATAACAATAAATTAAACAATCTATTTAGACGCTATTGTAGTCGTTGTCGAGGAGATTTCAAATATAGATTTTGATTGATGAAACATTATAAAACAATCGAATTATACACATTTTACGATAGAATTATATAAAATTTCAAACTCGCATATCTCCGTTACTGTTGAAGATACAGAAGTGATTTTACACTCAATGGAATTAGGTCGACCTAACCTAACCTAAAGTGACCTGACCTAACCTAACCTAACCTAACTTTACTTAACCTAACCTAACCTAACCTAATAACAATAAAATAAAAACAATCTATTTGTGCCCGATTGTAGTCGTTCTCGAGGAGATTTGAAATATAGATTCTGATTGTTGAAACATTATAAAACAATCTAATTATACACATTTTACGATAAAATTATATAAAATTTCAAACTCGAATATCTCCGTTACTGTTGAAGATACAGAAGTGATTTTGCACTCAATGGAATCAGGTCGACGCTCTCTATTGGCTCATGGGGAAAATGTAATCCATGTGTAATATTCATGCTTAGTTACCGTGGAAACTCTCATAACAATAAATTAAACAATCTATTTAGACGCTATTGTAGTCGTTGTCGAGGATATTTCAAATATAGATTTTGATAGAAGAAACTTTATAAAACAATCGAATTATACACATTTTACGATAGAATTATATAAAATTTCAAACTCGCATATCTCCGTTACTGTTGAAGATACAGAAGTGATTTTACAGTCAATGGAATTAGGTCGACCTAACCTAACCTAAACTGACCTGACCTAACCTAACCTAACCTAACCTAACTTTACATAACCTAACCTAACCTAACCTAATAACAATAAAATAAAAACAATCTATTTAGGCGCTATTTTAGTCGTCCAGGAGATTAAAAATATAGATTTTGATTGTTGAAACATTATAAAACAATCGAATTATACACTTTTTACGATAGAATTATATAAAATTTCAAACTCGCATATCTCCGTTACTGTTGAAGATACAGAAGTGATTTTACAGTCAATGGAATTAGGTCGACCTAACCTAACCTAAACTGACTTGTCCTAACCTAATCTAACCTAACTTTACTTAACAAAACCTAACCTAACCTAATAACAATAAAATAAAAACAATCTTTTTGTGACGGATTGTAGTCGTTGTCGAGGAGATTTGAAATATAGATTTCGATGGTTGAAACATTATAAAACAATCGAATTCCACACATTTTACAATATAATTATATAAAATTTCAAACTCGCATATCTCCGTTACTGTTGAAGATACAGAAGTGATTTTACACTCAATGGAATTAGGTCGACCTAACCTAACCTAGACTGACCTGACCTAACCTAACCTAACCTAACCTAACTTTCCTTAACCTAACCTAACCTAACCTAATAACAATAAAATAAAAACAATCTATTTGTGCCCGATTGTAGTCGTACTCGAGGAGATTTGAAATATAGATTCTGATTGTTGAAACATTATAAAACAATCTAATTATACACATTTTACGATAAAATTATATAAAATTTCAAACTCGCATATCTCCGTTACTGTTGAAGATACAGAAGTGATTTTGCACTCAATGGAATCAGGTCGACGCTCTCTATTGACTCATGGGGAAAATGTAATCCATGTGTAATATTCATGCTTAGTTACCATGGAAACTCTCATAACAATAAATTAAACAATCTATTTAGGCGCTATTTTAGTCGTCCAGTAGATTAAAAATATAGATTTTGATTGTTGAAACATTATAAAACAATCGAATTATGCACTTTTTACGATAGAATTATATAAAATTTCAAACTCGCATATCTCCGTTACTGTTGAAGATACAGAAGTGATTTTACAGTCAATGGAATTAGGTCGACCTAACCTAACCTAAACTGACCTGACCTAACCTAACCTAACCTAACCTAACTTTCCTTAACCTAACCTAACCTAACCTAATAACAATAAAATAAAAACAATCTTTTTGTGACGGATTGTAGTCGTTGTCGAGGAGATTTGAAATATAGATTTCGATGGTTGAAACATTATAAAACAATTGAATTATACACATTTTACGATAGAATTATATAAAATTTCAAACTCGCATATCTCCGTTACTGTTGAAGATACAGAAGTGATTTTACACTCAATGGAATTAGGTCGAACTAACCTAACCTAAAATGACCTGACCTAACCTAACCTAACCTAACTTTACTTAACCTAACCTAACCTAATCTAATAACAATAAAATAAAAACAATCTATTTGTGCCGATTGTAGTCGTTCTTGAGGAGATTTGAAATATAGATTTTGATTGTTGAAACATTATAAAACAATTGAATTATACACATTTTACGATAGAATTATATAAAATTTCAAACTCGCATATCTCCGTTACTGTTGAAGATACAGAAGTGATTTTACAGTCAATGGTTTTAGGTCGACCTAACCTAACCTAAACTGACCTGACCTAACCTAATCTAACCTAACTTTACTTAGCAAAACCTAACCTAACCTAATAACAATAAAATAAAAACAATCTTTTTGTGACCGATTGTATTCGTTGTCGAGGAGATTTGAAATATAGATTTCGATGGTTGAAACATTATAAAACAATCGAATTCCACACATTTTACAATATAATTATATAAAATTTCAAACTCGCATATCTCCGTTACGATAGAATTATATAAAATTTCAAACTCGCATATCTCCGTTACTGTTGAAGATACAGAAGTGATTTTACAGTCAATGGAATTAGGTCGACCTAACCTAACCTAAACTGACCTGACCTAACCTAACCTAACCTAACTTTACATAACCTAACCTAACCTATCCTAATAACAATAAAATAAAAACAATCTATTTAGGCGCTATTTTAGTCACTCAATGGAATCAGGTCGACGCTCTCTATTGGCTCATGGGGAAAAATGTAATCCATGTGTAATATTCATGCTTAGTTACCATGGAAACTCTCATAACAATAAATTAAACAATCTATTTAGACGCTATTGTAGTCGTTGTCGAGGAGATTTCAAATATAGATTTTGATTGATGAAACATTATAAAACAATCGAATTATACACATTTTACGATAGAATTATATAAAATTTCAAACTCGCATATCTCCGTTACTGTTGAAGATACAGAAGTGATTTTACACTCAATGGAATTAGGTCGACCTAACCTAACCTAAAGTGACCTGACCTAACCTAACCTAACCTAACTTTACTTAACCTAACCTAACCTAACCTAATAACAATAAAATAAAAACAATCTATTTGTGCCCGATTGTAGTCGTTCTCGAGGAGATTTGAAATATAGATTCTGATTGTTGAAACATTATAAAACAATCTAATTATACACATTTTACGATAAAATTATATAAAATTTCAAACTCGAATATCTCCGTTACTGTTGAAGATACAGAAGTGATTTTGCACTCAATGGAATCAGGTCGACGCTCTCTATTGGCTCATGGGGAAAATGTAATCCATGTGTAATATTCATGCTTAGTTACCGTGGAAACTCTCATAACAATAAATTAAACAATCTATTTAGACGCTATTGTAGTCGTTGTCGAGGATATTTCAAATATAGATTTTGATAGAAGAAACTTTATAAAACAATCGAATTATACACATTTTACGATAGAATTATATAAAATTTCAAACTCGCATATCTCCGTTACTGTTGAAGATACAGAAGTGATTTTACAGTCAATGGAATTAGGTCGACCTAACCTAACCTAAACTGACCTGACCTAACCTAACCTAACCTAACCTAACTTTACATAACCTAACCTAACCTAACCTAATAACAATAAAATAAAAACAATCTATTTAGGCGCTATTTTAGTCGTCCAGGAGATTAAAAATATAGATTTTGATTGTTGAAACATTATAAAACAATCGAATTATACACTTTTTACGATAGAATTATATAAAATTTCAAACTCGCATATCTCCGTTACTGTTGAAGATACAGAAGTGATTTTACAGTCAATGGAATTAGGTCGACCTAACCTAACCTAAACTGACTTGTCCTAACCTAATCTAACCTAACTTTACTTAACAAAACCTAACCTAACCTAATAACAATAAAATAAAAACAATCTTTTTGTGACGGATTGTAGTCGTTGTCGAGGAGATTTGAAATATAGATTTCGATGGTTGAAACATTATAAAACAATCGAATTCCACACATTTTACAATATAATTATATAAAATTTCAAACTCGCATATCTCCGTTACTGTTGAATATACAGAAGTGATTTTACACTCAATGGAATTAGGTCGACCTAACCTAACCTAGACTGACCTGACCTAACCTAACCTAACCTAACCTAACTTTCCTTAACCTAACCTAACCTAACCTAATAACAATAAAATAAAAACAATCTATTTGTGCCCGATTGTAGTCGTACTCGAGGAGATTTGAAATATAGATTCTGATTGTTGAAACATTATAAAACAATCTAATTATACACATTTTACGATAAAATTATATAAAATTTCAAACTCGCATATCTCCGTTACTGTTGAAGATACAGAAGTGATTTTGCACTCAATGGAATCAGGTCGACGCTCTCTATTGACTCATGGGGAAAATGTAATCCATGTGTAATATTCATGCTTAGTTACCATGGAAACTCTCATAACAATAAATTAAACAATCTATTTAGGCGCTATTTTTGTCGTCCAGTAGATTAAAAATATAGATTTTGATTGTTGAAACATTATAAAACAATCGAATTATGCACTTTTTACGATAGAATTATATAAAATTTCAAACTCGCATATCTCCGTTACTGTTGAAGATACAGAAGTGATTTTACAGTCAATGGAATTAGGTCGACCTAACCTAACCTAAACTGACCTGACCTAACCTAACCTAACCTAACCTAACTTTCCTTAACCTAACCTAACCTAACCTAATAACAATAAAATAAAAACAATCTTTTTGTGACGGATTGTAGTCGTTGTCGAGGAGATTTGAAATATAGATTTCGATGGTTGAAACATTATAAAACAATTGAATTATACACATTTTACGATAGAATTATATAAAATTTCAAACTCGCATATCTCCGTTACTGTTGAAGATACAGAAGTGATTTTACACTCAATGGAATTAGGTCGAACCAACCTAACCTAAAATGACCTGACCTAACCTAACCTAACCTAACTTTACTTAACCTAACCTAACCTAATCTAATAACAATAAAATAAAAACAATCTATTTGTGCCGATTGTAGTCGTTCTTGAGGAGATTTGAAATATAGATTTTGATTGTTGAAACATTATAAAACAATCGAATTCCACACATTTTACAATGTAATTATATAAAATTTCAAACTCGTATATCTCCGTTACTATTGAAGATACAGAAGTGACTTTGCACTCAATGGAATCAGGTCGACGCTCTCTTTTGGCTCATGGGGGAAAATGTAATCCATGTGTAATATTCATGCTTAGTTACCGTGGAAACTCTCATAATAATAAATTAAACAATCTATTTAGACGCTATTGTAGTCGTTGTCGAGGATATTTCAAATATAGATTTTGATTGAAGAAACATTATAAAACAATCGAATTATACACATTTTACGATAGAATTATATAAAATTTCAAACTCGCATATCTCCGTTACTGTTGAAGATACAGAAGTGATTTTACAGTCAATGGAATTAGGTCGACCTAACCTAACCTATACTGACCTGACCTAACCTAACCTAACCTAACCTAACTTTACATAACCTAACCTAACCTAACCTAATAACAATAAAATAAAAACAATCTATTTAGGCGCTATTTTAGTCGTCCAGGAGATCAAAAATATAGATTTTGATTGTTGAAACATTATAAAACAATCGAATTATACACTTTTTACGATAGAATTATATAAAATTTCAAACTCGCATATCTCCGTTACTGTTGAAGATACAGAACTGATTTTACAGTTAATGGAATTAGGTCGACCTAACCTAACCTAAACTGACTTGACCTAACCTAATCTAACCTAACTTTACTTAACAAAACCTAACCTAACCTAATAACAATAAAATAAAAACAATCTTTTTGTGACGGATTGTAGTCGTTGTCGAGGAGATTTGAAATATAGATTTCGATGGTTGAAACATTATAAAACAATCGAATTCCACACATTTTACAATATAATTATATAAAATTTCAAACTCGCATATCTCCGTTACTGTTGAAGATACAGAAGTGATTTTGCACTCAATGGAATCAGGTCGACGCTCTCTATTGGCTCATGGGGAAAATGTAATCCATGTGTAATATTCATGCTTAGTTACCATTGAAACTCTCATAACAATAAATTAAACAATCTATTTAGACGCTATTGTAGTAGTTGTCGAGGAGATTTCAAATATAGATTTTGATTGTTGAAACATTATAAAACAATTGAATTATACACATTTTACGATAGAATTATATAAAATTTCAAACTCGCATATCTCCGTTACTGTTGAAGATACAGAAGTGATTTTGCACTCAATGGAATCAGGTCGACGCTCTCTATTGGCTCATGGGGAAAATGTAATCCATGTGTAATATTCATGCTTAGTTACCATTGAAACTCTCATAACAATAAATTAAACAATCTATTTAGACGCTATTGTAGAATTTGTCGAGGAGATTTCAAATATAGATTTTGATTGTTGAAACATTATAAAACAATCGAATTATACACATTTTACGATAGAATTATATAAAATTTCAAACTCGCATATCTCCGTTACTGTTGAAGATACAGAAGTGATTTTACACTCAATGGAATTAGGTCGAACTAACCTAACCTAAAATGACCTGACCTAACCTAACCTAACCTAACTTTACTTAACCTAACCTAACCTAACCTAATAACAATAAAATAAAAACAATCTATTTGTGCCGATTGTAGTCGTTCTCGAGGAGATTTGAAATATAGATTTTGATTGTTGAAACATTATAAAACAATCGAATTCCACACATTTTACAATATAATTATATAAAATTTCAAACTCGTATATCTCCGTTACTATTGAAGATACAGAAGTGACTTTGCACTCAATGGAATCAGGTCGATACTCTCTATTGGCTCATGGGGAAAAATGTAATCCATGTGTAATATTCATGCTTAGTTACCGTGGAAACTCTCATAATAATAAATTAAACAATCTATTTAGACGCTATTGTAGTCGTTGTCGAGGATATTTCAAATATAGATTTTGATTGTAGAAACATTATAAAACAATCGAATTATACACATTTTACGATAGAATTATATAAAATTTCAAACTCGCATATCTCCGTTACTGTTGAAGATACAGAAGTGATTTTACACTCAATGGAATTAGGTCGACCTAACCTAAATTAAACTGACCTGACCTAACCTAACCTAACCTAACTTTACTTAACCTAACCTAACCTAACCTAATAACAATAAAATAAAAACAATCTATTTGTGCCCGATTGTAGTCGTTCTCGAGGAGATTTGAAATATAGATCTTGATTGTTGAAACATTATAAAACAATCTAATTATACACATTTTACGATAAAATTATATAAAATTTCAAACTCGCATATCTCCGTTACTGTTGAAGATACAGAAGTGATTTTGCACTCAATGGAATCAGGTCGACGCTCTCTATTGGCTCATGGGGAAAATGTAATCCATGTGTAATATTCATGCTTAGTTACCATGGAAACTCTCATAACAATAAATTAAACAATCTATTTAGGCGCTATTTTAGTCGTCCAGTAGATTAAAAATATAGATTTTGATTGTTGAAACATTATAAAACAATCGAATTATGCACTTTTTACGATAGAATTATATAAAATTTCAAACTCGCATATCTCCGTTACTGTTGAAGATACAGAAGTGATTTTACAGTCAATGGAATTAGGTCGACCTAACCTAACCTAAACTGACTTGTCCTAACCTAATCTAACCTAACTTTACTTAACAAAACCTAACCTAACCTAATAACAATAAAATAAAAACAATCTTTTTGTGACGGATTGTAGTCGTTGTCGAGGAGATTTGAAATATAGATTTCGATGGTTGAAACATTATAAAACAATCGAATTCCACACATTTTACAATATAATTATATAAAATTTCAAACTCGCATATCTCCGTTACTGTTGAAGATACAGAAGTGATTTTGCACTCAATGGAATCAGGTCGACGCTCTCTATTGGCTCATGGGGAAAAATGTAATCCATGTGTAATATTCATGCTTAGTTACCGTGGAAACTCTCATAACAATAAATTAAACAATCTATTTAGACGCTATTGTAGTAGTTGTCGAGGAGATTTCAAATATAGATTTTGATTGTTGAAACATTATAAAACAATTGAATTATACACATTTTACGATAGAATTATATAAAATTTCAAACTCGCATATCTCCGTTACTGTTGAAGATACAGAAGTGATTTTACACTCAATGGAATTAGGTCGAACTAACCTAACCTAAAATGACCTGACCTAACCTAACCTAACCTAACTTTACTTAACCTAACCTAACCTAATCTAATAACAATAAAATAAAAACAATCTATTTGTGCCGATTGTAGTCGTTCTTGAGGAGATTTGAAATATAGATTTTGATTGTTGAAACATTATAAAACAATCGAATTCCACACATTTTACAATGTAATTATATAAAATTTCAAACTCGTATATCTCCGTTACTATTAAAGATACAGAAGTGACTTTGCACTCAATGGAATCAGGTCGACGCTCTCTATTGGCTCATGGGGGAAAATGTAATCCATGTGTAATATTCATGCTTAGTTACCGTGGAAACTCTCATAATAATAAATTAAACAATCTATTTAGACGCTATTGTAGTCGTTGTCGAGGATATTTCAAATATAGATTTTGATTGAAGAGACATTATAAAACAATCGAATTATACACATTTTACGATAGAATTATATAAAATTTCAAACTCGCATATCTCCGTTACTGTTGAAGATACAGAAGTGATTTTACAGTCAATGGAATTAGGTCGACCTAACCTAACCTAAACTGACCTGACCTAACCTAACCTAACTTAACCTAACTTTACATAACCTAACCTAACCTAACCTAATAACAATAAAATAAAAACAATCTATTTAGGCGCTATTTTAGTCGTCCAGGAGATCAAAAATATAGATTTTGATTGTTGAAACATTATAAAACAATCGAATTATACACTTTTTACGATAGAATTATATAAAATTTCAAACTCGCATATCTCCGTTACTGTTGAAGATACAGAAGTGATTCTACAGTCAATGGAATTAGGTCGACCTAACCTAACCTAAACTGACTTGACCTAACCTAATCTAACCTAACTTTACTTAACAAAACCTAACCTAACCTAATAACAATAAAATAAAAACAATCTTTTTGTGACGGATTGTAGTCGTTGTCGAGGAGATTTGAAATATAGATTTCGATGGTTGAAACATTATAAAACAATCGAATTCCACACATTTTACAATATAATTATATAAAATTTCAAACTCGCATATCTCCGTTACTGTTGAAGATACAGAAGTGATTTTGCACTCAATGGAATCAGGTCGACGCTCTCTATTGGCTCATGGGGAAAATGTAATCCATGTGTAATATTCATGCTTAGTTACCATTGAAACTCTCATAACAATAAATTAAACAATCTATTTAGACGCTATTGTAGTAGTTGTCGAGGAGATTTCAAATATAGATTTTGATTGTTGAAACATTATAAAACAATTGAATTATACACATTTTACGATAGAATTATATAAAATTTCAAACTCGCATATCTCCGTTACTGTTGAAGATACAGAAATGATTTTGCACTCAATGGAATCAGGTCGACGCTCTCTATTGGCTCATGGGGAAAAATGTAATCCATGTGTAATATTCATGCTTAGTTACCATGGAAACTCTCATAACAATAAATTAAACAATCTATTTAGACGCTATTGTAGTATTTGTAAGGAGATTTCAAATATAGATTTTGATTGTTGAAACATTATAAAACAATCGAATTATACACATTTTACGATAGAATTATATAAAATTTCAAACTCGCATATCTCCGTTACTGTTGAAGATACAGAAGTGATTTTACACTCAATGGAATTAGGTCGACCTAACCTAACCTAAACTGACCTGACCTAACCTAACCTAACCTAACCTAACTTTACATAACCTAACCTAACCTAACCTAATAACAATAAAATAAAAACAATCTATTTAGGCGCTATTTTAGTCGTCCAGGAGATCAAAAATATAGATTTTGATTGTTGAAACATTATAAAACAATCGAATTATACACTTTTTACGATAGAATTATATAAAATTTCAAACTCGCATATCTCCGTTACTGTTGAAGATACAGAACTGATTTTACAGTCAATGGAATTAGGTCGACCTAACCTAACCTAAACTGACTTGACCTAACCTAATCTAACCTAACTTTACTTAACAAAACCTAACCTAACCTAATAACAATAAAATAAAAACAATCTTTTTGTGACGGATTGTAGTCGTTGTCGAGGAGATTTGAAATATAGATTTCGATGGTTGAAACATTATAAAACAATCGAATTCCACACATTTTACAATATAATTATATAAAATTTCAAACTCGCATATCTCCGTTACTGTTGAAGATACAGAAGTGATTTTGCACTCAATGGAATCAGGTCGACGCTCTCTATTGGCTCATGGGGAAAATGTAATCCATGTGTAATATTCATGCTTAGTTACCATTGAAACTCGCATAACAATAAATTAAACAATCTATTTAGACGCTATTGTAGTATTTGTAAGGAGATTTCAAATATAGATTTTGATTGTTGAAACATTATAAAACAATCGAATTATACACATTTTACGATAGAATTATATAAAATTTCAAACTCGCATATCTCCGTTACTGTTGAAGATACAGAAGTGATTTTACACTCAATGGAATTAGGTCGACCTAACCTAACTTAACTGACCTGACCTAACCTAACCTAACCTAACCTAACTTTACATAACCTAACCTAACCTAACCTAATAACAATAAAATAAAAACAATCTATTTAGGCGCTATTTTAGTCGTCCAGGAGATTAAAAATATAGATTTTGATTGTTGAAACATTATAAAACAATCGAATTATACAATTTTTACGATAGAATTATATAAAATTTCAAACTCGCATATCTCCGTTACTGTTGAAGATACAGAAGTGATTTTACAGTCAATGGAATTAGGTCGACCTAACCTAACCTAAACTGACTTGACCTAACCTAATCTAACCTAACTTTACTTAACAAAACCGAACCTAACCTAATAACAATAAAATAAAAACAATCTTTTTGTGACGGATTGTAGTCGTTGTCGAGGAGATTTGAAATATAGATTTCGATGGTTGAAACATTGTAAAACAATCGAATTCCACACATTTTACAATATAATTATATAAAATTTCAAACTCGCATATCTCCGTTACTGTTGAAGATACAGAAGTGATTTTGCACTCAATGGAATCAGGTCGACGCTCTCTATTGGCTCATGGGGGAAAATGTAATCCATGTGTAATATTCATGCTTAGTTACCGTGGAAACTCTCATAACAATAAATTAAACAATCTATTTAGACGCTATTGTAGTAGTTGTCGAGGAGATTTCAAATATAGATTTTGATTGTTGAAACATTATAAAACAATTGAATTATACACATTTTACGATAGAATTATATAAAATTTCAAACTCGCATATCTCCGTTACTGTTGAAGATACAGAAATGATTTTGCACTCAATGGAATCAGGTCGTAGCTCTCTATTGGCTCATGGGGAAAAATGTAATCCATGTGTAATATTCATGCTTAGTTACCATGGAAACTCTCATAACAATAAATTAAACAATCTATTTAGACGCTATTGTAGTATTTGTCGAGGAGATTTCATATATAGATTTTGATTGTTGAAACATTATAAAACAATCGAATTCCACACATTTTACAATGTAATTATATAAAATTTCAAACTCGTATATCTCCGTTACTATTGAAGATACAGAAGTGACTTTGCACTCAATGGAATCAGGTCGACGCTCTCTATTGGCTCATGGGGGAAAATGTAATCCATGTGTAATATTCATGCTTAGTTACCGTGGAAACTCTCATAATAATAAATTAAACAATCTATTTAGACGCTATTGTAGTCGTTGTCGAGGATATTTCAAATATAGATTTTGATTGAAGAAACATTATAAAACAATCGAATTATACACATTTTACGATAGAATTATATAAAATTTCAAACTCGCATATCTCCGTTACTGTTGAAGATACAGAAGTGATTTTACACTCAATGGAATTAGGTCGACCTAACCTAACCTAAACTGACCTGACCTAACCTAACCTAACCTAACATAACTTTACATAACCTAACCTAACCTAACCTAATAACAATAAAATAAAAACAATCTATTTAGGCGCTATTTTAGTCGTCCAGGAGATTAAAAATATAGATTTTGATTGTTGAAACATTATAAAACAATCGAATTATACACTTTTTACGATAGAATTATATAAAATTTCAAACTCGCATATCTCCGTTACTGTTGAAGATACAGAAGTGATTTTACAGTCAATGGAATTAGGTCGACCTAACCTAACCTAAACTGACTTGTCCTAACCTAATCTAACCTAACTTTACTTAACAAAACCTAACCTAACCTAATAACAATAAGATAAAAACAATCTTTTTGTGACGGATTGTAGTCGTTGTCGAGGAGATTTGAAATATAGATTTCGATGGTTGAAACATTATAAAACAATCGAATTCCACACATTTTACAATATAATTATATAAAATTTCAAACTCGCATATCTCCGTTACTGTTGAAGATACAGAAGTGATTTTGCACTCAATGGAATCAGGTCGACGCTCTCTATTGGCTCATGGGGGAAAATGTAATCCATGTGTAATATTCATTTTTAGTTACCGTGGAAACTCTCATAACAATAAATTAAACAATCTATTTAGACGCTATTGTAGTAGTTGTCGAGGAGATTTCAAATATAGATTTTGATTGTTGAAACATTATAAAACAATTGAATTATACACATTTTACGATAGAATTATATAAAATTTCAAACTCGCATATCTCCGTTACTGTTGAAGATACAGAAATGATTTTGCACTCAATGGAATCAGGTCGTAGCTCTCTATTGGCTCATGGGGAAAAATGTAATCCATGTGTAATATTCATGCTTAGTTACCATGGAAACTCTCATAACAATAAATTAAACAATCTATTTAGACGCTATTGTAGTATTTGTCGAGGAGATTTCAAATATAGATTTTGATTGTTGAAACATTATAAAACAATCGAATTATACACATTTTACGATAGAATTATATAAAATTTCAAACTCGCATATCTCCGTTACTGTTGAAGATACAGAAGTGATTTTACACTCAATGGAATTAGGTCGAACTAACCTAACCTAAAATGACCTGACCTAACCTAACCTAACCTAACTTTACTTAACCTAACCTAACCTAATCTAATAACAATAAAATAAAAACAATCTATTTGTGCCGATTGTAGTCGTTCTTGAGGAGATTTGAAATATAGATTTTGATTGTTGAAACATTATAAAACAATCGAATTCCACACATTTTACAATGTAATAATATAAAATTTCAAACTCGTATATCTCCGTTACTATTAAAGATACAGAAGTGACTTTGCACTCAATGGAATCAGGTCGACGCTCTCTATTGGCTCATGGGGGAAAATGTAATCCATGTGTAATATTCATGCTTAGTTACCGTGGAAACTCTCATAATAATAAATTAAACAATCTATTTAGACGCTATTGTAGTCGTTGTCGAGGATATTTCAAATATAGATTTTGATTGAAGAAACATTATAAAACAATCGAATTATACACATTTTACGATAGAATTATATAAAATTTCAAACTCGCATATCTCCGTTACTGTTGTAGATACAGAAGTGATTTTACAGTCAATGGAATTAGGTCGACCTAACCTAACCTAAACTGACCTGACCTAACCTAACCTAACCTAACCTAACTTTACATAACCTAACCTAACCTAACCTAATAACAATAAAATAAAAACAATCTATTTAGGCGCTATTTTAGTCGTCCAGGAGATCAAAAATATAGATTTTGATTGTTGAAACATTATAAAACAATCGAATTATACACTTTTTACGATAGAATTATATAAAATTTCAAACTCGCATATCTCCGTTACTGTTGAAGATACAGAACTGATTTTACAGTCAATGGAATTAGGTCGACCTAACCTAACCTAAACTGACTTGACCTAACCTAATCTAACCTAACTTTACTTAACAAAACCTAACCTAACCTAATAACAATAAAATAAAAACAATCTTTTTGTGACGGATTGTAGTCGTTGTCGAGGAGATTTGAAATATAGATTTCGATGGTTGAAACATTATAAAACAATCGAATTCCACACATTTTACAATATAATTATATAAAATTTCAAACTCGCATATCTCCGTTACTGTTGAAGATACAGAAGTGATTTTGCACTCAATGGAATCAGGTCGACGCTCTCTATTGGCTCATGGGGAAAATGTAATCCATGTGTAATATTCATGCTTAGTTACCATTGAAACTCGCATAACAATAAATTAAACAATCTATTTAGACGCTATTGTAGTAGTTGTCGAGGAGATTTCAAATATAGATTTTGATTGTTGAAACATTATAAAACAATTGAATTATACACATTTTACGATAGAATTATATAAAATTTCAAACTCGCATATCTCCGTTACTGTTGAAGATACAGAAATGATTTTGCACTCAATGGAATCAGGTCGACGCTCTCTATTGGCTCATGGGGAAAAATGTAATCCATGTGTAATATTCATGCTTAGTTACAATGGAAACTCTCATAACAATAAATTAAACAATCTATTTAGACGCTATTGTAGTATTTGTAAGGAGATTTCAAATATAGATTTTGATTGTTGAAACATTATAAAACAATCGAATTATACACATTTTACGATAGAATTATATAAAATTTCAAACTCGCATATCTCCGTTACTGTTGAAGATACAGAAGTGATTTTACACTCAATGGAATTAGGTCGACCTAACCTAACTTAACTGACCTGACCTAACCTAACCTAACCTAACCTAACTTTACATAACCTAACCTAACCTAACCTAATAACAATAAAATAAAAACAATCTATTTAGGCGCTATTTTAGTCGTCCAGGAGATTAAAAATATAGATTTTGATTGTTGAAACATTATAAAACAATCGAATTATACAATTTTTACGATAGAATTATATAAAATTTCAAACTCGCATATCTCCGTTACTGTTGAAGATACAGAAGTGATTTTACAGTCAATGGAATTAGGTCGACCTAACCTAACCTAAACTGACTTGACCTAACCTAATCTAACCTAACTTTACTTAACAAAACCTAACCTAACCTAATAACAATAAAATAAAAACAATCTTTTTGTGACGGATTGTAGTCGTTGTCGAGGAGATTTGAAATATAGATTTCGATGGTTGAAACATTATAAAACAATCGAATTCCACACATTTTACAATATAATTATATAAAATTTCAAACTCGCATATCTCCGTTACTGTTGAAGATACAGAAGTGATTTTGCACTCAATGGAATCAGGTCGACGCTCTCTATTGGCTCATGGGGGAAAATGTAATCCATGTGTAATATTCATGCTTAGTTACCGTGGAAACTCTCATAACAATAAATTAAACAATCTATTTAGACGCTATTGTAGTAGTTGTCGAGGAGATTTCAAATATAGATTTTGATTGTTGAAACATTATAAAACAATTGAATTATACACATTTTACGATAGAATTATATAAAATTTCAAACTCGCATATCTCCGTTACTGTTGAAGATACAGAAATGATTTTGCTCTCAATGGAATCAGGTCGTAGCTCTCTATTGGCTCATGGGGAAAAATGTAATCCATGTGTAATATTCATGCTTAGTTACCATGGAAACTCTCATAACAATAAATTAAACAATCTATTTAGACGCTATTGTAGTATTTGTCGAGGAGATTTCATATATAGATTTTGATTGTTGAAACATTATAAAACAATCGAATTCCACACATTTTACAATGTAATTATATAAAATTTCAAACTCGTATATCTCCGTTACTATTGAAGATACAGAAGTGACTTTGCACTCAATGGAATCAGGTCGACGCTCTCTATTGGCTCATGGGGGAAAATGTAATCCATGTGTAATATTCATGCTTAGTTACCGTGGAAACTCTCATAATAATAAATTAAACAATCTATTTAGACGCTATTGTAGTCGTTGTCGAGGATATTTCAAATATAGATTTTGATTGAAGAAACATTATAAAACAATCGAATTATACACATTTTACGACAGAATTATATAAAATTTCAAACTCGCATATCTCCGTTACTGTTGAAGATACAGATGTGATTTTACAGTCAATGGAATTAGGTCGACCTAACCTAACCTAAACTGACCTGACCTAACCTAACAAAACCTAACCTAACTTTACATAACCTAACCTAACCTAACCTAATAACAATAAAATAAAAACAATCTATTTAGGCGCTATTTTAGTCGTCCAGGAGATCAAAAATATAGATTTTGATTGTTGAAACATTATAAAACAATCGAATTATACACTTTTTACGATAGAATTAGATAAAATTTCAAACTCGCATATCTCCGTTACTGTTGAAGATACAGAAGTGATTTTACAGTCAATGGAATTAGGTCGACCTAACCTAACCTAAACTGACTTGACCTAACCTAATCTAACCTAACTTTACTTAACAAAACCTAACCTAACCTAATAACAATAAAATAAAAACAATCTTTTTGTGACGGATTGTAGTCGTTGTCGAGGAGATTTGAAATATAGATTTCGATGGTTGAAACATTATAAAACAATCGAATTCCACACATTTTACAATATAATTATATAAAATTTCAAACTCGCATATCTCCGTTACTGTTGAAGATACAGAAGTGATTTTGCACTCAATGGAATCAGGTCGACGCTCTCTATTGGCTCATGGGGAAAATGTAATCCATGTGTAATATTCATGCTTAGTTACCATTGAAACTCTCATAACAATAAATTAAACAATCTATTTAGACGCTATTGTAGTAGTTGTCGAGGAGATTTCAAATATAGATTTTGATTGTTGAAACATTATAAAACCATTGAATTATACACATTTTACGATAGAATTATATAAAATTTCAAACTCGCATATCTCCGTTACTGTTGAAGATACAGAAATGATTTTACACTCAATGGAATCAGGTCGACGCTCTCTATTGGCTCATGGGGAAAAATGTAATCCATGTGTAATATTCATGCTTAGTTACCATGGAAACTCTCATAACAATAAATTAAACAATCTATTTAGACGCTATTGTAGTATTTGTAAGGAGATTTCAAATATAGATTTTGATTGTTGAAACATTATAAAACAATCGAATTGTACACATTTTACGATAGAATTATATAAAATTTCAAACTCGCATATCTCCGTTACTGTTGAAGATACAGAAGTGATTTTACACTCAATGGAATTAGGTCGACCTAACCTAACCTAAACTGACCTGACCTAACCTCACCTAACCTAACCTAACTTTACATAACCTAACCTAACCTAACCTAATAACAATAAAATAAAAACAATCTATTTAGGCGCTATTTTAGTCGTCCAGGAGATTAAAAATATAGATTTTGATTGTTGAAACATTATAAAACAATCGAATTATACACTTTTTACGATAGAATTATATAAAATTTCAAACTCGCATATCTCCGTTACTGTTGAAGATACAGAAGTGATTTTACAGTCAATGGAATTAGGTCGACCTAACCTAACCTAAACTGACTTGACCTAACCTAATCTAACCTAACTTTACTTAACAAAACCTAACCTAACCTAATAACAATAAAATAAAAACAATCTTTTTGTGACGGATTGTAGTCGTTGTCGAGGAGATTTGAAATATAGATTTCGATGGTTGAAACATTATAAAACAATCGAATTCCACACATTTTACAATATAATTATATAAAATTTCAAACTCGCATATCTCCGTTACTGTTGAAGATACAGAAGTGATTTTGCACTCAATGGAATCAGGTCGACGCTCTCTATTGGCTCATGGGGGAAAATGTAATCCATGTGTAATATTCATGCTTAGTTACCGTGGAAACTCTCATAACAATAAATTAAACAATCTATTTAGACGCTATTGTAGTAGTTGTCGAGGTGATTTCAAATATAGATTTTGATTGTTGAAACATTATAAAACAATTGAATTATACACATTTTACGATAGAATTATATAAAATTTCAAACTCGCATATCTCCGTTACTGTTGAAGATACAGAAGTGATTTTACAGTCAATGGAATTAGGTCGACCTAACCTAACCTAAACTGACTTGAACTAACCTAATCTAACCTAACTTTATTTAACAAAACCTAACCTAACCTAATAACAATAAAATAAAAACAATCTATTTGTGCCGATTGTAGTCGTTCTCGAGGAGATTTGAAATATAGATTTTGATTGTTGAAACATTATAAAACAATCGAATTCCACAAATTTAAGATAGAATTATATAAAATTTCAAACTCGCATATCTCCGTTACTGTTGAAGATACAGAAGTGATTTTGCACTCAATGGAATCAGGTCGACGCTCTCTATTGGCTCATGGGGAAAATGTAATCCATGTGTAATATTCATGCTTAGTTACCATTGAAACTCGCATAACAATAAATTAAACAATCTATTTAGACGCTATTGTAGTAGTTGTCGAGGAGATTTCAAATATAGATTTTGATTGTTGAAACATTATAAAACAATTGAATTATACACATTTTACGATAGAATTATATAAAATTTCAAACTCGCATATCTCCGTTACTGTTGAAGATACAGAAATGATTTTGCACTCAATGGAATCAGGTCGACGCTCTCTATTGGCTCATGGGGAAAAATGTAATCCATGTGTAATATTCATGCTTAGTTACAATGGAAACTCTCATAACAATAAATTAAACAATCTATTTAGACGCTATTGTAGTATTTGTAAGGAGATTTCAAATATAGATTTTGATTGTTGAAACATTATAAAACAATCGAATTATACACATTTTACGATAGAATTATATAAAATTTCAAACTCGCATATCTCCGTTACTGTTGAAGATACAGAAGTGATTTTACACTCAATGGAATTAGGTCGACCTAACCTAACTTAACTGACCTGACCTAACCTAACCTAACCTAACCTAACTTTACATAACCTAACCTAACCTAACCTAATAACAATAAAATAAAAACAATCTATTTAGGCGCTATTTTAGTCGTCCAGGAGATTAAAAATATAGATTTTGATTGTTGAAACATTATAAAACAATCGAATTATACAATTTTTACGATAGAATTATATAAAATTTCAAACTCGCATATCTCCGTTACTGTTGAAGATACAGAAGTGATTTTACAGTCAATGGAATTAGGTCGACCTAACCTAACCTAAACTGACTTGACCTAACCTAATCTAACCTAACTTTACTTAACAAAACCTAACCTAACCTAATAACAATAAAATAAAAACAATCTTTTTGTGACGGATTGTAGTCGTTGTCGAGGAGATTTGAAATATAGATTTCGATGGTTGAAACATTATAAAACAATCGAATTCCACACATTTTACAATATAATTATATAAAATTTCAAACTCGCATATCTCCGTTACTGTTGAAGATACAGAAGTGATTTTGCACTCAATGGAATCAGGTCGACGCTCTCTATTGGCTCATGGGGGAAAATGTAATCCATGTGTAATATTCATGCTTAGTTACCGTGGAAACTCTCATAACAATAAATTAAACAATCTATTTAGACGCTATTGTAGTAGTTGTCGAGGAGATTTCAAATATAGATTTTGATTGTTGAAACATTATAAAACAATTGAATTATACACATTTTACGATAGAATTATATAAAATTTCAAACTCGCATATCTCCGTTACTGTTGAAGATACAGAAATGATTTTGCACTCAATGGAATCAGGTCGTAGCTCTCTATTGGCTCATGGGGAAAAATGTAATCCATGTGTAATATTCATGCTTAGTTACCATGGAAACTCTCATAACAATAAATTAAACAATCTATTTAGACGCTATTGTAGTATTTGTCGAGGAGATTTCATATATAGATTTTGATTGTTGAAACATTATAAAACAATCGAATTCCACACATTTTACAATGTAATTATATAAAATTTCAAACTCGTATATCTCCGTTACTATTGAAGATACAGAAGTGACTTTGCACTCAATGGAATCAGGTCGACGCTCTCTATTGGCTCATGGGGGAAAATGTAATCCATGTGTAATATTCATGCTTAGTTACCGTGGAAACTCTCATAATAATAAATTAAACAATCTATTTAGACGCTATTGTAGTCGTTGTCGAGGATATTTCAAATATAGATTTTGATTGAAGAAACATTATAAAACAATCGAATTATACACATTTTACGACAGAATTATATAAAATTTCAAACTCGCATATCTCCGTTACTGTTGAAGATACAGAAGTGATTTTACAGTCAATGGAATTAGGTCGACCTAACCTAACCTAAACTGACCTGACCTAACCTAACAAAACCTAACCTAACTTTACATAACCTAACCTAACCTAACCTAATAACAATAAAATAAAAACAATCTATTTAGGCGCTATTTTAGTCGTCCAGGAGATCAAAAATATAGATTTTGATTGTTGAAACATTATAAAACAATCGAATTATACACTTTTTACGATAGAATTAGATAAAATTTCAAACTCGCATATCTCCGTTACTGTTGAAGATACAGAAGTGATTTTACAGTCAATGGAATTAGGTCGACCTAACCTAACCTAAACTGACTTGACCTAACCTAATCTAACCTAACTTTACTTAACAAAACCTAACCTAACCTAATAACAATAAAATAAAAACAATCTTTTTGTGACGGATTGTAGTCGTTGTCGAGGAGATTTGAAATATAGATTTCGATGGTTGAAACATTATAAAACAATCGAATTCCACACATTTTACAATATAATTATATAAAATTTCAAACTCGCATATCTCCGTTACTGTTGAAGATACAGAAGTGATTTTGCACTCAATGGAATCAGGTCGACGCTCTCTATTGGCTCATGGGGAAAATGTAATCCATGTGTAATATTCATGCTTAGTTACCATTGAAACTCTCATAACAATAAATTAAACAATCTATTTAGACGCTATTGTAGTAGTTGTCGAGGAGATTTCAAATATAGATTTTGATTGTTGAAACATTATAAAACCATTGAATTATACACATTTTACGATAGAATTATATAAAATTTCAAACTCGCATATCTCCGTTACTGTTGAAGATACAGAAATGATTTTGCACTCAATGGAATCAGGTCGACGCTCTCTATTGGCTCATGGGGAAAAATGTAATCCATGTGTAATATTCATGCTTAGTTACCATGGAAACTCTCATAACAATAAATTAAACAATCTATTTAGACGCTATTGTAGTATTTGTAAGGAGATTTCAAATATAGATTTTGATTGTTGAAACATTATAAAACAATCGAATTGTACACATTTTACGATAGAATTATATAAAATTTCAAACTCGCATATCTCCGTTACTGTTGAAGATACAGAAGTGATTTTACACTCAATGGAATTAGGTCGACCTAACCTAACCTAAACTGACCTGACCTAACCTCACCTAACCTAACCTAACTTTACATAACCTAACCTAACCTAACCTAATAACAATAAAATAAAAACAATCTATTTAGGCGCTATTTTAGTCGTCCAGGAGATTAAAAATATAGATTTTGATTGTTGAAACATTATAAAACAATCGAATTATACACTTTTTACGATAGAATTATATAAAATTTCAAACTCGCATATCTCCGTTACTGTTGAAGATACAGAAGTGATTTTACAGTCAATGGAATTAGGTCGACCTAACCTAACCTAAACTGACTTGACCTAACCTAATCTAACCTAACTTTACTTAACAAAACCTAACCTAACCTAATAACAATAAAATAAAAACAATCTTTTTGTGACGGATTGTAGTCGTTGTCGAGGAGATTTGAAATATAGATTTCGATGGTTGAAACATTATAAAACAATCGAATTCCACACATTTTACAATATAATTATATAAAATTTCAAACTCGCATATCTCCGTTACTGTTGAAGATACAGAAGTGATTTTGCACTCAATGGAATCAGGTCGACGCTCTCTATTGGCTCATGGGGGAAAATGTAATCCATGTGTAATATTCATGCTTAGTTACCGTGGAAACTCTCATAACAATAAATTAAACAATCTATTTAGACGCTATTGTAGTAGTTGTCGAGGAGATTTCAAATATAGATTTTGATTGTTGAAACATTATAAAACAATTGAATTATACACATTTTACGATAGAATTATATAAAATTTCAAACTCGCATATCTCCGTTACTGTTGAAGATACAGAAGTGATTTTACAGTCAATGGAATTAGGTCGACCTAACCTAACCTAAACTGACTTGAACTAACCTAATCTAACCTAACTTTATTTAACAAAACCTAACCTAACCTAATAACAATAAAATAAAAACAATCTATTTGTGCCGATTGTAGTCGTTCTCGAGGAGATTTGAAATATAGATTTTGATTGTTGAAACATTATAAAACAATCGAATTCCACACATTTTACAATGTAATTATATAAAATTTCAAACTCGTATATCTCCGTTACTATTGAAGATACAGAAGTGACTTTGCACTCAATGGAATCAGGTCGACGCTCTCTATTGGCTCATGGGGGAAAATGTAATCCATGTGTAATATTCATGCTTAGTTACCGTGGAAACTCTCATAATAATAAATTAAACAATCTATTTAGACGCTATTGTAGTCGTTGTCGAGGATATTTCAAATATAGATTTTGATTGAAGAAACATTATAAAACAATCGAATTATACACATTTTACGATAGAATTATATAAAATTTCAAACTCGCATATCTCCGTTACTGTTGAAGATACAGAAGTGATTTTACAGTCAATGGAATTAGGTCGACCTAACCTAACCTAAACTGACCTGACCTAACCTAACCTAACCTAACCTAACCTAACCTAACCTAACTTTACATAACCTAACCTAACCTAACCTAATAACAATAAAATAAAAACAATCTATTTAGGCGCTATTTTAGTCGTCCAGGAGATCAAAAATATAGATTTTGATTGTTGAAACATTATAAAACAATCGAATTATACACTTTTTACGATAGAATTATATAAAATTTCAAACTCGCATATCTCCGTTACTGTTGAAGATACAGAAGTGATTTTACAGTCAATGGAATTAGGTCGACATAACCTAACCTAAACTGACTTGACCTAACCTAATCTAACCTAACTTTACTTAACAAAACCTAACCTAACCTAATAACAATAAAAAAAAACAATCTTTTTGTGACGGATTGTAGTCGTTGTCGAGGAGATTTGAAATATAGATTTTGATTGTTGAAACATTATAAAACAATCGAATTCCACACATTTTACAATATAATTATATAAAATTTCAAACTCGTATATCTCCGTTACTATTGAAGATACAGAAGTGACTTTGCACTCAATGGAATCAGGTCGACGCTCTCTATTGGCTCATGGGGGAAAATGTAATCCATGTGTAATATTCATGCTTAGTTACCATGGAAACTCTCATAACAATAAATTAAACAATCTATTTAGACGCTATTGTAGTATTTGTCGAGGAGATTTCAAATATAGATTTTGATTGTTGAAACATTATAAAACAATCGAATTATACACATTTTACGATAGAATTATATAAAATTTCAAACTCGCATATCTCCGTTACTGTAGAAGATACAGAAGTGATTTTACACTCAATGGAATTAGGTCGAACTAACCTAACCTAAAATGACCTGACCTAACCTAACCTAACCTAACTTTACTTAACCTAACCTAACCTAACCTAATAACAATAAAATAAAAACAATCTATTTGTGCCGATTGTAGTCGTTCTCGAGGAGATTTGAAATATAGATTTTGATTGTTGAAACATTATAAAACAATCGAATTCCACACATTTTACAATATAATTATATAAAATTTCAAACTCGTATATCTCCGTTACTATTGAAGATACAGAAGTGACTTTGCACTCAATGGAATCAGGTCGACACTCTCTATTGGCTCATGGGGAAAAATGTAATCCATGTGTAATATTCATGCTTAGTTACCGTGGAAACTCTCATAATAATAAATTAAACAATCTATTTAGACGCTATTGTAGTCGTTGTCGAGAATATTTCAAATATAGATTTTGATTGTAGAAACATTATAAAACAATCGAATTATACACATTTTACGATAGAATTATATAAAATTTCAAACTCGCATATCTCCGTTACTGTTGAAGATACAGAAGTGATTTTACACTCAATGGAATTAGGTCGACCTAACCTAACCTAAACTGACCTGACCTAACCTAACCTAACCTAACTTTACTTAACCTAACCTAACCTAACCTAATAACAATAAAATAAAAACAATCTATTTGTGCCCGATTGTAGTCGTTCTCGAGGAGATTTGAAATATAGATCTTGATTGTTGAAACATTATAAAACAATCTAATTATACACATTTTACGTTAAAATTATATAAAATTTCAAACTCGCATATCTCCGTTACTGTTGAAGATACAGAAGTGATTTTGCACTCAATGGAATCAGGTCGACGCTCTCTATTGGCTCATGGGGAAAATGTAATCCATGTGTAATATTCATGCTTAGTTACCATGGAAACTCTCATAACAATAAATTAAACAATCTATTTAGGCGCTATTTTAGTCGTCCAGTAGATTAAAAATATAGATTTTGATTGTTGAAACATTATAAAACAATCGAATTATGCACTTTTTACGATAGAATTATATAAAATTTCAAACTCGCATATCTCCGTTACTGTTGAAGATACAGAAGTGATTTTACAGTCAATGGAATTAGGTCGACCTAACCTAACCTAAACTGACTTGTCCTAACCTAATCTAACCTAACTTTACTTAACAAAACCTAACCTAACCTAATAACAATAAAATAAAAACAATCTTTTTGTGACGGATTGTAGTCGTTGTCGAGGAGATTTGAAATATAGATTTCGATGGTTGAAACATTATAAAACAATCGAATTCCACACATTTTACAATATAATTATATAAAATTTCAAACTCGCATATCTCCGTTACTGTTGAAGATACAGAAGTGATTTTGCACTCAATGGAATCAGGTCGACGCTCTCTATTGGCTCATGGGGGAAAATGTAATCCATGTGTAATATTCATGCTTAGTTACCGTGGAAACTCTCTTAACAATAAATTAAACAATCTATTTAGACGCTATTGTAGTAGTTGTCGAGGAGATTTCAAATATAGATTTTGATTGTTGAAACATTATAAAACAATTGAATTATACACATTTTACGATAGAATTATATAAAATTTCAAACTCGCATATCTCCGTTACTGTTGAAGATACAGAAATGATTTTGCACTCAATGGAATCAGGTCGTAGCTCTCTATTGGCTCATGGGGAAAAATGTAATCCATGTGTAATATTCATGCTTAGTTACCATGGAAACTCTCATAACAATAAATTAAACAATCTATTTAGACGCTATTGTAGTATCTGTCGAGGAGATTTCAAATATAGATTTTGATTGTTGAAACATTATAAAACAATCGAATTATACACATTTTACGATAGAATTATATAAAATTTCAAACTCGCATATCTCCGTTACTGTTGAAGATACAGAAGTGATTTTACACTCAATGGAATTAGGTCGAACTAACCTAACCTAAAATGACCTGACCTAACCTAACCTAACCTAACTTTACTTAACCTAACCTAACCTAATCTAATAACAATAAAATAAAAACAATCTATTTGTGCCGATTGTAGTCGTTCTTGAGGAGATTTGAAATATAGATTTTGATTGTTGAAACATTATAAAACAATCGAATTCCACACATTTTACAATGTAATAATATAAAATTTCAAACTCGTATATCTCCGTTACTATTAAAGATACAGAAGTGACTTTGCACTCAATGGAATCAGGTCGACGCTCTCTATTGGCTCATGGGGGAAAATGTAATCCATGTGTAATATTCATGCTTAGTTACCGTGGAAACTCTCATAATAATAAATTAAACAATCTATTTAGACGCTATTCTAGTCGTTGTCGAGGATATTTCAAATATAGATTTTGATTGAAGAAACATTATAAAACAATCGAATTATACACATTTTACGATAGAATTATATAAAATTTCAAACTCGCATATCTCCGTTACTGTTGAAGATACAGAAGTGATTTTACAGTCAATGGAATTAGGTCGACCTAACCTAACCTAAACTGACCTGACCTAACCTAACCTAACCTAACCTAACTTTACATAACCTAACCTAACCTAACCTAATAACAATAAAATAAAAACAATCTATTTAGGCGCTATTTTAGTCGTCCAGGAGATCAAAAATATAGATTTTGATTGTTGAAACATTATAAAACAATCGAATTATACACTTTTTACGATAGAATTATATAAAATTTCAAACTCGCATATCTCCGTTACTGTTGAAGATACAGAACTGATTTTACAGTCAATGGAATTAGGTCGACCTAACCTAACCTAACTGACTTGACCTAACCTAATCTAACCTAACTTTACTTAACCTAACCTAACCTAACCTAATAACAATAAAATAAAAACAATCTATTTGTGCCGATTGTAGTCGTTCTCGAGGAGATTTGAAATATAGATTTTGATTGTTGAAACATTATAAAACAATCGAATTCCACACATTTTACAATATAATTATATAAAATTTCAAACTCGTATATCTCCGTTACTATTGAAGATACAGAAGTGACTTTGCACTCAATGGAATCAGGTCGACACTCTCTATTGGCTCATGGGGAAAAATGTAATCCATGTGTAATATTCATGCTTAGTTACCGTGGAAACTCTCATAATAATAAATTAAACAATCTATTTAGACGCTATTGTAGTCGTTGTCGAGGATATTTCAAATATAGATTTTGATTGTAGAAACATTATAAAACAATCGAATTATACACATTTTACGATAGAATTATATAAAATTTCAAACTCGCATATCTCCGTTACTGTTGAAGATACAGAAGTGATTTTACACTCAATGGAATTAGGTCGACCTAACCTAACCTAAACTGACTTGAACTAACCTAATCTAACCTAACTTTATTTAACAAAACCTAACCTAACCTAATAACAATAAAATAAAAACAATCTATTTGTGCCGATTGTAGTCGTTCTCGAGGAGATTTGAAATATAGATTTTGATTGTTGAAACATTATAAAACAATCGAATTCCACACATTTTACAATGTAATTATATAAAATTTCAAACTCGTATATCTCCGTTACTATTGAAGATACAGAAGTGACTTTGCACTCAATGGAATCAGGTCGACGCTCTCTATTGGCTCATGGGGGAAAATGTAATCCATGTGTAATATTCATGCTTAGTTACCGTGGAAACTCTCATAATAATAAATTAAACAATCTATTTAGACGCTATTGTAGTCGTTGTCGAGGATATTTCAAATATAGATTTTGATTGAAGAAACATTATAAAACAATCGAATTATACACATTTTACGATAGAATTATATAAAATTTCAAACTCGCATATCTCCGTTACTGTTGAAGATACAGAAGTGATTTTACAGTCAATGGAATTAGGTCGACCTAACCTAACCTAAACTGACCTGACCTAACCTAACCTAACCTAACCTAACCTAACCTAACCTAACTTTACATAACCTAACCTAACCTAACCTAATAACAATAAAATAAAAACAATCTATTTAGGCGCTATTTTAGTCGTCCAGGAGATCAAAAATATAGATTTTGATTGTTGAAACATTATAAAACAATCGAATTATACACTTTTTACGATAGAATTATATAAAATTTCAAACTCGCATATCTCCGTTACTGTTGAAGATACAGAAGTGATTTTACAGTCAATGGAATTAGGTCGACATAACCTAACCTAAACTGACTTGACCTAACCTAATCTAACCTAACTTTACTTAACAAAACCTAACCTAACCTAATAACAATAAAAAAAAACAATCTTTTTGTGACGGATTGTAGTCGTTGTCGAGGAGATTTGAAATATAGATTTTGATTGTTGAAACATTATAAAACAATCGAATTCCACACATTTTACAATATAATTATATAAAATTTCAAACTCGTATATCTCCGTTACTATTGAAGATACAGAAGTGACTTTGCACTCAATGGAATCAGGTCGACGCTCTCTATTGGCTCATGGGGGAAAATGTAATCCATGTGTAATATTCATGCTTAGTTACCATGGAAACTCTCATAACAATAAATTAAACAATCTATTTAGACGCTATTGTAGTATTTGTCGAGGAGATTTCAAATATAGATTTTGATTGTTGAAACATTATAAAACAATCGAATTATACACATTTTACGATAGAATTATATAAAATTTCAAACTCGCATATCTCCGTTACTGTAGAAGATACAGAAGTGATTTTACACTCAATGGAATTAGGTCGAACTAACCTAACCTAAAATGACCTGACCTAACCTAACCTAACCTAACTTTACTTAACCTAACCTAACCTAACCTAATAACAATAAAATAAAAACAATCTATTTGTGCCGATTGTAGTCGTTCTCGAGGAGATTTGAAATATAGATTTTGATTGTTGAAACATTATAAAACAATCGAATTCCACACATTTTACAATATAATTATATAAAATTTCAAACTCGTATATCTCCGTTACTATTGAAGATACAGAAGTGACTTTGCACTCAATGGAATCAGGTCGACACTCTCTATTGGCTCATGGGGAAAAATGTAATCCATGTGTAATATTCATGCTTAGTTACCGTGGAAACTCTCATAATAATAAATTAAACAATCTATTTAGACGCTATTGTAGTCGTTGTCGAGAATATTTCAAATATAGATTTTGATTGTAGAAACATTATAAAACAATCGAATTATACACATTTTACGATAGAATTATATAAAATTTCAAACTCGCATATCTCCGTTACTGTTGAAGATACAGAAGTGATTTTACACTCAATGGAATTAGGTCGACCTAACCTAACCTAAACTGACCTGACCTAACCTAACCTAACCTAACTTTACTTAACCTAACCTAACCTAACCTAATAACAATAAAATAAAAACAATCTATTTGTGCCCGATTGTAGTCGTTCTCGAGGAGATTTGAAATATAGATCTTGATTGTTGAAACATTATAAAACAATCTAATTATACACATTTTACGTTAAAATTATATAAAATTTCAAACTCGCATATCTCCGTTACTGTTGAAGATACAGAAGTGATTTTGCACTCAATGGAATCAGGTCGACGCTCTCTATTGGCTCATGGGGAAAATGTAATCCATGTGTAATATTCATGCTTAGTTACCATGGAAACTCTCATAACAATAAATTAAACAATCTATTTAGGCGCTATTTTAGTCGTCCAGTAGATTAAAAATATAGATTTTGATTGTTGAAACATTATAAAACAATCGAATTATGCACTTTTTACGATAGAATTATATAAAATTTCAAACTCGCATATCTCCGTTACTGTTGAAGATACAGAAGTGATTTTACAGTCAATGGAATTAGGTCGACCTAACCTAACCTAAACTGACTTGTCCTAACCTAATCTAACCTAACTTTACTTAACAAAACCTAACCTAACCTAATAACAATAAAATAAAAACAATCTTTTTGTGACGGATTGTAGTCGTTGTCGAGGAGATTTGAAATATAGATTTCGATGGTTGAAACATTATAAAACAATCGAATTCCACACATTTTACAATATAATTATATAAAATTTCAAACTCGCATATCTCCGTTACTGTTGAAGATACAGAAGTGATTTTGCACTCAATGGAATCAGGTCGACGCTCTCTATTGGCTCATGGGGGAAAATGTAATCCATGTGTAATATTCATGCTTAGTTACCGTGGAAACTCTCTTAACAATAAATTAAACAATCTATTTAGACGCTATTGTAGTAGTTGTCGAGGAGATTTCAAATATAGATTTTGATTGTTGAAACATTATAAAACAATTGAATTATACACATTTTACGATAGAATTATATAAAATTTCAAACTCGCATATCTCCGTTACTGTTGAAGATACAGAAATGATTTTGCACTCAATGGAATCAGGTCGTAGCTCTCTATTGGCTCATGGGGAAAAATGTAATCCATGTGTAATATTCATGCTTAGTTACCATGGAAACTCTCATAACAATAAATTAAACAATCTATTTAGACGCTATTGTAGTATCTGTCGAGGAGATTTCAAATATAGATTTTGATTGTTGAAACATTATAAAACAATCGAATTATACACATTTTACGATAGAATTATATAAAATTTCAAACTCGCATATCTCCGTTACTGTTGAAGATACAGAAGTGATTTTACACTCAATGGAATTAGGTCGAACTAACCTAACCTAAAATGACCTGACCTAACCTAACCTAACCTAACTTTACTTAACCTAACCTAACCTAATCTAATAACAATAAAATAAAAACAATCTATTTGTGCCGATTGTAGTCGTTCTTGAGGAGATTTGAAATATAGATTTTGATTGTTGAAACATTATAAAACAATCGAATTCCACACATTTTACAATGTAATAATATAAAATTTCAAACTCGTATATCTCCGTTACTATTAAAGATACAGAAGTGACTTTGCACTCAATGGAATCAGGTCGACGCTCTCTATTGGCTCATGGGGGAAAATGTAATCCATGTGTAATATTCATGCTTAGTTACCGTGGAAACTCTCATAATAATAAATTAAACAATCTATTTAGACGCTATTCTAGTCGTTGTCGAGGATATTTCAAATATAGATTTTGATTGAAGAAACATTATAAAACAATCGAATTATACACATTTTACGATAGAATTATATAAAATTTCAAACTCGCATATCTCCGTTACTGTTGAAGATACAGAAGTGATTTTACAGTCAATGGAATTAGGTCGACCTAACCTAACCTAAACTGACCTGACCTAACCTAACCTAACCTAACCTAACTTTACATAACCTAACCTAACCTAACCTAATAACAATAAAATAAAAACAATCTATTTAGGCGCTATTTTAGTCGTCCAGGAGATCAAAAATATAGATTTTGATTGTTGAAACATTATAAAACAATCGAATTATACACTTTTTACGATAGAATTATATAAAATTTCAAACTCGCATATCTCCGTTACTGTTGAAGATACAGAACTGATTTTACAGTCAATGGAATTAGGTCGACCTAACCTAACCTAACTGACTTGACCTAACCTAATCTAACCTAACTTTACTTAACCTAACCTAACCTAACCTAATAACAATAAAATAAAAACAATCTATTTGTGCCGATTGTAGTCGTTCTCGAGGAGATTTGAAATATAGATTTTGATTGTTGAAACATTATAAAACAATCGAATTCCACACATTTTACAATATAATTATATAAAATTTCAAACTCGTATATCTCCGTTACTATTGAAGATACAGAAGTGACTTTGCACTCAATGGAATCAGGTCGACACTCTCTATTGGCTCATGGGGAAAAATGTAATCCATGTGTAATATTCATGCTTAGTTACCGTGGAAACTCTCATAATAATAAATTAAACAATCTATTTAGACGCTATTGTAGTCGTTGTCGAGGATATTTCAAATATAGATTTTGATTGTAGAAACATTATAAAACAATCGAATTATACACATTTTACGATAGAATTATATAAAATTTCAAACTCGCATATCTCCGTTACTGTTGAAGATACAGAAGTGATTTTACACTCAATGGAATTAGGTCGACCTAACCTAACCTAAACTGACCTGACCTAACCTAACCTAACCTAACTTTACTTAACCTAACCTAACCTAACCTAATAACAATAAAATAAAAACAATCTATTTGTGCCCGATTGTAGTCGTTCTCGAGGAGATTTGAAATATAGATCTTGATTGTTGAAACATTATAAAACAATCTAATTATACACATTTTACGTTAAAATTATATAAATTTTCAAACTCGCATATCTCCGTTACTGTTGAAGATACAGAAGTGATTTTGCACTCAATGGAATCAGGTCGACGCTCTCTATTGGCTCATGGGGAAAATGTAATCCATGTGTAATATTCATGCTTAGTTACCATGGAAACTCTCATAACAATAAATTAAACAATCTACTTAGGCGCTATTTTAGTCGTCCAGTAGATTAAAAATATAGATTTTGATTGTTGAAACATTATAAAACAATCGAATTATGCACTTTTTACGATAGAATTATATAAAATTTCAAACTCGCATATCTCCGTTACTGTTGAAGATACAGAAGTGATTTTACAGTCAATGGAATTAGGTCGACCTAACCTAACCTAAACTGACTTGTCCTAACCTAATCTAACCTAACTTTACTTAACAAAACCTAACCTAACCTAATAACAATAAAATAAAAACAATCTTTTTGTGACGGATTGTAGTCGTTGTCGAGGAGGTTTGAAATATAGATTTCGATGGTTGAAACATTATAAAACAATCGAATTCCACACATTTTACAATATAATTATATAAAATTTCAAACTCGCATATCTCCGTTACTGTTGAAGATACAGAAGTGATTTTGCACTCAATGGAATCAGGTCGACGCTCTCTATTGGCTCATGGGGGAAAATGTAATCCATGTGTAATATTCATGCTTAGTTACCGTGGAAACTCTCTTAACAATAAATTAAACAATCTATTTAGACGCTATTGTAGTAGTTGTCGAGGAGATTTCAAATATAGATTTTGATTGTTGAAACATTATAAAACAATTGAATTATACACATTTTACGATAGAATTATATAAAATTTCAAACTCGCATATCTCCGTTACTGTTGAAGATACAGAAATGATTTTGCACTCAATGGAATCAGGTCGTAGCTCTCTATTGGCTCATGGGGAAAAATGTAATCCATGTGTAATATTCATGCTTAGTTACCATGGAAACTCTCATAACAATAAATTAAACAATCTATTTAGACGCTATTGTAGTATCTGTCGAGGAGATTTCAAATATAGATTTTGATTGTTGAAACATTATAAAACAATCGAATTATACACATTTTACGATAGAATTATATAAAATTTCAAACTCGCATATCTCCGTTACTGTTGAAGATACAGAAGTGATTTTACACTCAATGGAATTAGGTCGAACTAACCTAACCTAAAATGACCTGACCTAACCTAACCTAACCTAACTTTACTTAACCTAACCTAACCTAATCTAATAACAATAAAATAAAAACAATCTATTTGTGCCGATTGTAGTCGTTCTTGAGGAGATTTGAAATATAGATTTTGATTGTTGAAACATTATAAAACAATCGAATTCCACACATTTTACAATGTAATTATATAAAATTTCAAACTCGTATATCTCCGTTACTATTAAAGATACAGAAGTGACTTTGCACTCAATGGAATCAAGTCGACGCTCTCTATTGGCTCATGGGGGAAAATGTAATCCATGTGTAATATTCATGCTTAGTTACCGTGGAAACTCTCATAATAATAAATTAAACAATCTATTTAGACGCTATTGTAGTCGTTGTCGAGGATATTTCAAATATAGATTTTGATTGAAGAAACATTATAAAACAATCGAATTATACACATTTTACGATAGAATTATATAAAATTTCAAACTCGCATATCTCCTTTACTGTTGAAGATACAGAAGTGATTTTACAGTCAATGGAATTAGGTCGACCTAACCTAACCTAAACTGACCTGACCTAACCTAACCTAACCTAACCTAACTTTACATAACCTAACCTAACCTAACCTAATAACAATAAAATAAAAACAATCTATTTAGGCGCTATTTTAGTCGTCCAGGAGATCAAAAATATAGATTTTGATTGTTGAAACATTATAAAACAATCGAATTATACACTTTTTACGATAGAATTATATAAAATTTCAAACTCGCATATCTCCGTTACTGTTGAAGATACAGAACTGATTTTACAGTCAATGGAATTAGGTCGACCTAACCTAACCTAACTGACTTGACCTAACCTAATCTAACCTAACTTTACTTAACAAAACCTAACCTAACCTAATAACAATAAAATAAAAACAATCTTTTTGTGACGGATTGTAGTCGTTGTCGAGGAGATTTGAAATATAGATTTCGATGGTTGAAACATTATAAAACAATCGAATTCCACACATTTTACAATATAATTATATAAAATTTCAAACTCGCATATCTCCGTTACTGTTGAAGATACAGAAGTGATTTTGCACTCAATGGAATCAGGTCGACGCTCTCTATTGGCTCATGGGGAAAATGTAATCCATGTGTAATATTCATGCTTAGTTACCATTGAAACTCTCATAACAATAAATTAAACAATCTATTTAGACGCTATTGTAGTAGTTGTCGAGGAGATTTCAAATATAGATTTTGATTGTTGAAACATTATAAAACAATTGAATTATACACATTTTACGATAGAATTATATAAAATTTCAAACTCGCATATCTCCGTTACTGTTGAAGATACAGAAATGATTTTGCACTCAATGGAATCAGGTCGACGCTCTCTATTGGCTCATGGGGAAAATGTAATCCATGTGTAATATTCATGCTTAGTTACCGTGGAAACTCTCATAATAATAAATTAAACAATCTATTTAGACGCTATTGTAGTCGTTGTCGAGGATATTTCAAATATAGATTTTGATTGAAGAAACATTATAAAACAATCGAATTATACACATTTTACGATAGAATTATATAAAATTTCAAACTCGCATATCTCCGTTACTGTTGAAGATACAGAAATGATTTTGCACTCAATGGAATCAGGTCGACGCTCTCTATTGGCTCATGGGGAAAAATGTAATCCATGTGTAATATTCATGCTTAGTTACCATGGAAACTCTCATAACAATAAATTAAACAATCTATTTAGACGCTATTGTAGTATTTGTAAGGAGATTTCAAATATAGATTTTGATTGTTGAAACATTATAAAACAATCGAATTATACACATTTTACGATAGAATTATATAAAATTTCAAACTCGCATATCTCCGTTACTGTTGAAGATACAGAAGTGATTTTACACTCAATGGAATTAGGTCGACCTAACCTAACCTAAACTGACCTGACCTAACCTAACCTAACCTAACCTAACTTTACATAACCTAACCTAACCTAACCTAATAACAATAAAATAAAAACAATCTATTTAGGCGCTATTTTAGTCGTCCAGGAGATTAAAAATATAGATTTTGATTGTTGAAACATTATAAAACAATCGAATTATACAATTTTTACGATAGAATTATATAAAATTTCAAACTCGCATATCTCCGTTACTGTTGAAGATACAGAAGTGATTTTACACTCAATGGAATTAGGTCGACCTAACCTAACATAAACTGACCTGACCTAACCTCACCTAACCTAACCTAACTTTACATAACCTAACCTAACCTAACCTAATAACAATAAAATAAAAACAATCTATTTAGGCGCTATTTTAGTCGTCCAGGAGATTAAAAATATAGATTTTGATTGTTGAAACATTATAAAACAATCGAATTATACACTTTTTACGATAGAATTATATAAAATTTCAAACTCGCATATCTCCGTTACTGTTGAAGATACAGAAGTGATTTTACAGTCAATGGAATTAGGTCGACCTAACCTAACCTAAACTGACTTGACCTAACCTAATCTAACCTAACTTTACTTAACAAAACCTAACCTAACCTAATAACAATAAAATAAAAACAATCTTTTTGTGACGGATTGTAGTCGTTGTCGAGGAGATTTGAAATATAGATTTCGATGGTTGAAACATTATAAAACAATCGAATTCCACACATTTTACAATATAATTATATAAAATTTCAAACTCGCATATCTCCGTTACTGTTGAAGATACAGAAGTGATTTTGCACTCAATGGAATCAGGTCGACGCTCTCTATTGGCTCATGGGGGAAAATGTAATCCATGTGTAATATTCATGCTTAGTTACCGTGGAAACTCTCATAACAATAAATTAAACAATCTATTTAGACGCTATTGTAGTAGTTGTCGAGGAGATTTCAAATATAGATTTTGATTGTTGAAACATTATAAAACAATTGAATTATACACATTTTACGATAGAATTATATAAAATTTCAAACTCGCATATCTCCGTTACTGTTGAAGATACAGAAGTGATTTTACAGTCAATGGAATTAGGTCGACCTAACCTAACCTAAACTGACCTGACCTAACCTAACCTAACCTAACCTAACTTTACATAACCTAACCTAACCTAATCTAATAACAATAAAATAAAAACAATCTATTTAGGCGCTATTTTAGTCGTCCAGGAGATCAAAAATATAGATTTTGATTGTTGAAACATTATAAAACAATCGAATTATACACTTTTTACGATAGAATTATATAAAATTTCAAACTCGCATATCTCCGTTACTGTTGAAGATACAGAAGTGATTTTACAGTCAATGGAATTAGGTCGACCTAACCTAACCTAAACTGACTTGACCTAACCTAATCTAACCTAACTTTACTTAACAAAACCTAACCTAACCTAATAACAATAAAAAAAAAACAATCTTTTTGTGACGGATTGTAGTCGTTGTCGAGGAGATTTGAAATATAGATTTTGATTGTTGAAACATTATAAAACAATCGAATTCCACACATTTTACAATATAATTATATAAAATTTCAAACTCGTATATCTCCGTTACTTTTGAAGATACAGAAGTGACTTTGCACTCAATGGAATCAGGTCGACGCTCTCTATTGGCTCATGGGGGAAAATGTAATCCATGTGTAATATTCATGCTTAGTTACCATGGAAACTCTCATAACAATAAATTAAACAATCTATTTAGACGCTATTGTAGTATTTGTCGAGGAGATTTCAAATATAGATTTTGATTGTTGAAACATTATAAAACAATCGAATTATACACATTTTACGATAGAATTATATAAAATTTCAAACTCGCATATCTCCGTTACTGTAGAAGATACAGAAGTGATTTTACACTCAATGGAATTAGGTCGAACTAACCTAACCTAAAATGACCTGACCTAACCTAACCTAACCTAACTTTACTTAACCTAACCTAACCTAACCTAATAACAATAAAATAAAAACAATCTATTTGTGCCGATTGTAGTCGTTCTCGAGGAGATTTGAAATATAGATTTTGATTGTTGAAACATTATAAAACAATCGAATTCCACACATTTTACAATATAATTATATAAAATTTCAAACTCGTATATCTCCGTTACTATTGAAGATACAGAAGTGACTTTGCACTCAATGGAATCAGGTCGACACTCTCTATTGGCTCATGGGGAAAAATGTAATCCATGTGTAATATTCATGCTTAGTTACCGTGGAAACTCTCATAATAATAAATTAAACAATCTATTTAGACGCTATTGTAGTCGTTGTCGAGGATATTTCAAATATAGATTTTGATTGTAGAAACATTATAAAACAATCGAATTATACACATTTTACGATAGAATTATATAAAATTTCAAACTCGCATATCTCCGTTACTGTTGAAGATACAGAAGTGATTTTACACTCAATGGAATTAGGTCGACCTAACCTAACCTAAACTGACCTGACCTAACCTAACCTAACCTAACTTTACTTAACCTAACCTAACCTAACCTAATAACAATAAAATAAAAACAATCTATTTGTGCCCGATTGTAGTCGTTCTCGAGGAGATTTGAAATATAGATCTTGATTGTTGAAACATTATAAAACAATCTAATTATACACATTTTACGTTAAAATTATATAAAATTTCAAACTCGCATATCTCCGTTACTGTTGAAGATACAGAAGTGATTTTGCACTCAATGGAATCAGGTCGACGCTCTCTATTGGCTCATGGGGAAAATGTAATCCATGTGTAATATTCATGCTTAGTTACCATGGAAACTCTCATAACAATAAATTAAACAATCTATTTAGGCGCTATTTTAGTCGTCCAGTAGATTAAAAATATAGATTTTGATTGTTGAAACATTATAAAACAATCGAATTATGCACTTTTTACGATAGAATTATATAAAATTTCAAACTCGCATATCTCCGTTACTGTTGAAGATACAGAAGTGATTTTACAGTCAATGGAATTAGGTCGACCTAACCTAACCTAAACTGACTTGTCCTAACCTAATCTAACCTAACTTTACTTAACAAAACCTAACCTAACCTAATAACAATAAAATAAAAACAATCTTTTTGTGACGGATTGTAGTCGTTGTCGAGGAGATTTGAAATATAGATTTCGATGGTTGAAACATTATAAAACAATCGAATTCCACACTATTTACAATATAATTATATAAAATTTCAAACTCGCATATCTCCGTTACTGTTGAAGATACAGAAGTGATTTTGCACTCAATGGAATCAGGTCGACGCTCTCTATTGGCTCATGGGGGAAAATGTAATCCATGTGTAATATTCATGCTTAGTTACCGTGGAAACTCTCTTAACAATAAATTAAACAATCTATTTAGACGCTATTGTAGTAGTTGTCGAGGAGATTTCAAATATAGATTTTGATTGTTGAAACATTATAAAACAATTGAATTATACACATTTTACGATAGAATTATATAAAATTTCAAACTCGCATATCTCCGTTACTGTTGAAGATACAGAAATGATTTTGCACTCAATGGAATCAGGTCGTAGCTCTCTATTGGCTCATGCGGAAAAATGTAATCCATGTGTAATATTCATGCTTAGTTACCATGGAAACTCTCATAACAATAAATTAAACAATCTATTTAGACGCTATTGTAGTATCTGTCGAGGAGATTTCAAATATAGATTTTGATTGTTGAAACATTATAAAACAATCGAATTATACACATTTTACGATAGAATTATATAAAATTTCAAACTCGCATATCTCCGTTACTGTTGAAGATACAGAAGTGATTTTACACTCAATGGAATTAGGTCGAACTAACCTAACCTAAAATGACCTGACCTAACCTAACCTAACCTAACTTTACTTAACCTAACCTAACCTAATCTAATAACAATAAAATAAAAACAATCTATTTGTGCCGATTGTAGTCGTTCTTGAGGAGATTTGAAATATAGATTTTGATTGTTGAAACATTATAAAACAATCGAATTCCACACATTTTACAATGTAATAATATAAAATTTCAAACTCGTATATCTCCGTTACTATTAAAGATACAGAAGTGACTTTGCACTCAATGGAATCAGGTCGACGCTCTCTATTGGCTCATGGGGGAAAATGTAATCCATGTGTAATATTCATGCTTAGTTACCGTGGAAACTCTCATAATAATAAATTAAACAATCTATTTAGACGCTATTGTAGTCGTTGTCGAGGATATTTCAAATATAGATTTTGATTGAAGAAACATTATAAAACAATCGAATTATACACATTTTACGATAGAATTATATAAAATTTCAAACTCGCATATCTCCGTTACTGTTGAAGATACAGAAGTGATTTTACAGTCAATGGAATTAGGTCGACCTAACCTAACCTAAACTGACCTGACCTAACCTAACCTAACCTAACCTAACCTAACTTTACATAACCTAACCTAACCTAACCTAATAACAATAAAATAAAAACAATCTATTTAGGCGCTATTTTAGTCGTCCAGGAGATCAAAAATATAGATTTTGATTGTTGAAACATTATAAAACAATCGAATTATACACTTTTTACGATAGAATTATATAAAATTTCAAACTCGCATATCTCCGTTACTGTTGAAGATACAGAACTGATTTTACAGTCAATGGAATTAGGTCGACCTAACCTAACCTAACTGACTTGACCTAACCTAATCTAACCTAACTTTACTTAACAAAACCTAACCTAACCTAATAACAATAAAATAAAAACAATCTTTTTGTGACGGATTGTAGTCGTTGTCGAGGAGATTTGAAATATAGATTTCGATGGTTGAAACATTATAAAACAATCGAATTCCACACATTTTACAATATAATTATATAAAATTTCAAACTCGCATATCTCCGTTACTGTTGAAGATACAGAAGTGATTTTGCACTCAATGGAATCAGGTCGACGCTCTCTATTGGCTCATGGGGAAAATGTAATCCATGTGTAATATTCATGCTTAGTTACCATTGAAACTCTCATAACAATAAATTAAACAATCTATTTAGACGCTATTGCAGTAGTTGTCGAGGAGATTTCAAATATAGATTTTGATTGTTGAAACATTATAAAACAATTGAATTATACACATTTTACGATAGAATTATATAAAATTTCAAACTCGCATATCTCCGTTACTGTTGAAGATACAGAAATGATTTTGCACTCAATGGAATCAGGTCGACGCTCTCTATTGGCTCATGGGGAAAAATGTAATCCATGTGTAATATTCATGCTTAGTTACCATGGAAACTCTCATAACAATAAATTAAACAATCTATTTAGACGCTATTGTAGTATTTGTCGAGGAGATTTCAAATATAGATTTTGATTGTTGAAACATTATAAAACAATCGAATTATACACATTTTACGATAGAATTATATAAAATTTCAAACTCGCATATCTCCGTTACTGTTGAAGATACAGAAGTGATTTTACACTCAATGGAATTAGGTCGAACTAACCTAACCTAAAATGACCTGACCTAACCTAACCTAACCTAACTTTACTTAACCTAACCTAACCTAACCTAATAACAATAAAATAAAAACAATCTATTTGTGCCGATTGTAGTCGTTCTCGAGGAGATTTGAAATATAGATTTTGATTGTTGAAACATTATAAAACAATCGAATTCCACACATTTTACAATATAATTATATAAAATTTCAAACTCGTATATCTCCGTTACTATTGAAGATACAGAAGTGACTTTGCACTCAATGGAATCAGGTCGACACTCTCTATTGGCTCATGGGGAAAAATGTAATCCATGTGTAATATTCATGCTTAGTTACCGTGGAAACTCTCATAATAATAAATTAAACAATCTATTTAGACGCTATTGTAGTCGTTGTCGAGGATATTTCAAATATAGATTTTGATTGTTGAAACATTATAAAACAATCTAATTATACACATTTTACGTTAAAATTATATAAAATTTCAAACTCGCATATCTCCGTTACTGTTGAAGATACAGAAGTGATTTTGCACTCAATGGAATCAGGTCGACGCTCTCTATTGGCTCATGGGGAAAATGTAATCCATGTGTAATATTCATGCTTAGTTACCATGGAAACTCTCATAACAATAAATTAAACAATCTATTTAGGCGCTATTTTAGTCGTCCAGTAGATTAAAAATATAGATTTTGATTGTTGAAACATTATAAAACAATCGAATTATGCACTTTTTACGATAGAATTATATAAAATTTCAAACTCGCATATCTCCGTTACTGTTGAAGATACAGAAGTGATTTTACAGTCAATGGAATTAGGTCGACCTAACCTAACCTAAACTGACTTGTCCTAACCTAATCTAACCTAACTTTACTTAACAAAACCTAACCTAACCTAATAACAATAAAATAAAAACAATCTTTTTGTGACGGATTGTAGTCGTTGTCGAGGAGATTTGAAATATAGATTTCGATGGTTGAAACATTATAAAACAATCGAATTCCACACTATTTACAATATAATTATATAAAATTTCAAACTCGCATATCTCCGTTACTGTTGAAGATACAGAAGTGATTTTGCACTCAATGGAATCAGGTCGACGCTCTCTATTGGCTCATGGGGGAAAATGTAATCCATGTGTAATATTCATGCTTAGTTACCGTGGAAACTCTCTTAACAATAAATTAAACAATCTATTTAGACGCTATTGTAGTAGTTGTCGAGGAGATTTCAAATATAGATTTTGATTGTTGAAACATTATAAAACAATTGAATTATACACATTTTACGATAGAATTATATAAAATTTCAAACTCGCATATCTCCGTTACTGTTGAAGATACAGAAATGATTTTGCACTCAATGGAATCAGGTCGTAGCTCTCTATTGGCTCATGCGGAAAAATGTAATCCATGTGTAATATTCATGCTTAGTTACCATGGAAACTCTCATAACAATAAATTAAACAATCTATTTAGACGCTATTGTAGTATCTGTCGAGGAGATTTCAAATATAGATTTTGATTGTTGAAACATTATAAAACAATCGAATTATACACATTTTACGATAGAATTATATAAAATTTCAAACTCGCATATCTCCGTTACTGTTGAAGATACAGAAGTGATTTTACACTCAATGGAATTAGGTCGAACTAACCTAACCTAAAATGACCTGACCTAACCTAACCTAACCTAACTTTACTTAACCTAACCTAACCTAATCTAATAACAATAAAATAAAAACAATCTATTTGTGCCGATTGTAGTCGTTCTTGAGGAGATTTGAAATATAGATTTTGATTGTTGAAACATTATAAAACAATCGAATTCCACACATTTTACAATGTAATAATATAAAATTTCAAACTCGTATATCTCCGTTACTATTAAAGATACAGAAGTGACTTTGCACTCAATGGAATCAGGTCGACGCTCTCTATTGGCTCATGGGGGAAAATGTAATCCATGTGTAATATTCATGCTTAGTTACCGTGGAAACTCTCATAATAATAAATTAAACAATCTATTTAGACGCTATTGTAGTCGTTGTCGAGGATATTTCAAATATAGATTTTGATTGAAGAAACATTATAAAACAATCGAATTATACACATTTTACGATAGAATTATATAAAATTTCAAACTCGCATATCTCCGTTACTGTTGAAGATACAGAAGTGATTTTACAGTCAATGGAATTAGGTCGACCTAACCTAACCTAAACTGACCTGACCTAACCTAACCTAACCTAACCTAACCTAACTTTACATAACCTAACCTAACCTAACCTAATAACAATAAAATAAAAACAATCTATTTAGGCGCTATTTTAGTCGTCCAGGAGATCAAAAATATAGATTTTGATTGTTGAAACATTATAAAACAATCGAATTATACACTTTTTACGATAGAATTATATAAAATTTCAAACTCACATATCTCCGTTACTGTTGAAGATACAGAACTGATTTTACAGTCAATGGAATTAGGTCGACCTAACCTAACCTAACTGACTTGACCTAACCTAATCTAACCTAACTTTACTTAACAAAACCTAACCTAACCTAATAACAATAAAATAAAAACAATCTTTTTGTGACGGATTGTAGTCGTTGTCGAGGAGATTTGAAATATAGATTTCGATGGTTGAAACATTATAAAACAATCGAATTCCACACATTTTACAATATAATTATATAAAATTTCAAACTCGCATATCTCCGTTACTGTTGAAGATACAGAAGTGATTTTGCACTCAATGGAATCAGGTCGACGCTCTCTATTGGCTCATGGGGAAAATGTAATCCATGTGTAATATTCATGCTTAGTTACCATTGAAACTCTCATAACAATAAATTAAACAATCTATTTAGACGCTATTGCAGTAGTTGTCGAGGAGATTTCAAATATAGATTTTGATTGTTGAAACATTATAAAACAATTGAATTATACACATTTTACGATAGAATTATATAAAATTTCAAACTCGCATATCTCCGTTACTGTTGAAGATACAGAAATGATTTTGCACTCAATGGAATCAGGTCGACGCTCTCTATTGGCTCATGGGGAAAAATGTAATCCATGTGTAATATTCATGCTTAGTTACCATGGAAACTCTCATAACAATAAATTAAACAATCTATTTAGACGCTATTGTAGTATTTGTCGAGGAGATTTCAAATATAGATTTTGATTGTTGAAACATTATAAAACAATCGAATTATACACATTTTACGATAGAATTATATAAAATTTCAAACTCGCATATCTCCGTTACTGTTGAAGATACAGAAGTGATTTTACACTCAATGGAATTAGGTCGAACTAACCTAACCTAAAATGACCTGACCTAACCTAACCTAACCTAACTTTACTTAACCTAACCTAACCTAACCTAATAACAATAAAATAAAAACAATCTATTTGTGCCGATTGTAGTCGTTCTCGAGGAGATTTGAAATATAGATTTTGATTGTTGAAACATTATAAAACAATCGAATTCCACACATTTTACAATATAATTATATAAAATTTCAAACTCGTATATCTCCGTTACTATTGAAGATACAGAAGTGACTTTGCACTCAATGGAATCAGGTCGACACTCTCTATTGGCTCATGGGGAAAAATGTAATCCATGTGTAATATTCATGCTTAGTTACCGTGGAAACTCTCATAATAATAAATTAAACAATCTATTTAGACGCTATTGTAGTCGTTGTCGAGGATATTTCAAATATAGATTTTGATTGTAGAAACATTATAAAACAATCGAATTATACACATTTTACGATAGAATTATATAAAATTTCAAACTCGCATATCTCCGTTACTGTTGAAGATACAGAAGTGATTTTACACTCAATGGAATTAGGTCGACCTAACCTAACCTAAACTGACCTGACCTAACCTAACCTAACCTAACTTTACTTAACCTAACCTAACCTAACCTAATAACAATAAAATAAAAACAATCTATTTGTGCCCGATTGTAGTCGTTCTCGAGGAGATTTGAAATATAGATCTTGATTGTTGAAACATTATAAAACAATCTAATTATACACATTTTACGTTAAAATTATATAAAATTTCAAACTCGCATATCTCCGTTACTGTTGAAGATACAGAAGTGATTTTGCACTCAATGGAATCAGGTCGACGCTCTCTATTGGCTCATGGGGAAAATGTAATCCATGTGTAATATTCATGCTTAGTTACCATGGAAACTCTCATAACAATAAATTAAACAATCTATTTAGGCGCTATTTTAGTCGTCCAGTAGATTAAAAATATAGATTTTGATTGTTGAAACATTATAAAACAATCGAATTATGCACTTTTTACGATAGAATTATATAAAATTTCAAACTCGCATATCTCCGTTACTGTTGAAGATACAGAAGTGATTTTACAGTCAATGGAATTAGGTCGACCTAACCTAACCTAAACTGACTTGTCCTAACCTAATCTAACCTAACTTTACTTAACAAAACCTAACCTAACCTAATAACAATAAAATAAAAACAATCTTTTTGTGACGGATTGTAGTCGTTGTCGAGGAGATTTGAAATATAGATTTCGATGGTTGAAACATTATAAAACAATCGAATTCCACACATTTTACAATATAATTATATAAAATTTCAAACTCGCATATCTCCGTTACTGTTGAAGATACAGAAGTGATTTTGCACTCAATGGAATCAGGTCGACGCTCTCTATTGGCTCATGGGGGAAAATGTAATCCATGTGTAATATTCATGCTTAGTTACCGTGGAAACTCTCTTAACAATAAATTAAACAATCTATTTAGACGCTATTGTAGTAGTTGTCGAGGAGATTTCAAATATAGATTTTGATTGTTGAAACATTATAAAACAATTGAATTATACACATTTTACGATAGAATTATATAAAATTTCAAACTCGCATATCTCCGTTACTGTTGAAGATACAGAAATGATTTTGCACTCAATGGAATCAGGTCGTAGCTCTCTATTGGCTCATGCGGAAAAATGTAATCCATGTGTAATATTCATGCTTAGTTACCATGGAAACTCTCATAACAATAAATTAAACAATCTATTTAGACGCTATTGTAGTATCTGTCGAGGAGATTTCAAATATAGATTTTGATTGTTGAAACATTATAAAACAATCGAATTATACACATTTTACGATAGAATTATATAAAATTTCAAACTCGCATATCTCCGTTACTGTTGAAGATACAGAAGTGATTTTACACTCAATGGAATTAGGTCGAACTAACCTAACCTAAAATGACCTGACCTAACCTAACCTAACCTAACTTTACTTAACCTAACCTAACCTAATCTAATAACAATAAAATAAAAACAATCTATTTGTGCCGATTGTAGTCGTTCTTGAGGAGATTTGAAATATAAATTTTGATTGTTGAAACATTATAAAACAATCGAATTCCACACATTTTACAATGTAATAATATAAAATTTCAAACTCGTATATCTCCGTTACTATTAAAGATACAGAAGTGACTTTGCACTCAATGGAATCAGGTCGACGCTCTCTATTGGCTCATGGGGGAAAATGTAATCCATGTGTAATATTCATGCTTAGTTACCGTGGAAACTCTCATAATAATAAATTAAACAATCTATTTAGACGCTATTGTAGTCGTTGTCGAGGATATTTCAAATATAGATTTTGATTGAAGAAACATTATAAAACAATCGAATTATACACATTTTACGATAGAATTATATAAAATTTCAAACTCGCATATCTCCGTTACTGTTGAAGATACAGAAGTGATTTTACAGTCAATGGAATTAGGTCGACCTAACCTAACCTAAACTGACCTGACCTAACCTAACCTAACCTAACCTAACCTAACTTTACATAACCTAACCTAACCTAACCTAATAACAATAAAATAAAAACAATCTATTTAGGCGCTATTTTAGTCGTCCAGGAGATCAAAAATATAGATTTTGATTGTTGAAACATTATAAAACAATCGAATTATACACTTTTTACGATAGAATTATATAAAATTTCAAACTCGCATATCTCCGTTACTGTTGAAGATACAGAACTGATTTTACAGTCAATGGAATTAGGTCGACCTAACCTAACCTAACTGACTTGACCTAACCTAATCTAACCTAACTTTACTTAACAAAACCTAACCTAACCTAATAACAATAAAATAAAAACAATCTTTTTGTGACGGATTGTAGTCGTTGTCGAGGAGATTTGAAATATAGATTTCGATGGTTGAAACATTATAAAACAATCGAATTCCACACATTTTACAATATAATTATATAAAATTTCAAACTCGCATATCTCCGTTACTGTTGAAGATACAGAAGTGATTTTGCACTCAATGGAATCAGGTCGACGCTCTCTATTGGCTCATGGGGAAAATGTAATCCATGTGTAATATTCATGCTTAGTTACCATTGAAACTCTCATAACAATAAATTAAACAATCTATTTAGACGCTATTGTAGTAGTTGTCGAGGAGATTTCAAATATAGATTTTGATTGTTGAAACATTATAAAACAATTGAATTATACACATTTTACGATAGAATTATATAAAATTTCAAACTCGCATATCTCCGTTACTGTTGAAGATACAGAAATGATTTTGCACTCAATGGAATCAGGTCGACGCTCTCTATTGGCTCATGGGGAAAAATGTAATCCATGTGTAATATTCATGCTTAGTTACCATGGAAACTCTCATAACAATAAATTAAACAATCTATTTAGACGCTATTGTAGTATTTGTCGAGGAGATTTCAAATATAGATTTTGATTGTTGAAACATTATAAAACAATCGAATTATACACATTTTACGATAGAATTATATAAAATTTCAAACTCGCATATCTCCGTTACTGTTGAAGATACAGAAGTGATTTTACACTCAATGGAATTACGTCGAACTAACCTAACCTAAAATGACCTGACCTAACCTAACCTAACCTAACTTTACTTAACCTAACCTAACCTAACCTAATAACAATAAAATAAAAACAATCTATTTGTGCCGATTGTAGTCGTTCTCGAGGAGATTTGAAATATAGATTTTGATTGTTGAAACATTATAAAACAATCGAATTCCACACATTTTACAATATAATTATATAAAATTTCAAACTCGTATATCTCCGTTACTATTGAAGATACAGAAGTGACTTTGCACTCAATGGAATCAGGTCGACACTCTCTATTGGCTCATGGGGAAAAATGTAATCCATGTGTAATATTCATGCTTAGTTACCGTGGAAACTCTCATAATAATAAATTAAACAATCTATTTAGACGCTATTGTAGTCGTTGTCGAGGATATTTCAAATATAGATTTTGATTGTAGAAACATTATAAAACAATCGAATTATACACATTTTACGATAGAATTATATAAAATTTCAAACTCGCATATCTCCGTTACTGTTGAAGATACAGAAGTGATTTTACACTCAATGGAATTAGGTCGACCTAACCTAACCTAAACTGACCTGACCTAACCTAACCTAACCTAACTTTACTTAACCTAACCTAACCTAACCTAATAACAATAAAATAAAAACAATCTATTTGTGCCCGATTGTAGTCGTTCTCGAGGAGATTTGAAATATAGATCTTGATTGTTGAAACATTATAAAACAATCTAATTATACACATTTTACGTTAAAATTATATAAAATTTCAAACTCGCATATCTCCGTTACTGTTGAAGATACAGAAGTGATTTTGCACTCAATGGAATCAGGTCGACGCTCTCTATTGGCTCATGGGGAAAATGTAATCCATGTGTAATATTCATGCTTAGTTACCATGGAAACTCTCATAACAATAAATTAAACAATCTATTTAGGCGCTATTTTAGTCGTCCAGTAGATTAAAAATATAGATTTTGATTGTTGAAACATTATAAAACAATCGAATTATGCACTTTTTACGATAGAATTATATAAAATTTCAAACTCGCATATCTCCGTTACTGTTGAAGATACAGAAGTGATTTTACAGTCAATGGAATTAGGTCGACCTAACCTAACCTAAACTGACTTGTCCTAACCTAATCTAACCTAACTTTACTTAACAAAACCTAACCTAACCTAATAACAATAAAATAAAAACAATCTTTTTGTGACGGATTGTAGTCGTTGTCGAGGAGATTTGAAATATAGATTTCGATGGTTGAAACATTATAAAACAATCGAATTCCACACATTTTACAATATAATTATATAAAATTTCAAACTCGCATATCTCCGTTACTGTTGAAGATACAGAAGTGATTTTGCACTCAATGGAATCAGGTCGACGCTCTCTATTGGCTCATGGGGGAAAATGTAATCCATGTGTAATATTCATGCTTAGTTACCGTGGAAACTCTCTTAACAATAAATTAAACAATCTATTTAGACGCTATTGTAGTAGTTGTCGAGGAGATTTCAAATATAGATTTTGATTGTTGAAACATTATAAAGCAATTGAATTATACACATTTTACGATAGAATTATATAAAATTTCAAACTCGCATATCTCCGTTACTGTTGAAGATACAGAAATGATTTTGCACTCAATGGAATCAGGTCGTAGCTCTCTATTGGCTCATGGGGAAAAATGTAATCCATGTGTAATATTCATGCTTAGTTACCATGGAAACTCTCATAACAATAAATTAAACAATCTATTTAAACGCTATTGTAGTATCTGTCGAGGAGATTTCAAATATAGATTTTGATTGTTGAAACATTATAAAACAATCGAATTATACACATTTTACGATAGAATTATATAAAATTTCAAACTCGCATATCTCCGTTACTGTTGAAGATACAGAAGTGATTTTACACTCAATGGAATTAGGTCGAACTATCCTAACCTAAAATGACCTGACCTAACCTAACCTAACCTAACTTTACTTAACCTAACCTAACCTAATCTAATAACAATAAAATAAAAACAATCTATTTGTGCCGATTGTAGTCGTTCTTGAGGAGATTTGAAATATAGATTTTGATTGTAGAAACATTATAAAACAATCGAATTATACACTTTTTACGATAGAATTATATAAAATTTCAAACTCGCATATCTCCGTTACTGTTGAAGATACAGAAGTGATTTTACACTCAATGGAATTAGGTCGACCTAACCTAACCTAAACTGACCTGACCTAACCTAACCTAACCTAACTTTACTTAACCTAACCTAACCTAACCTAATAACAATAAAATAAAAACAATCTATTTGTGCCCGATTGTAGTCGTTCTCGAGGAGATTTGAAATATAGATCTTGATTGTTGAAACATTATAAAACAATCTAATTATACACATTTTACGTTAAAATTATATAAAATTTCAAACTCGCATATCTCCGTTACTGTTGAAGATACAGAAGTGATTTTGCACTCAATGGAATCAGGTCGACGCTCTCTATTGGCTCATGGGGAAAATGTAATCCATGTGTAATATTCATGCTTAGTTACCATGGAAACTCTCATAACAATAAATTAAACAATCTATTTAGGCGCTATTTTAGTCGTCCAGTAGATTAAAAATATAGATTTTGATTGTTGAAACATTATAAAACAATCGAATTATGCACTTTTTACGATAGAATTATATAAAATTTCAAACTCGCATATCTCCGTTACTGTTGAAGATACAGAAGTGATTTTACAGTCAATGGAATTAGGTCGACCTAACCTAACCTAAACTGACTTGTCCTAACCTAATCTAACCTAACTTTACTTAACAAAACCTAACCTAACCTAATAACAATAAAATAAAAACAATCTTTTTGTGACGGATTGTAGTCGTTGTCGAGGAGATTTGAAATATAGATTTCGATGGTTGAAACATTATAAAACAATCGAATTCCACACATTTTACAATGTAATAATATAAAATTTCAAACTCGTATATCTCCGTTACTATTAAAGATACAGAAGTGACTTTGCACTCAATGGAATCAGGTCGACGCTCTCTATTGGCTCATGGGGGAAAATGTAATCCATGTGTAATATTCATGCTTAGTTACCGTGGAAACTCTCATAATAATAAATTAAACAATCTATTTAGACGCTATTGTAGTCGTTGTCGAGGATATTTCAAATATAGATTTTGATTGAAGAAACATTATAAAACAATCGAATTATACACATTTTACGATAGAATTATATAAAATTTCAAACTCGCATATCTCCGTTACTGTTGAAGATACAGAAGTGATTTTACAGTCAATGGAATTAGGTCGACCTAACCTAACCTAAACTGACCTGACCTAACCTAACCTAACCTAACCTAACCTAACTTTACATAACCTAACCTAACCTAACCTAATAACAATAAAATAAAAACAATCTATTTAGGCGCTATTTTAGTCGTCCAGGAGATCAAAAATATAGATTTTGATTGTTGAAACATTATAAAACAATCGAATTATACACTTTTTACGATAGAATTATATAAAATTTCAAACTCGCATATCTCCGTTACTGTTGAAGATACAGAACTGATTTTACAGTCAATGGAATTAGGTCGACCTAACCTAACCTAACTGACTTGACCTAACCTAATCTAACCTAACTTTACTTAACAAAACCTAACCTAACCTAATAACAATAAAATAAAAACAATCTTTTTGTGACGGATTGTAGTCGTTGTCGAGGAGATTTGAAATATAGATTTCGATGGTTGAAACATTATAAAACAATCGAATTCCACACATTTTACAATATAATTATATAAAATTTCAAACTCGCATATCTCCGTTACTGTTGAAGATACAGAAGTGATTTTGCACTCAATGGAATCAGGTCGACGCTCTCTATTGGCTCATGGGGAAAATGTAATCCATGTGTAATATTCATGCTTAGTTACCATTGAAACTCTCATAACAATAAATTAAACAATCTATTTAGACGCTATTGTAGTAGTTGTCGAGGAGATTTCAAATATAGATTTTGATTGTTGAAACATTATAAAACAATTGAATTATACACATTTTACGATAGAATTATATAAAATTTCAAACTCGCATATCTCCGTTACTGTTGAAGATACAGAAATGATTTTGCACTCAATGGAATCAGGTCGACGCTCTCTATTGGCTCATGGGGAAAAATGTAATCCATGTGTAATATTCATGCTTAGTTACCATGGAAACTCTCATAACAATAAATTAAACAATCTATTTAGACGCTATTGTAGTATTTGTCGAGGAGATTTCAAATATAGATTTTGATTGTTGAAACATTATAAAACAATCGAATTATACACATTTTACGATAGAATTATATAAAATTTCAAACTCGCATATCTCCGTTACTGTTGAAGATACAGAAGTGATTTTACACTCAATGGAATTAGGTCGAACTAACCTAACCTAAAATGACCTGACCTAACCTAACCTAACCTAACTTTACTTAACCTAACCTAACCTAACCTAATAACAATAAAATAAAAACAATCTATTTGTGCCGATTGTAGTCGTTCTCGAGGAGATTTGAAATATAGATTTTGATTGTTGAAACATTATAAAACAATCGAATTCCACACATTTTACAATATAATTATATAAAATTTCAAACTCGTATATCTCCGTTACTATTGAAGATACAGAAGTGACTTTGCACTCAATGGAATCAGGTCGACACTCTCTATTGGCTCATGGGGAAAAATGTAATCCATGTGTAATATTCATGCTTAGTTACCGTGGAAACTCTCATAATAATAAATTAAACAATCTATTTAGACGCTATTGTAGTCGTTGTCGAGGATATTTCAAATATAGATTTTGATTGTAGAAACATTATAAAACAATCGAATTATACACATTTTACGATAGAATTATATAAAATTTCAAACTCGCATATCTCCGTTACTGTTGAAGATACAGAAGTGATTTTACACTCAATGGAATTAGGTCGACCTAACCTAACCTAAACTGACCTGACCTAACCTAACCTAACCTAACTTTACTTAACCTAACCTAACCTAACCTAATAACAATAAAATAAAAACAATCTATTTGTGCCGATTGTAGTCGTTCTCGAGGAGATTTGAAATATAGATTTTGATTGTTGAAACATTATAAAACAATCGAATTCCACACATTTTACAATATAATTATATAAAATTTCAAACTCGTATATCTCCGTTACTATTGAAGATACAGAAGTGACTTTGCACTCAATGGAATCAGGTCGACACTCTCTATTGGCTCATGGGGAAAAATGTAATCCATGTGTAATATTCATGCTTAGTTACCGTGGAAACTCTCATAATAATAAATTAAACAATCTATTTAGACGCTATTGTAGTCGTTGTCGAGGATATTTCAAATATAGATTTTGATTGTAGAAACATTATAAAACAATCGAATTATACACATTTTACGATAGAATTATATAAAATTTCAAACTCGCATATCTCCGTTACTGTTGAAGATACAGAAGTGATTTTACACTCAATGGAATTAGGTCGACCTAACCTAACCTAAACTGACCTGACCTAACCTAACCTAACCTAACTTTACTTAACCTAACCTAACCTAACCTAATAACAATAAAATAAAAACAATCTATTTGTGCCCGATTGTAGTCGTTCTCGAGGAGATTTGAAATATAGATCTTGATTGTTGAAACATTATAAAACAATCTAATTATACACATTTTACGTTAAAATTATATAAAATTTCAAACTCGCATATCTCCGTTACTGTTGAAGATACAGAAGTGATTTTGCACTCAATGGAATCAGGTCGACGCTCTCTATTGGCTCATGGGGAAAATGTAATCCATGTGTAATATTCATGCTTAGTTACCATGGAAACTCTCATAACAATAAATTAAACAATCTATTTAGGCGCTATTTTAGTCGTCCAGTAGATTAAAAATATAGATTTTGATTGTTGAAACATTATAAAACAATCGAATTATGCACTTTTTACGATAGAATTATATAAAATTTCAAACTCGCATATCTCCGTTACTGTTGAAGATACAGAAGTGATTTTACAGTCAATGGAATTAGGTCGACCTAACCTAACCTAAACTGACTTGTCCTAACCTAATCTAACCTAACTTTACTTAACAAAACCTAACCTAACCTAATAACAATAAAATAAAAACAATCTTTTTGTGACGGATTGTAGTCGTTGTCGAGGAGATTTGAAATATAGATTTCGATGGTTGAAACATTATAAAACAATCGAATTCCACACATTTTACAATAGAATTATATAAAATTTCAAACTCGCATATCTCCGTTACTGTTGAAGATACAGAAATGATTTTGCACTCAATGGAATCAGGTCGTAGCTCTCTATTGGCTCATGGGGAAAAATGTAATCCATGTGTAATATTCATGCTTAGTTACCATGGAAACTCTCATAACAATAAATTAAACAATCTATTTAAACGCTATTGTAGTATCTGTCGAGGAGATTTCAAATATAGATTTTGATTGTTGAAACATTATAAAACAATCGAATTATACACATTTTACGATAGAATTATATAAAATTTCAAACTCGCATATCTCCGTTACTGTTGAAGATACAGAAGTGATTTTACACTCAATGGAATTAGGTCGAACTAACCTAACCTAAAATGACCTGACCTAACCTAACCTAACCTAACTTTACTTAACCTAACCTAACCTAATCTAATAACAATAAAATAAAAACAATCTATTTGTGCCGATTGTAGTCGTTCTTGAGGAGATTTGAAATATAGATTTTGATTGTAGAAACATTATAAAACAATCGAATTATACACATTTTACGATAGAATTATATAAAATTTCAAACTCGCATATCTCCGTTACTGTTGAAGATACAGAAGTGATTTTACACTCAATGGAATTAGGTCGACCTAACCTAACCTAAACTGACCTGACCTAACCTAACCTAACCTAACTTTACTTAACCTAACCTAACCTAACCTAATAACAATAAAATAAAAACAATCTATTTGTGCCCGATTGTAGTCGTTCTCGAGGAGATTTGAAATATAGATCTTGATTGTTGAAACATTATAAAACAATCTAATTATACACATTTTACGTTAAAATTATATAAAATTTCAAACTCGCATATCTCCGTTACTGTTGAAGATACAGAAGTGATTTTGCACTCAATGGAATCAGGTCGACGCTCTCTATTGGCTCATGGGGAAAATGTAATCCATGTGTAATATTCATGCTTAGTTACCATGGAAACTCTCATAACAATAAATTAAACAATCTATTTAGGCGCTATTTTAGTCGTCCAGTAGATTAAAAATATAGATTTTGATTGTTGAAACATTATAAAACAATCGAATTATGCACTTTTTACGATAGAATTATATAAAATTTCAAACTCGCATATCTCCGTTACTGTTGAAGATACAGAAGTGATTTTACAGTCAATGGAATTAGGTCGACCTAACCTAACCTAAACTGACTTGTCCTAACCTAATCTAACCTAACTTTACTTAACAAAACCTAACCTAACCTAATAACAATAAAATAAAAACAATCTTTTTGTGACGGATTGTAGTCGTTGTCGAGGAGATTTGAAATATAGATTTCGATGGTTGAAACATTATAAAACAATCGAATTCCACACATTTTACAATATAATTATATAAAATTTCAAACTCGCATATCTCCGTTACTGTTGAAGATACAGAAGTGATTTTGCACTCAATGGAATCAGGTCGACGCTCTCTATTGGCTCATGGGGGAAAATGTAATCCATGTGTAATATTCATGCTTAGTTACCGTGGAAACTCTCTTAACAATAAATTAAACAATCTATTTAGACGCTATTGTAGTAGTTGTCGAGGAGATTTCAAATATAGATTTTGATTGTTGAAACATTATAAAACAATTGAATTATACACATTTTACGATAGAATTATATAAAATTTCAAACTCGCATATCTCCGTTACTGTTGAAGATACAGAAATGATTTTGCACTCAATGGAATCAGGTCGTAGCTCTCTATTGGCTCATGGGGAAAAATGTAATCCATGTGTAATATTCATGCTTAGTTACCATGGAAACTCTCATAACAATAAATTAAACAATCTATTTAAACGCTATTGTAGTATCTGTCGAGGAGATTTCAAATATAGATTTTGATTGTTGAAACATTATAAAACAATCGAATTATACACATTTTACGATAGAATTATATAAAATTTCAAACTCGCATATCTCCGTTACTGTTGAAGATACAGAAGTGATTTTACACTCAATGGAATTAGGTCGAACTAACCTAACCTAAAATGACCTGACCTAACCTAACCTAACCTAACTTTACTTAACCTAACCTAACCTAATCTAATAACAATAAAATAAAAACAATCTATTTGTGCCGATTGTAGTCGTTCTTGAGGAGATTTGAAATATAGATTTTGATTGTAGAAACATTATAAAACAATCGAATTATACACATTTTACGATAGAATTATATAAAATTTCAAACTCGCATATCTCCGTTACTGTTGAAGATACAGAAGTGATTTTACACTCAATGGAATTAGGTCGACCTAACCTAACCTAAACTGACCTGACCTAACCTAACCTAACCTAACTTTACTTAACCTAACCTAACCTAACCTAATAACAATAAAATAAAAACAATCTATTTGTGCCCGATTGTAGTCGTTCTCGAGGAGATTTGAAATATAGATCTTGATTGTTGAAACATTATAAAACAATCTAATTATACACATTTTACGTTAAAATTATATAAAATTTCAAACTCGCATATCTCCGTTACTGTTGAAGATACAGAAGTGATTTTGCACTCAATGGAATCAGGTCGACGCTCTCTATTGGCTCATGGGGAAAATGTAATCCATGTGTAATATTCATGCTTAGTTACCATGGAAACTCTCATAACAATAAATTAAACAATCTATTTAGGCGCTATTTTAGTCGTCCAGTAGATTAAAAATATAGATTTTGATTGTTGAAACATTATAAAACAATCGAATTATGCACTTTTTACGATAGAATTATATAAAATTTCAAACTCGCATATCTCCGTTACTGTTGAAGATACAGAAGTGATTTTACAGTCAATGGAATTAGGTCGACCTAACCTAACCTAAACTGACTTGTCCTAACCTAATCTAACCTAACTTTACTTAACAAAACCTAACCTAACCTAATAACAATAAAATAAAAACAATCTTTTTGTGACGGATTGTAGTCGTTGTCGAGGAGATTTGAAATATAGATTTCGATGGTTGAAACATTATAAAACAATCGAATTCCACACATTTTACAATATAATTATATAAAATTTCAAACTCGCATATCTCCGTTACTGTTGAAGATACAGAAGTGATTTTGCACTCAATGGAATCAGGTCGACGCTCTCTATTGGCTCATTTGGGAAAATGTAATCCATGTGTAATATTCATGCTTAGTTACCATGGAAACTCTCATAACAATAAATTAAACAATCTATTTAAACGCTATTGTAGTATCTGTCGAGGAGATTTCAAATATAGATTTTGATTGTTGAAACATTATAAAACAATCGAATTATACACATTTTACGATAGAATTATATAAAATTTCAAACTCGCATATCTCCGTTACTGTTGAAGATACAGAAGTGATTTTACACTCAATGGAATTAGGTCGAACTAACCTAACCTAAAATGACCTGACCTAACCTAACCTAACCTAACTTTACTTAACCTAACCTAACCTAATCTAATAACAATAAAATAAAAACAATCTATTTGTGCCGATTGTAGTCGTTCTTGAGGAGATTTGAAATATAGATTTTGATTGTAGAAACATTATAAAACAATCGAATTATACACATTTTACGATAGAATTATATAAAATTTCAAACTCGCATATCTCCGTTACTGTTGAAGATACAGAAGTGATTTTACACTCAATGGAATTAGGTCGACCTAACCTAACCTAAACTGACCTGACCTAACCTAACCTAACCTAACTTTACTTAACCTAACCTAACCTAACCTAATAACAATAAAATAAAAACAATCTATTTGTGCCCGATTGTAGTCGTTCTCGAGGAGATTTGAAATATAGATCTTGATTGTTGAAACATTATAAAACAATCTAATTATACACATTTTACGTTAAAATTATATAAAATTTCAAACTCGCATATCTCCGTTACTGTTGAAGATACAGAAGTGATTTTGCACTCAATGGAATCAGGTCGACGCTCTCTATTGGCTCATGGGGAAAATGTAATCCATGTGTAATATTCATGCTTAGTTACCATGGAAACTCTCATAACAATAAATTAAACAATCTATTTAGGCGCTATTTTAGTCGTCCAGTAGATTAAAAATATAGATTTTGATTGTTGAAACATTATAAAACAATCGAATTATGCACTTTTTACGATAGAATTATATAAAATTTCAAACTCGCATATCTCCGTTACTGTTGAAGATACAGAAGTGATTTTACAGTCAATGGAATTAGGTCGACCTAACCTAACCTAAACTGACTTGTCCTAACCTAATCTAACCTAACTTTACTTAACAAAACCTAACCTAACCTAATAACAATAAAATAAAAACAATCTTTTTGTGACGGATTGTAGTCGTTGTCGAGGAGATTTGAAATATAGATTTCGATGGTTGAAACATTATAAAACAATCGAATTCCACACATTTTACAATATAATTATATAAAATTTCAAACTCGCATATCTCCGTTACTGTTGAAGATACAGAAGTGATTTTGCACTCAATGGAATCAGGTCGACGCTCTCTATTGGCTCATGGGGGAAAATGTAATCCATGTGTAATATTCATGCTTAGTTACCGTGGAAACTCTCTTAACAATAAATTAAACAATCTATTTAGACGCTATTGTAGTAGTTGTCGAGGAGATTTCAAATATAGATTTTGATTGTTGAAACATTATAAAACAATTGAATTATACACATTTTACGATAGAATTATATAAAATTTCAAACTCGCATATCTCCGTTACTGTTGAAGATACAGAAATGATTTTGCACTCAATGGAATCAGGTCGTAGCTCTCTATTGGCTCATGGGGAAAAATGTAATCCATGTGTAATATTCATGCTTAGTTACCATGGAAACTCTCATAACAATAAATTAAACAATCTATTTAGACGCTATTGTAGTATCTGTCGAGGAGATTTCAAATATAGATTTTGATTGTTGAAACATTATAAAACAATCGAATTATACACATTTTACGATAGAATTATATAAAATTTCAAACTCGCATATCTCCGTTACTGTTGAAGATACAGAAGTGATTTTACACTCAATGGAATTAGGTCGAACTAACCTAACCTAAGATGACCTGACCTAACCTAACCTAACCTAACTTTACTTAACCTAACCTAACCTAATCTAATAACAATAAAAAAAAAACAATCTATTTGTGCCGATTGTAGTCGTTCTTGAGGAGATTTGAAATATAGATTTTGATTGTTGAAACATTATAAAACAATCGAATTCCACACATTTTACAATGTAATAATATAAAATTTCAAACTCGTATATCTCCGTTACTATTAAAGATACAGAAGTGACTTTGCACTCAATGGAATCAGGTCGACGCTCTCTATTGGCTCATGGGGAAAATGTAATCCATGTGTAATATTCATGCTTAGTTACCATTGAAACTCTCATAACAATAAATTAAACAATCTATTTAGACGCTATTGTAGTAGTTGTCGAGGAGATTTCAAATATAGATTTTGATTGTTGAAACATTATAAAACAATTGAATTATACACATTTTACGATAGAATTATATAAAATTTCAAACTCGCATATCTCCGTTACTGTTGAAGATACAGAAATGATTTTGCACTCAATGGAATCAGGTCGACGCTCTCTATTGGCTCATGGGGAAAAATGTAATCCATGTGTAATATTCATGCTTAGTTACCATGGAAACTCTCATAACAATAAATTAAACAATCTATTTAGACGCTATTGTAGTATCTGTCGAGGAGATTTCAAATATAGATTTTGATTGTTGAAACATTATAAAACAATCGAATTATACACATTTTACGATAGAATTATATAAAATTTCAAACTCGCATATCTCCGTTACTGTTGAAGATACAGAAGTGATTTTACACTCAATGGAATTAGGTCGAACTAACCTAACCTAAAATGACCTGACCTAACCTAACCTAACCTAACTTTACTTAACCTAACCTAACCTAATCTAATAACAATAAAATAAAAACAATCTATTTGTGCCGATTGTAGTCGTTCTTGAGGAGATTTGAAATATAGATTTTGATTGTTGAAACATTATAAAACAATCGAATTCCACACATTTTACAATGTAATAATATAAAATTTCAAACTCGTATATCTCCGTTACTATTAAAGATACAGAAGTGACTTTGCACTCAATGGAATCAGGTCGACGCTCTCTATTGGCTCATGGGGGAAAATGTAATCCATGTGTAATATTCATGCTTAGTTACCGTGGAAACTCTCATAATAATAAATTAAACAATCTATTTAGACGCTATTGTAGTCGTTGTCGAGGATATTTCAAATATAGATTTTGATTGAAGAAACATTATAAAACAATCGAATTATACACATTTTACGATAGAATTATATAAAATTTCAAACTCGCATATCTCCGTTACTGTTGAAGATACAGAAGTGATTTTACAGTCAATGGAATTAGGTCGACCTAACCTAACCTAAACTGACCTGACCTAACCTAACCTAACCTAACCTAACTTTACATAACCTAACCTAACCTAACCTAATAACAATAAAATAAAAACAATCTATTTAGGCGCTATTTTAGTCGTCCAGGAGATCAAAAATATAGATTTTGATTGTTGAAACATTATAAAACAATCGAATTATACACTTTTTACGATAGAATTATATAAAATTTCAAACTCGCATATCTCCGTTACTGTTGAAGATACAGAACTGATTTTACAGTCAATGGAATTAGGTCGACCTAACCTAACCTAACTGACTTGACCTAACCTAATCTAACCTAACTTTACTTAACAAAACCTAACCTAACCTAATAACAATAAAATAAAAACAATCTTTTTGTGACGGATTGTAGTCGTTGTCGAGGAGATTTGAAATATAGATTTCGATGGTTGAAACATTATAAAACAATCGAATTCCACACATTTTACAATATAATTATATAAAATTTCAAACTCGCATATCTCCGTTACTGTTGAAGATACAGAAGTGATTTTGCACTCAATGGAATCAGGTCGACGCTCTCTATTGGCTCATGATGAAAATGTAATCCATGTGTAATATTCATGCTTAGTTACCATTGAAACTCTCATAACAATAAATTAAACAATCTATTTAGACGCTATTGTAGTAGTTGTCGAGGAGATTTCAAATATAGATTTTGATTGTTGAAACATTATAAAACAATTGAATTATACACATTTTACGATAGAATTATATAAAATTTCAAACTCGCATATCTCCGTTACTGTTGAAGATACAGAAATGATTTTGCACTCAATGGAATCAGGTCGACGCTCTCTATTGGCTCATGGGGAAAAATGTAATCCATGTGTAATATTCATGCTTAGTTACCATGGAAACTCTCATAACAATAAATTAAACAATCTATTTAGACGCTATTGTAGTATTTGTCGAGGAGATTTCAAATATAGATTTTGATTGTTGAAACATTATAAAACAATCGAATTATACACATTTTACGATAGAATTATATAAAATTTCAAACTCGCATATCTCCGTTACTGTTGAAGATACAGAAATGATTTTACACTCAATGGAATTAGGTCGAACTAACCTAACCTAAAATGACCTGACCTAACCTAACCTAACCTAACTTTACTTAACCTAACCTAACCTAATCTAATAACAATAAAATAAAAACAATCTATTTGTGCCGATTGTAGTCGTTCTTGAGGAGATTTGAAATATAGATTTTGATTGTAGAAACATTATAAAACAATCGAATTATACACATTTTACGATAGAATTATATAAAATTTCAAACTCGCATATCTCCGTTACTGTTGAAGATACAGAAGTGATTTTACACTCAATGGAATTAGGTCGACCTAACCTAACCTAAACTGACCTGACCTAACCTAACCTAACCTAACTTTACTTAACCTAACCTAACCTAACCTAATAACAATAAAATAAAAACAATCTATTTGTGCCCGATTGTAGTCGTTCTCGAGGAGATTTGAAATATAGATCTTGATTGTTGAAACATTATAAAACAATCTAATTATACACATTTTACGTTAAAATTATATAAAATTTCAAACTCGCATATCTCCGTTACTGTTGAAGATACAGAAGTGATTTTGCACTCAATGGAATCAGGTCGACGCTCTCTATTGGCTCATGGGGAAAATGTAATCCATGTGTAATATTCATGCTTAGTTACCATGGAAACTCTCATAACAATAAATTAAACAATCTATTTAGGCGCTATTTTAGTCGTCCAGTAGATTAAAAATATAGATTTTGATTGTTGAAACATTATAAAACAATCGAATTATGCACTTTTTACGATAGAATTATATAAAATTTCAAACTCGCATATCTCCGTTACTGTTGAAGATACAGAAGTGATTTTACAGTCAATGGAATTAGGTCGACCTAACCTAACCTAAACTGACTTGTCCTAACCTAATCTAACCTAACTTTACATAACAAAACCTAACCTAACCTAATAACAATAAAATAAAAACAATCTTTTTGTGACGGATTGTAGTCGTTGTCGAGGAGATTTGAAATATAGATTTCGATGGTTGAAACATTATAAAACAATCGAATTCCACACATTTTACAATATAATTATATAAAATTTCAAACTCGCATATCTCCGTTACTGTTGAAGATACAGAAGTGATTTTGCACTCAATGGAATCAGGTCGACGCTCTCTATTGGCTCATGGGGGAAAATGTAATCCATGTGTAATATTCATGCTTAGTTACCGTGGAAACTCTCTTAACAATAAATTAAACAATCTATTTAGACGCTATTGTAGTAGTTGTCGAGGAGATTTCAAATATAGATTTTGATTGTTGAAACATTATAAAACAATTGAATTATACACATTTTACGATAGAATTATATAAAATTTCAAACTCGCATATCTCCGTTACTGTTGAAGATACAGAAATGATTTTGCACTCAATGGAATCAGGTCGTAGCTCTCTATTGGCTCATGGGGAAAAATGTAATCCATGTGTAATATTCATGCTTAGTTACCATGGAAACTCTCATAACAATAAATTAAACAATCTATTTAGACGCTATTGTAGTATCTGTCGAGGAGATTTCAAATATAGATTTTGATTGTTGAAACATTATAAAACAATCGAATTATACACATTTTACGATAGAATTATATAAAATTTCAAACTCGCATATCTCCGTTACTGTTGAAGATACAGAAGTGATTTTACACTCAATGGAATTAGGTCGAACTAACCTAACCTAAAATGACCTGACCTAACCTAACCTAACCTAACTTTACTTAACCTAACGTAACCTAATCTAATAACAATAAAAAAAAACAATCTATTTGTGCCGATTGTAGTCGTTCTTGAGGAGATTTGAAATATAGATTTTGATTGTTGAAACATTATAAAACAATCGAATTCCACACATTTTACAATGTAATAATATAAAATTTCAAACTCGTATATCTCCGTTACTATTAAAGATACAGAAGTGACTTTGCACTCAATGGAATCAGGTCGACGCTCTCTATTGGCTCATGGGGGAAAATGTAATCCATGTGTAATATTCATGCTTAGTTACCGTGGAAACTCTCATAATAATAAATTAAACAATCTATTTAGACGCTATTGTAGTCGTTGTCGAGGATATTTCAAATATAGATTTTGATTGAAGAAACATTATAAAACAATCGAATTATACACATTTTACGATAGAATTATATAAAATTTCAAACTCGCATATCTCCGTTACTGTTGAAGATACAGAAGTGATTTTACAGTCAATGGAATTAGGTCGACCTAACCTAACCTAAACTGACCTGACCTAACCTAACCTAACCTAACCTAACTTTACATAACCTAACCTAACCTAACCTAATAACAATAAAATAAAAACAATCTATTTAGGCGCTATTTTAGTCGTCCAGGAGATCAAAAATATAGATTTTGATTGTTGAAACATTATAAAACAATCGAATTATACACTTTTTACGATAGAATTATATAAAATTTCAAACTCGCATATCTCCGTTACTGTTGAAGATACAGAACTGATTTTACAGTCAATGGAATTAGGTCGACCTAACCTAACCTAACTGACTTGACCTAACCTAATCTAACCTAACTTTACTTAACAAAACCTAACCTAACCTAATAACAATAAAATAAAAACAATCTTTTTGTGACGGATTGTAGTCGTTGTCGAGGAGATTTGAAATATAGATTTCGATGGTTGAAACATTATAAAACAATCGAATTCCACACATTTTACAATATAATTATATAAAATTTCAAACTCGCATATCTCCGTTACTGTTGAAGATACAGAAGTGATTTTGCACTCAATGGAATCAGGTCGACGCTCTCTATTGGCTCATGGGGAAAATGTAATCCATGTGTAATATTCATGCTTAGTTACCATTGAAACTCTCATAACAATAAATTAAACAATCTATTTAGACGCTATTGTAGTAGTTGTCGAGGAGATTTCAAATATAGATTTTGATTGTTGAAACATTATAAAACAATTGAATTATACACATTTTACGATAGAATTATATAAAATTTCAAACTCGCATATCTCCGTTACTGTTGAAGATACAGAAATGATTTTGCACTCAATGGAATCAGGTCGACGCTCTCTATTGGCTCATGGGGAAAAATGTAATCCATGTGTAATATTCATGCTTAGTTACCATGGAAACTCTCATAACAATAAATTAAACAATCTATTTAGACGCTATTGTAGTATCTGTCGAGGAGATTTCAAATATAGATTTTGATTGTTGAAACATTATAAAACAATCGAATTATACACATTTTACGATAGAATTATATAAAATTTCAAACTCGCATATCTCCGTTACTGTTGAAGATACAGAAGTGATTTTACACTCAATGGAATTAGGTCGAACTAACCTAACCTAAAATGACCTGACCTAACCTAACCTAACCTAACTTTACTTAACCTAACCTAACCTAATCTAATAACAATAAAATAAAAACAATCTATTTGTGCCGATTGTAGTCGTTCTTGAGGAGATTTGAAATATAGATTTTGATTGTTGAAACATTATAAAACAATCGAATTCCACACATTTTACAATGTAATAATATAAAATTTCAAACTCGTATATCTCCGTTACTATTAAAGATACAGAAGTGACTTTGCACTCAATGGAATCAGGTCGACGCTCTCTATTGGCTCATGGGGGAAAATGTAATCCATGTGTAATATTCATGCTTAGTTACCGTGGAAACTCTCATAATAATAAATTAAACAATCTATTTAGACGCTATTGTAGTCGTTGTCGAGGATATTTCAAATATAGATTTTGATTGAAGAAACATTATAAAACAATCGAATTATACACATTTTACGATAGAATTATATAAAATTTCAAACTCGCATATCTCCGTTACTGTTGAAGATACAGAAGTGATTTTACAGTCAATGGAATTAGGTCGACCTAACCTAACCTAAACTGACCTGACCTAACCTAACCTAACCTAACCTAACTTTACATAACCTAACCTAACCTAACCTAATAACAATAAAATAAAAACAATCTATTTAGGCGCTATTTTAGTCGTCCAGGAGATCAAAAATATAGATTTTGATTGTTGAAACATTATAAAACAATCGAATTATACACTTTTTACGATAGAATTATATAAAATTTCAAACTCGCATATCTCCGTTACTGTTGAAGATACAGAACTGATTTTACAGTCAATGGAATTAGGTCGACCTAACCTAACCTAACTGACTTGACCTAACCTAATCTAACCTAACTTTACTTAACAAAACCTAACCTAACCTAATAACAATAAAATAAAAACAATCTTTTTGTGACGGATTGTAGTCGTTGTCGAGGAGATTTGAAATATAGATTTCGATGGTTGAAACATTATAAAACAATCGAATTCCACACATTTTACAATATAATTATATAAAATTTCAAACTCGCATATCTCCGTTACTGTTGAAGATACAGAAGTGATTTTGCACTCAATGGAATCAGGTCGACGCTCTCTATTGGCTCATGGGGAAAATGTAATCCATGTGTAATATTCATGCTTAGTTACCATTGAAACTCTCATAACAATAAATTAAACAATCTATTTAGACGCTATTGTAGTAGTTGTCGAGGAGATTTCAAATATAGATTTTGATTGTTGAAACATTATAAAACAATTGAATTATACACATTTTACGATAGAATTATATAAAATTTCAAACTCGCATATCTCCGTTACTGTTGAAGATACAGAAATGATTTTGCACTCAATGGAATCAGGTCGACGCTCTCTATTGGCTCATGGGGAAAAATGTAATCCATGTGTAATATTCATGCTTAGTTACCATGGAAACTCTCATAACAATAAATTAAACAATCTATTTAGACGCTATTGTAGTATTTGTCGAGGAGATTTCAAATATAGATTTTGATTGTTGAAACATTATAAAACAATCGAATTATACACATTTTACGATAGAATTATATAAAATTTCAAACTCGCATATCTCCGTTACTGTTGAAGATACAGAAGTGATTTTACACTCAATGGAATTAGGTCGAACTAACCTAACCTAAAATGACCTGACCTAACCTAACCTAACCTAACTTTACTTAACCTAACCTAACCTAACCTAATAACAATAAAATAAAAACAATCTATTTGTGCCCGATTGTAGTCGTTCTCGAGGAGATTTGAAATATAGATCTTGATTGTTGAAACATTATAAAACAATCTAATTATACACATTTTACGTTAAAATTATATAAAATTTCAAACTCGCATATCTCCGTTACTGTTGAAGATACAGAAGTGATTTTGCACTCAATGGAATCAGGTCGACGCTCTCTATTGGCTCATGGGGAAAATGTAATCCATGTGTAATATTCATGCTTAGTTACCATGGAAACTCTCATAACAATAAATTAAACAATCTATTTAGGCGCTATTTTAGTCGTCCAGTAGATTAAAAATATAGATTTTGATTGTTGAAACATTATAAAACAATCGAATTATGCACTTTTTACGATAGAATTATATAAAATTTCAAACTCGCATATCTCCGTTACTGTTGAAGATACAGAAGTGATTTTACAGTCAATGGAATTAGGTCGACCTAACCTAACCTAAACTGACTTGTCCTAACCTAATCTAACCTAACTTTACTTAACAAAACCTAACCTAACCTAATAACAATAAAATAAAAACAATCTTTTTGTGACGGATTGTAGTCGTTGTCGAGGAGATTTGAAATATAGATTTCGATGGTTGAAACATTATAAAACAATCGAATTCCACACATTTTACAATATAATTATATAAAATTTCAAACTCGCATATCTCCGTTACTGTTGAAGATACAGAAGTGATTTTGCACTCAATGGAATCAGGTCGACGCTCTCTATTGGCTCATGGGGGAAAATGTAATCCATGTGTAATATTCATGCTTAGTTACCGTGGAAACTCTCTTAACAATAAATTAAACAATCTATTTAGACGCTATTGTAGTAGTTGTCGAGGAGATTTCAAATATAGATTTTGATTGTTGAAACATTATAAAACAATTGAATTATACACATTTTACGATAGAATTATATAAAATTTCAAACTCGCATATCTCCGTTACTGTTGAAGATACAGAAATGATTTTGCACTCAATGGAATCAGGTCGTAGCTCTCTATTGGCTCATGGGGAAAAATGTAATCCATGTGTAATATTCATGCTTAGTTACCATGGAAACTCTCATAACAATAAATTAAACAATCTATTTAGACGCTATTGTAGTATCTGTCGAGGAGATTTCAAATATAGATTTTGATTGTTGAAACATTATAAAACAATCGAATTATACACATTTTACGATAGAATTATATAAAATTTCAAACTCGCATATCTCCGTTACTGTTGAAGATACAGAAGTGATTTTACACTCAATGGAATTAGGTCGAACTAACCTAACCTAAAATGACCTGACCTAACCTAACCTAACCTAACTTTACTTAACCTAACCTAACCTAATCTTATAACTATAAAATAAAAACAATCTATTTGTGCCGATTGTAGTCGTTCTTGAGGAGATTTGAAATATAGATTTTGATTGTTGAAACATTATAAAACAATCGAATTCCACACATTTTACAATGTAATAATATAAAATTTCAAACTCGTATATCTCCGTTACTATTAAAGATACAGAAGTGACTTTGCACTCAATGGAATCAGGTCGACGCTCTCTATTGGCTCATGGGGGAAAATGTAATCCATGTGTAATATTCATGCTTAGTTACCGTGGAAACTCTCATAATAATAAATTAAACAATCTATTTAGACGCTATTGTAGTCGTTGTCGAGGATATTTCAAATATAGATTTTGATTGAAGAAACATTATAAAACAATCGAATTATACACATTTTACGATAGAATTATATAAAATTTCAAACTCGCATATCTCCGTTACTGTTGAAGATACAGAAGTGATTTTACAGTCAATGGAATTAGGTCGACCTAACCTAACCTAAACTGACCTGACCTAACCTAACCTAACCTAACCTAACTTTACATAACCTAACCTAACCTAACCTAATAACAATAAAATAAAAACAATCTATTTAGGCGCTATTTTAGTCGTCCAGGAGATCAAAAATATAGATTTTGATTGTTGAAACATTATAAAACAATCGAATTATACACTTTTTACGATAGAATTATATAAAATTTCAAACTCGCATATCTCCGTTACTGTTGAAGATACAGAACTGATTTTACAGTCAATGGAATTAGGTCGACCTAACCTAACCTAACTGACTTGACCTAACCTAATCTAACCTAACTTTACTTAACAAAACCTAACCTAACCTAATAACAATAAAATAAAAACAATCTTTTTGTGACGGATTGTAGTCGTTGTCGAGGAGATTTGAAATATAGATTTCGATGGTTGAAACATTATAAAACAATCGAATTCCACACATTTTACAATATAATTATATAAAATTTCAAACTCGCATATCTCCGTTACTGTTGAAGATACAGAAGTGATTTTGCACTCAATGGAATCAGGTCGACGCTCTCTATTGGCTCATGGGGAAAATGTAATCCATGTGTAATATTCATGCTTAGTTACCATTGAAACTCTCATAACAATAAATTAAACAATCTATTTAGACGCTATTGTAGTAGTTGTCGAGGAGATTTCAAATATAGATTTTGATTGTTGAAACATTATAAAACAATTGAATTATACACATTTTACGATAGAATTATATAAAATTTCAAACTCGCATATCTCCGTTACTGTTGAAGATACAGAAATGATTTTGCACTCAATGGAATCAGGTCGACGCTCTCTATTGGCTCATGGGGAAAAATGTAATCCATGTGTAATATTCATGCTTAGTTACCATGGAAACTCTCATAACAATAAATTAAACAATCTATTTAGACGCTATTGTAGTATTTGTCGAGGAGATTTCAAATATAGATTTTGATTGTTGAAACATTATAAAACAATCGAATTATACACATTTTACGATAGAATTATATAAAATTTCAAATTCGCATATCTCCGTTACTGTTGAAGATACAGAAGTGATTTTACACTCAATGGAATTAGGTCGAACTAACCTAACCTAAAATGACCTGACCTAACCTAACCTAACCTAACTTTACTTAACCTAACCTAACCTAACCTAATAACAATAAAATAAAAACAATCTATTTGTGCCGATTGTAGTCGTTCTCGAGGAGATTTGAAATATAGATTTTGATTGTTGAAACATTATAAAACAATCGAATTCCACACATTTTACAATATAATTATATAAAATTTCAAACTCGTATATCTCCGTTACTATTGAAGATACAGAAGTGACTTTGCACTCAATGGAATCAGGTCGACACTCTCTATTGGCTCATGGGGAAAAATGTAATCCATGTGTAATATTCATGCTTAGTTACCGTGGTAACTCTCATAATAATAAATTAAACAATCTATTTAGACGCTATTGTAGTCGTTGTCGAGGATATTTCAAATATAGATTTTGATTGTAGAAACATTATAAAACAATCGAATTATACACATTTTACGATAGAATTATATAAAATTTCAAACTCGCATATCTCCGTTACTGTTGAAGATACAGAAGTGATTTTACACTCAATGGAATTAGGTCGACCTAACCTAACCTAAACTGACCTGACCTAACCTAACCTAACCTAACTTTACTTAACCTAACCTAACCTAACCTAATAACAATAAAATAAAAACAATCTATTTGTGCCCGATTGTAGTCGTTCTCGAGGAGATTTGAAATATAGATCTTGATTGTTGAAACATTATAAAACAATCTAATTATACACATTTTACGTTAAAATTATATAAAATTTCAAACTCGCATATCTCCGTTACTGTTGAAGATACAGAAGTGATTTTGCACTCAATGGAATCAGGTCGACGCTCTCTATTGGCTCATGGGGAAAATGTAATCCATGTGTAATATTCATGCTTAGTTACCATGGAAACTCTCATAACAATAAATTAAACAATCTATTTAGGCGCTATTTTAGTCGTCCAGTAGATTAAAAATATAGATTTTGATTGTTGAAACATTATAAAACAATCGAATTATGCACTTTTTACGATAGAATTATATAAAATTTCAAACTCGCATATCTCCGTTACTGTTGAAGATACAGAAGTGATTTTACAGTCAATGGAATTAGGTCGACCTAACCTAACCTAAACTGACTTGTCCTAACCTAATCTAACCTAACTTTACTTAACAAAACCTAACCTAACCTAATAACAATAAAATAAAAACAATCTTTTTGTGACGGATTGTAGTCGTTGTCGAGGAGATTTGAAATATAGATTTCGATGGTTGAAACATTATAAAACAATCGAATTCCACACATTTTACAATATAATTATATAAAATTTCAAACTCGCATATCTCCGTTACTGTTGAAGATACAGAAGTGATTTTGCACTCAATGGAATCAGGTCGACGCTCTCTATTGGCTCATGGGGGAAAATGTAATCCATGTGTAATATTCATGCTTAGTTACCGTGGAAACTCTCTTAACAATAAATTAAACAATCTATTTAGACGCTATTGTAGTAGTTGTCGAGGAGATTTCAAATATAGATTTTGATTGTTGAAACATTATAAAACAATTGAATTATACACATTTTACGATAGAATTATATAAAATTTCAAACTCGCATATCTCCGTTACTGTTGAAGATACAGAAATGATTTTGCACTCAATGGAATCAGGTCGTAGCTCTCTATTGGCTCATGGGGAAAAATGTAATCCATGTGTAATATTCATGCTTAGTTACCATGGAAACTCTCATAACAATAAATTAAACTATCTATTTAGACGCTATTGTAGTATCTGTCGAGGAGATTTCAAATATAGATTTTGATTGTTGAAACATTATAAAACAATCGAATTATACACATTTTACGATAGAATTATATAAAATTTCAAACTCGCATATCTCCGTTACTGTTGAAGATACAGAAGTGATTTTACACTCAATGGAATTAGGTCGAACTAACCTAACCTAAAATGACCTGACCTAACCTAACCTAACCTAACTTTACTTAACCTAACCTAACCTAATCTAATAACAATAAAATAAAAACAATCTATTTGTGCCGATTGTAGTCGTTCTTGAGGAGATTTGAAATATAGATTTTGATTGTTGAAACATTATAAAACAATCGAATTCCACACATTTTACAATGTAATAATATAAAATTTCAAACTCGTATATCTCCGTTACTATTAAAGATACAGAAGTGACTTTGCACTCAATGGATTCAGGTCGACGCTCTCTATTGGCTCATGGGGGAAAATGTAATCCATGTGTAATATTCATGCTTAGTTACCGTGGAAACTCTCATAATAATAAATTAAACAATCTATTTAGACGCTATTGTAGTCGTTGTCGAGGATATTTCAAATATAGATTTTGATTGAAGAAACATTTTAAAACAATCGAATTATACACATTTTACGATAGAATTATATAAAATTTCAAACTCGCATATCTCCGTTACTGTTGAAGATACAGAAGTGATTTTACAGTCAATGGAATTAGGTCGACCTAACCTAACCTAAACTGACCTGACCTGACCTAACCTAACCTAACCTAACTTTACTTAACCTAACCTAACCTAACCTAATAACAATAAAATAAAAACAATCTATTTGTGCCGATTGTAGTCGTTCTCGAGGAGATTTGAAATATAGATTTTGATTGTTGAAACATTATAAAACAATCGAATTCCACACATTTTACAATATAATTATATAAAATTTCAAACTCGTATATCTCCGTTACTATTGAAGATACAGAAGTGACTTTGCACTCAATGGAATCAGGTCGACACTCTCTATTGGCTCATGGGGAAAATGTAATCCATGTGTAATATTCATGCTTAGTTACCATGGAAACTCTCATAACAATAAATTAAACAATCTATTTAGGCGCTATTTTAGTCGTCCAGTAGATTAAAAATATAGATTTTGATTGTTGAAACATTATAAAACAATCGAATTATGCACTTTTTACGATAGAATTATATAAAATTTCAAACTCGCATATCTCCGTTACTGTTGAAGATACAGAAGTGATTTTACAGTCAATGGAATTAGGTCGACCTAACCTAACCTAAACTGACCTGACCTAACCTAACCTAACCTAACCTAACTTTACATAACCTAACCTAACCTAACCTAATAACAATAAAATAAAAACAATCTATTTAGGCGCTATTTTAGTCGTCCAGGAGATCAAAAATATAGATTTTGATTGTTGAAACATTATAAAACAATCGAATTATACACTTTTTACGATAGAATTATATAAAATTTCAAACTCGCATATCTCCGTTACTGTTGAAGATACAGAACTGATTTTACAGTCAATGGAATTAGGTCGACCTAACCTAACCTAACTGACTTGACCTAACCTAATCTAACCTAACTTTACTTAACAAAACCTAACCTAACCTAATAACAATAAAATAAAAACAATCTTTTTGTGACGGATTGTAGTCGTTGTCGAGGAGATTTGAAATATAGATTTCGATGGTTGAAACATTATAAAACAATCGAGTTCCACACATTTTACAATATAATTATATAAAATTTCAAACTCGCATATCTCCGTTACTGTTGAAGATACAGAAGTGATTTTGCACTCAATGGAATCAGGTCGACGCTCTCTATTGGCTCATGGGGAAAATGTAATCCATGTGTAATGTTCATGCTTAGTTACCATTGAAACTCTCATAACAATAAATTAAACAATCTATTTAGACGCTATTGTAGTAGTTGTCGAGGAGATTTCAAATATAGATTTTGATTGTTGAAACATTATAAAACAATTGAATTATACACATTTTACGATAGAATTATATAAAATTTCAAACTCGCATATCTCCGTTACTGTTGAAGATACAGAAATGATTTTGCACTCAATGGAATCAGGTCGACGCTCTCTATTGGCTCATGGGGAAAAATGTAATCCATGTGTAATATTCATGCTTAGTTACCATGGAAACTCTCATAACAATAAATTAAACAATCTATTTAGACGCTATTGTAGTATTTGTAAGGAGATTTCAAATATAGATTTTGATTGTTGAAACATTATAAAACAATCGAATTATACACATTTTACGATAGAATTATATAAAATTTCAAACTCGCATATCTCCGTTACTGTTGAAGATACAGAAGTGATTTTACACTCAATGGAATTAGGTCGACCTAACCTAACCTAAACTGACCTGACCTAACCTAACCTAACCTAACCTAACTTTACATAACCTAACCTAACCTAACCTAATAACAATAAAATAAAAACAATCTAATTAGGCGCTATTTTAGTCGTCCAGGAGATTAAAAATATAGATTTTGATTGTTGAAACATTATAAAACAATCGAATTATACAATTTTTACGATAGAATTATATAAAATTTCAAACTCGCATATCTCCGTTACTGTTGAAGATACAGAAGTGATTTTACAGTCAATGGAATTAGGTCGACCTAACCTAACCTAAACTGACTTGACCTAACCTAATCTAACCTAACTTTACTTAACAAAACCTAACCTAACCTAATAACAATAAAATAAAAACAATCTTTTTGTGACGGATTGTAGTCGTTGTCGAGGAGATTTGAAATATAGATTTCGATGGTTGAAACATTATAAAACAATCGAATTCCACACATTTTACAATATAATTATATAAAATTTCAAACTCGCATATCTCCGTTACTGTTGAAGATACAGAAGTGATTTTGCACTCAATGGAATCAGGTCGACGCTCTCTATTGGCTCATGGGGGAAAATGTAATCCATGTGTAATATTCATGCTTAGTTACCGTGGAAACTCTCATAACAATAAATTAAACAATCTATTTAGACGCTATTGTAGTAGTTGTCGAGGAGATTTCAAATATAGATTTTGATTGTTGAAACATTATAAAACAATTGAATTATACACATTTTACGATAGAATTATATAAAATTTCAAACTCGCATATCTCCGTTACTGTTGAAGATACAGAAATGATTTTGCACTCAATGGAATCAGGTCGTAGCTCTCTATTGGCTCATGGGGAAAAATGTAATCCATGTGTAATATTCATATTTAGTTACCATGGAAACTCTCATAACAATAAATTAAACAATCTATTTAGACGCTATTGTAGTATTTGTCGAGGAGATTTCATATATAGATTTTGATTGTTGAAACATTATAAAACAATCGAATTCCACACATTTTACAATGTAATTATATAAAATTTCAAACTCGTATATCTCCGTTACTATTGAAGATACAGAAGTGACTTTGCACTCAATGGAATCAGGTCGACGCTCTCTATTGGCTCATGGGGGAAAATGTAATCCATGTGTAATATTCATGCTTAGTTACCGTGGAAACTCTCATAATAATAAATTAAACAATCTATTTAGACGCTATTGTAGTCGTTGTCGAGGATATTTCAAATATAGATTTTGATTGAAGAAACATTATAAAACAATCGAATTATACACATTTTACGATAGAATTATATAAAATTTCAAACTCGCATATCTCCGTTACTGTTGAAGATACAGAAGTGATTTTACAGTCAATGGAATTAGGTCGACCTAACCTAACCTAAACTGACCTGACCTAACCTAACCTAACCTAACCTAACTTTACATAACCTAACCTAACCTAACCTAATAACAATAAAATAAAAACAATCTATTTAGGCGCTATTTTAGTCGTCCAGGAGATCAAAAATATAGATTTTGATTGTTGAAACATTATAAAACAATCGAATTATACACTTTTTACGATAGAATTATATAAAATTTCAAACTCGCATATCTCCGTTACTATTGAAGATACAGAAGTGATTTTACAGTCAATGGAATTAGGTCGACCTAACCTAACCTAAACTGACTTGACCTAACATAATCTAACCTAACTTTACTTAACAAAACCTAACCTAACCTAATAACAATAAAATAAAAACAATCTTTTTGTGACGGATTGTAGTCGTTGTCGAGGAGATTTGAAATATAGATTTCGATGGTTGAAACATTATAAAACAATCGAATTCCACACATTTTACAATATAATTATATAAAATTTCAAACTCGCATATCTCCGTTACTGTTGAAGATACAGAAGTGATTTTGCACTCAATGGAATCAGGTCGACGCTCTCTATTGGCTCATGGGGAAAATGTAATCCATGTGTAATATTCATGCTTAGTTACCATTGAAACTCTCATAACAATAAATTAAACAATCTATTTAGACGCTATTGTAGTAGTTGTCGAGGAGATTTCAAATATAGATTTTGATTGTTGAAACATTATAAAACCATTGAATTATACACATTTTACGATAGAATTATATAAAATTTCAAACTCGCATATCTCCGTTACTGTTGAAGATACAGAAATGATTTTGCACTCAATGGAATCAGGTCGACGCTCTCTATTGGCTCATGGGGAAAAATGTAATCCATGTGTAATATTCATGCTTAGTTACCATGGAAACTCTCATAACAATAAATTAAACAATCTATTTAGACGCTATTGTAGTATTTGTAAGGAGATTTCAAATATAGATTTTGATTGTTGAAACATTATAAAACAATCGAATTGTACACATTTTACGATAGAATTATATAAAATTTCAAACTCGCATATCTCCGTTACTGTTGAAGATACAGAAGTGATTTTACACTCAATGGAATTAGGTCGACCTAACCTAACCTAAACTGACCTGACCTAACCTAACCTAACCTAACCTAACTTTACATAACCTAACCTAACCTAACCTAATAACAATAAAATAAAAACAATCTATTTAGGCGCTATTTTAGTCGTCCAGGAGATTAAAAATATAGATTTTGATTGTTGAAACATTATAAAACAATCGAATTATACACTTTTTACGATAGAATTATATAAAATTTCAAACTCGCATATCTCCGATACTGTTGAAGATACAGAAGTGATTTTACAGTCAATGGAATTAGGTCGACCTAACCTAACCTATACTGACTTGAACTAACCTAATCTAACCTAACTTTACTTAACAAAACCTAACCTAACCTAATAACAATAAAATAAAAACAATCTATTTGTGCCGATTGTAGTCGTTCTCGAGGAGATTTGAAATATAGATTTTGATTGTTGAAACATTATAAAACAATCGAATTCCACACATTTTACAATGTAATTATATAAAATTTCAAACTCGTATATCTCCGTTACTATTGAAGATACAGAAGTGACTTTGCACTCAATGGAATCAGGTCGACGCTCTCTATTGGCTCATGGGGGAAAATGTAATCCATGTGTAATATTCATGCTTAGTTACCGTGGAAACTCTCATAATAATAAATTAAACAATCTATTTAGACGCTATTGTAGTATTTGTCGAGGAGATTTCAAATGTAGATTTTGATTGTTGAAACATTATAAAACAATCGAATTATACACATTTTACGATAGAATTATATAAAATTTCAAACTCGCATATCTCCGTTTCTGTAGAAGATACAGAAGTGATTTTACACTCAATGGAATTAGGTCGAACTAACCTAACCTAAAATGACCTGACCTAACCTAACCTAACTTAACTTTACTTAACCTAACCTAACCTAACCTAATAACAATAAAATAAAAACAATCTATTTGTGCCGATTGTAGTCGTTCTCGAGGAGATTTGAAATATAGATTTTGATTGTTGAAACATTATAAAACAATCGAATTCCACACATTTTACAATATAATTATATAAAATTTCAAACTCGTATATCTCCGTTACTATTGAAGATACAGAAGTGACTTTGCACTCAATGGAATCAGGTCGACACTCTCTATTGGCTCATGGGGAAAAATGTAATCCATGTGTAATATTCATGCTTAGTTACCGTGGAAACTCTCATAATAATAAATTAAACAATATATTTAGACGCTATTGTAGTCGTTGTCGAGGATATTTCAAATATAGATTTTGATTGTAGAAACATTATAAAACAATCGAATTATACACATTTTACGATAGAATTATATAAAATTTCAAACTCGCATATCTCCGTTACTGTTGAAGATACAGAAGTGATTTTACACTCATTGGAATTAGGTCGACCTAACCTAACCTAAACTGACCTGACCTAACCTAACCTAACCTAACTTTACTTAACCTAACCTAACCTAACCTAATAACAATAAAATATAAACAATCTATTTGTGCCCGATTGTAGTCGTTCTCGAGGAGATTTGAAATATAGATCTTGATTGTTGAAACATTATAAAACAATCTAATTATACACATTTTACGTTAAAATTATATAAAATTTCAAACTCGCATATCTCCGTTACTGTTGAAGATACAGAACTGATTTTACAGTCAATGGAATTAGGTCGACCTAACCTAACCTAAACTGACCTGACCTAACCTAACATAACCTAACCTAACTTTACATAACCTAACCTAACCTAACCTAATAACAATAAAATAAAAACAATCTATTTAGGCGCTATTTTAGTCGTCCAGGAGATTAAAAATATAGATTTTGATTGTTGAAACATTATAAAACAATCGAATTATACACTTTTTACGATAGAATTATATAAAATTTCAAACTCGCATATCTCCGTTACTGTTGAAGATACAGAAGTGATTTTACAGTCAATGGAATTAGGTCGACCTAACCTAACCTAAACTGACTTGACCTAACCTAATCTAACCTAACTTTACTTAACAAAACCTAATAACAATAAAATAAAAACAATCTTTTTGTGACGGATTGTAGTCGTTGTCGAGGAGATTTGAAATATAGATTTCGATGGTTGAAACATTATAAAACAATCGAATTCCACACATTTTACAATATAATTATATAAAATTTCAAACTCGCATATCTCCGTTACGATAGAATTATATAAAATTTCAAACTCTCATATCTCCGTTACTGTTGAAGATACAGAAGTGATTTTACAGTCAATGGAATTAGGTCGACCTAACCTAACCTAAACTGACCTGACCTAACCTAACCTAACTTTACATAACCTAACCTAACCTAACCTAATAACAATAAAATAAAAAAATCTATTTAGGCGCTATTTTAGTAACTCAATGGAATCACGTCGACGCTCTCTATTGGCTCATGGGGAAAAATGTAATCCATGTGTAATATTCATGCTTAGTTAACATGGAAACTCTCATAACAATAAATTAAACAATCTATTTAGACGCTATTGTAGTCGTTGTCGAGGAGATTTCAAATATAGATTTTGATTGTTGAAACATTATAAAACAATCGAATTATACACATTTTACGATAGAATTATATAAAATTTCAAACTCGCATATCTCCGTTACTGTTGAAGATACAGAAGTGATTTTACACTCAATGGAATTAGGTCGACCTAACCTAACCTAAACTGACCTGACCTAACCTAACCTAACCTAACTTTACTTAACCTAACCTAACCTAACCTAATAACAATAAAATAAAAACAATCTATTTGTGCCGATTGTAGTCGTTCTCGAGGAGATTTGAAATATAGATTTTAATTGTTGAAACATTACAAAACAATCGAATTCCACACATTTTACAATATAATTATATAAAATTTCAAACTCGTATATCTGCGTTACTATTGAAGATACAGAAGTGATTTTGCACTAAATGGAATCAGGTCGACGATCTCTATTGGCTCATGGGGAAAAATGTAATCCATGTGTAATATTCATGCTTAGTTACCGTGGAAACTCTCATAACAATAAATTAAACAATCTATTTAGACGCTATTGTAGTCGTTGTCGAGGATATTTCAAATATAGATTTGATTGAAGAAACATTATAAAACAATCGAATTATACACATTTTACGATAGAATTATATAAAATTTCAAACTCGCATATCTCCGTTACTGTTGAAGATACAGAAGTGATTTTACAGTCAATGGAATTAGGTCGACCTAACCTAACCTAAACTGACCTGATCTAACCTAACCTAACCTAACCTAACTTTACATAACCTAACCTAACCTAACCTAATAACAATAAAATAAAAACAATCTATTTAGGCGCTATTTTAGTCGTCCAGGAGATCAAAAATATAGAATTTGATTGTTGAAACATTATAAAACAATCGAATTATACACTTTTTACGATAGAATTATATAAAATTTCAAACTCGCATATCTCCGTTACTGTTGAAGATACAGAAGTGATTTTACAGTCAATGGAATTAGGTCGACCTAACCTAACCTAAACTGACTTGACCTAACCTAATCTGACCTATCTTTACTTAACAAAACCTAACCTAACCTAGTAACAATAAAATAAAAACAATCTTTTTGTGACGGATTGTAGTCGTTGTCGAGGAGATTTGAAATATAGATTTCGATGGTTGAAACATTATAAAACAATCGAATTCCACACATTTTACAATATAATTATATAAAATTTCAAACTCGCATATCTCCGTTACTGTTGAAGATACAGAAGTGATTTTGCACTCAATGGAATCAGGTCGACCTAACCTAACCTAAACTGACTTGACCTAACCTAATCTGACCTAACTTTACTTAACAAAACCTAACCTAACCTAATAACAATAAAATAAAAACAATCTTTTTGTGACGGATTGTAGTCGTTCTCGAGGAGATTTGAAATATAGATTTTGATTGTTGAAACATTATAAAACAATCTAATTATACACATTTTACGATAAAATTATATAAAATTTCAAACTCGCATATCTCCGTTACTGTTGAAGATACAGAAGTGATTTTGCACTCAATGGAATCAGGTCGACGCTCTCTATTGGCTCATGGGGAAAATGTAATCCATGTGTAATATTCATGCTTAGTTACCATGGAAACTCTCATAACAATAAATTAAACAATCTATTTAGGCGCTATTTTAGTCGTCCAGTAGATTAAAAATATAGATTTTGATTGTTGAAACATTATAAAACAATCGAATTATGCACTTTTTACGATAGAATTATATAAAATTTCAAACTCGCATATCTCCGTTACTGTTGAAGATACAGAAGTGATTTTACAGTCAATGGAATTAGGTCGACCTAACCTAACCTAAACTGACCTGACCTAACCTAACCTAACCTAACCTAACTTTACATAACCTAACCTAACCTAACCTAATAACAATAAAATAAAAACAATCTATTTAGGCGCTATTTTAGTCGTCCAGGAGATCAAAAATATAGATTTTGATTGTTGAAACATTATAAAACAATCGAATTATACACTTTTTACGATAGAATTATATAAAATTTCAAACTCGCATATCTCCGTTACTGTTGAAGATACAGAACTGATTTTACAGTCAATGGAATTAGGTCGACCTAACCTAACCTAACTGACTTGACCTAACCTAATCTAACCTAACTTTACTTAACAAAACCTAACCTAACCTAATAACAATAAAATAAAAACAATCTTTTTGTGACGGATTGTAGTCGTTGTCGAGGAGATTTGAAATATAGATTTCGATGGTTGAAACATTATAAAACAATCGAATTCCACACATTTTACAATATAATTATATAAAATTTCAAACTCGCATATCTCCGTTACTGTTGAAGATACAGAAGTGATTTTGCACTCAATGGAATCAGGTCGACGCTCTCTATTGGCTCATGGGGAAAATGTAATCCATGTGTAATATTCATGCTTAGTTACCATTGAAACTCTCATAACAATAAATTAAACAATCTATTTAGACGCTATTGTAGTAGTTGTCCAGGAGATTTCAAATATAGATTTTGATTGTTGAAACATTATAAAACAATTGAATTATACACATTTTACGATAGAATTATATAAAATTTCAAACTCGCATATCTCCGTTACTGTTGAAGATACAGAAATGATTTTGCACTCAATGGAATCAGGTCGACGCTCTCTATTGGCTCATGGGGAAAAATGTAATCCATGTGTAATATTCATGCTTAGTTACCATGGAAACTCTCATAACAATAAATTAAACAATCTATTTAGACGCTATTGTAGTATTTGTAAGGAGATTTCAAATATAGATTTTGATTGTTGAAACATTATAAAACAATCGAATTATACACATTTTACGATAGAATTATATAAAATTTCAAACTCGCATATCTCCGTTACTGTTGAAGATACAGAAGTGATTTTACACTCAATGGAATTAGGTCGACCTAACCTAACCTAAACTGACCTGACCTAACCTAACCTAACCTAACCTAACTTTACATAACCTAACCTAACCTAACCTAATAACAGTAAAATAAAAACAATCTAATTAGGCGCTATTTTAGTCGTCCAGGAGATTAAAAATATAGATTTTGATTGTTGAAACATTATAAAACAATCGAATTATACAATTTTTACGATAGAATTATATAAAATTTCAAACTCGCATATCTCCGTTACTGTTGAAGATACAGAAGTGATTTTACAGTCAATGGAATTAGGTCGACCTAACCTAACCTAAACTGACTTGACCTAACCTAATCTAACCTAACTTTACTTAACAAAACCTAACCTAACCTAATAACAATAAAATAAAAACAATCTTTTTGTGACGGATTGTAGTCGTTGTCGAGGAGATTTGAAATATAGATTTCGATGGTTGAAACATTATAAAACAATCGAATTCCACACATTTTACAATATAATTATATAAAATTTCAAACTCGCATATCTCCGTTACTGTTGAAGATACAGAAGTGATTTTGCACTCAATGGAATCAGGTCGACGCTCTCTATTGGCTCATGGGGGAAAATGTAATCCATGTGTAATATTCATGCTTAGTTACCGTGGAAACTCTCATAACAATAAATTAAACAATCTATTTAGACGCTATTGTAGTAGTTGTCGAGGAGATTTCAAATATAGATTTTGATTGTTGAAACATTATAAAACAATTGAATTATACACATTTTACGATAGAATTATATAAAATTTCAAACTCGCATATCTCCGTTACTGTTGAAGATACAGAAATGATTTTGCACTCAATGGAATCAGGTCGTAGCTCTCTATTGGCTCATGGGGAAAAATGTAATCCATGTGTAATATTCATATTTAGTTACCATGGAAACTCTCATAACAATAAATTAAACAATCTATTTAGACGCTATTGTAGTATTTGTCGAGGAGATTTCATATATAGATTTTGATTGTTGAAACATTATAAAACAATCGAATTCCACACATTTTACAATGTAATTATATAAAATTTCAAACTCGTATATCTCCGTTACTATTGAAGATACAGAAGTGACTTTGCACTCAATGGAATCAGGTCGACGCTCTCTATTGGCTCATGGGGGAAAATGTAATCCATGTGTAATATTCATGCTTAGTTACCGTGGAAACTCTCATAATAATAAATTAAACAATCTATTTAGACGCTATTGTAGTCGTTGTCGAGGATATTTCAAATATAGATTTTGATTGAAGAAACATTATAAAACAATCGAATTATACACATTTTACGATAGAATTATATAAAATTTCAAACTCGCATATCTCCGTTACTGTTGAAGATACAGAAGTGATTTTACAGTCAATGGAATTAGGTCGACCTAACCTAACCTAAACTGACCTGACCTAACCTAACCTAACCTAACCTAACTTTACATAACCTAACCTAACCTAACCTAATAACAATAAAATAAAAACAATCTATTTAGGCGCTATTTTAGTCGTCCAGGAGATCAAAAATATAGATTTTGATTGTTGAAACATTATAAAACAATCGAATTATACACTTTTTACGATAGAATTATATAAAATTTCAAACTCGCATATCTCCGTTACTATTGAAGATACAGAAGTGATTTTACAGTCAATGGAATTAGGTCGACCTAACCTAACCTAAACTGACTTGACCTAACATAATCTAACCTAACTTTACTTAACAAAACCTAACCTAACCTAATAACAATAAAATAAAAACAATCTTTTTGTGACGGATTGTAGTCGTTGTCGAGGAGATTTGAAATATAGATTTCGATGGTTGAAACATTATAAAACAATCGAATTCCACACATTTTACAATATAATTATATAAAATTTCAAACTCGCATATCTCCGTTACTGTTGAAGATACAGAAGTGATTTTGCACTCAATGGAATCAGGTCGACGCTCTCTATTGGCTCATGGGGAAAATGTAATCCATGTGTAATATTCATGCTTAGTTACCATTGAAACTCTCATAACAATAAATTAAACAATCTATTTAGACGCTATTGTAGTAGTTGTCGAGGAGATTTCAAATATAGATTTTGATTGTTGAAACATTATAAAACCATTGAATTATACACATTTTACGATAGAATTATATAAAATTTCAAACTCGCATATCTCCGTTACTGTTGAAGATACAGAAATGATTTTGCACTCAATGGAATCAGGTCGACGCTCTCTATTGGCTCATGGGGAAAAATGTAATCCATGTGTAATATTCATGCTTAGTTACCATGGAAACTCTCATAACAATAAATTAAACAATCTATTTAGACGCTATTGTAGTATTTGTAAGGAGATTTCAAATATAGATTTTGATTGTTGAAACATTATAAAACAATCGAATTGTACACATTTTACGATAGAATTATATAAAATTTCAAACTCGCATATCTCCGTTACTGTTGAAGATACAGAAGTGATTTTACACTCAATGGAATTAGGTCGACCTAACCTAACCTAAACTGACCTGACCTAACCTAACCTAACCTAACCTAACTTTACATAACCTAACCTAACCTAACCTAATAACAATAAAATAAAAACAATCTATTTAGGCGCTATTTTAGTCGTCCAGGAGATTAAAAATATAGATTTTGATTGTTGAAACATTATAAAACAATCGAATTATACACTTTTTACGATAGAATTATATAAAATTTCAAACTCGCATATCTCCGTTACTGTTGAAGATACAGAAGTGATTTTACAGTCAATGGAATTAGGTCGACCTAACCTAACCTAAACTGACTTGACCTAACCTAATCTAACCTAACTTTACTTAACAAAACCTAACCTAACCTAATAACAATAAAATAAAAACAATCTTTTTGTGACGGATTGTAGTCGTTGTCGAGGAGATTTGAAATATAGATTTCGATGGTTGAAACATTATAAAACAATCGAATTCCACACATTTTACAATATAATTATATAAAATTTCAAACTCGCATATCTCCGTTACTGTTGAAGATACAGAAGTGATTTTGCACTCAATGGAATCAGGTCGACGCTCTCTATTGGCTCATGGGGGAAAATGTAATCCATGTGTAATATTCATGCTTAGTTACCGTGGAAACTCTCATAACAATAAATTAAACAATCTATTTAGACGCTATTGTAGTAGTTGTCGAGGAGATTTCAAATATAGATTTTGATTGTTGAAACATTATAAAACAATTGAATTATACACATTTTACGATAGAATTATATAAAATTTCAAACTCGCATATCTCCGTTACTGTTGAAGATACAGAAGTGATTTTACAGTCAATGGAATTAGGTCGACCTAACCTAACCTAAACTGACTTGAACTAACCCAATCTAACCTAACTTTACTTAACAAAACCTAACCTAACCTAATAACAATAAAATAAAAACAATCTATTTGTGCCGATTGTAGTCGTTCTCGAGGAGATTTGAAATATAGATTTTGATTGTTGAAACATTATAAAACAATCGAATTCCACACATTTTACAATGTAATTATATAAAATTTCAAACTCGTATATCTCCGTTACTATTGAAGATACAGAAGTGACTTTGCACTCAATGGAATCAGGTCGACGCTCTCTATTGGCTCATGGGGGAAAATGTAATCCATGTGTAATATTCATGCTTAGTTACCGTGGAAACTCTCATAATAATAAATTAAACAATCTATTTAGACGCTATTGTAGTATTTGTCGAGGAGATTTCAAATGTAGATTTTGATTGTTGAAACATTATAAAACAATCGAATTATACACATTTTACGATAGAATTATATAAAATTTCAAACTCGCATATCTCCGTTTCTGTAGAAGATACAGAAGTGATTTTACACTCAATGGAATTAGGTCGAACTAACCTAACCTAAAATGACCTGACCTAACCTAACCTAACTTAACTTTACTTAACCTAACCTAACCTAACCTAATAACAATAAAATAAAAACAATCTATTTGTGCCGATTGTAGTCGTTCTCGAGGAGATTTGAAATATAGATTTTGATTGTTGAAACATTATAAAACAATCGAATTCCACACATTTTACAATATAATTATATAAAATTTCAAACTCGTATATCTCCGTTACTATTGAAGATACAGAAGTGACTTTGCACTCAATGGAATCAGGTCGACACTCTCTATTGGCTCATGGGGAAAAATGTAATCCATGTGTAATATTCATGCTTAGTTACCGTGGAAACTCTCATAATAATAATAAATTAAACAATATATTTAGACGCTATTGTAGTCGTTGTCGAGGATATTTCAAATATAGATTTTGATTGTAGAAACATTATAAAACAATCGAATTATACACATTTTACGATAGAATTATATAAAATTTCAAACTCGCATATCTCCGTTACTGTTGAAGATACAGAAGTGATTTTACACTCATTGGAATTAGGTCGACCTAACCTAACCTAAACTGACCTGACCTAACCTAACCTAACCTAACTTTACTTAACCTAACCTAACCTAACCTAATAACAATAAAATATAAACAATCTATTTGTGCCCGATTGTAGTCGTTCTCGAGGAGATTTGAAATATAGATCTTGATTGTTGAAACATTATAAAACAATCTAATTATACACATTTTACGTTAAAATTATATAAAATTTCAAACTCGCATATCTCCGTTACTGTTGAAGATACAGAACTGATTTTACAGTCAATGGAATTAGGTCGACCTAACCTAACCTAAACTGACCTGACCTAACCTAACCTAACCTAACCTAACTTTACATAACCTAACCTAACCTAACCTAATAACAATAAAATAAAAACAATCTATTTAGGCGCTATTTTAGTCGTCCAGGAGATTAAAAATATAGATTTTGATTGTTGAAACATTATAAAACAATCGAATTATACACTTTTTACGATAGAATTATATAAAATTTCAAACTCGCATATCTCCGTTACTGTTGAAGATACAGAAGTGATTTTACAGTCAATGGAATTAGGTCGACCTAACCTAACCTAAACTGACTTGACCTAACCTAATCTAACCTAACTTTACTTAACAAAACCTAATAACAATAAAATAAAAACAATCTTTTTGTGACGGATTGTAGTCGTTGTCGAGGAGATTTGAAATATAGATTTCGATGGTTGAAACATTATAAAACAATCGAATTCCACACATTTTACAATATAATTATATAAAATTTCAAACTCGCATATCTCCGTTACGATAGAATTATATAAAATTTCAAACTCTCATATCTCCGTTACTGTTGAAGATACAGAAGTGATTTTACAGTCAATGGAATTAGGTCGACCTAACCTAACCTAAACTGACCTGACCTAACCTAACCTAACTTTATATAACCTAACCTAACCTAACCTAATAACAATAAAATAAAAAAATCTATTTAGGCGCTATTTTAGTAACTCAATGGAATCACGTCGACGCTCTCTATTGGCTCATGGGGAAAAATGTAATCCATGTGTAATATTCATGCTTAGTTAACATGGAAACTCTCATAACAATAAATTAAACAATCTATTTAGACGCTATTGTAGTCGTTGTCGAGGAGATTTCAAATATAGATTTTGATTGTTGAAACATTATAAAACAATCGAATTATACACATTTTACGATAGAATTATATAAAATTTCAAACTCGCATATCTCCGTTACTGTTGAAGATACAGAAGTGATTTTACACTCAATGGAATTAGGTCGACCTAACCTAACCTAAACTGACCTGACCTAACCTAACCTAACCTAACTTTACTTAACCTAACCTAACCTAACCTAATAACAATAAAATAAAAACAATCTATTTGTGCCGATTGTAGTCGTTCTCGAGGAGATTTGAAATATAGATTTTAATTGTTGAAACATTACAAAACAATCGAATTCCACACATTTTACAATATAATTATATAAAATTTCAAACTCGTATATCTCCGTTACTATTGAAGATACAGAAGTGATTTTGCACTAAATGGAATCAGGTCGACGATCTCTATTGGCTCATGGGGAAAAATGTAATCCATGTGTAATATTCATGCTTAGTTACCGTGGAAACTCTCATAACAATAAATTAAACAATCTATTTAGACGCTATTGTAGTCGTTGTCGAGGATATTTCAAATATAGATTTGATTGAAGAAACATTATAAAACAATCGAATTATACACATTTTACGATAGAATTATATAAAATTTCAAACTCGCATATCTCCGTTACTGTTGAAGATACAGAAGTGATTTTACAGTCAATGGAATTAGGTCGACCTAACCTAACCTAAACTGACCTGATCTAACCTAACCTAACCTAACCTAACTTTACATAACCTAACCTAACCTAACCTAATAACAATAAAATAAAAACAATCTATTTAGGCGCTATTTTAGTCGTCCAGGAGATCAAAAATATAGAATTTGATTGTTGAAACATTATAAAACAATCGAATTATACACTTTTTACGATAGAATTATATAAAATTTCAAACTCGCATATCTCCGTTACTGTTGAAGATACAGAAGTGATTTTACAGTCAATGGAATTAGGTCGACCTAACCTAACCTAAACTGACTTGACCTAACCTAATCTGACCTATCTTTACTTAACAAAACCTAACCTAACCTAATAACAATAAAATAAAAACAATCTTTTTGTGACGGATTGTAGTCGTTGTCGAGGAGATTTGAAATATAGATTTCGATGGTTGAAACATTATAAAACAATCGAATTCCACACATTTTACAATATAATTATATAAAATTTCAAACTCGCATATCTCCGTTACTGTTGAAGATACAGAAGTGATTTTGCACTCAATGGAATCAGGTCGACCTAACCTAACCTAAACTGACTTGACCTAACCTAATCTGACCTAACTTTACTTAACAAAACCTAACCTAACCTAATAACAATAAAATAAAAACAATCTTTTTGTGACGGATTGTAGTCGTTCTCGAGGAGATTTGAAATATAGATTTTGATTGTTGAAACATTATAAAACAATCTAATTATACACATTTTACGATAAAATTATATAAAATTTCAAACTCGCATATCTCCGTTACTGTTGAAGATACAGAAGTGATTTTGCACTCAATGGAATCAGGTCGACGCTCTCTATTGGCTCATGGGGAAAATGTAATCCATGTGTAATATTCATGCTTAGTTACCATGGAAACTCTCATAACAATAAATTAAACAATCTATTTAGGCGCTATTTTATACGTCCAGGAGATTAAAAATATAGATTTTGATTGTTGAAACATTATAAAACAATCGAATTATGCACTTTTTACGATAGAATTATATAAAATTTCAAACTCGCATATCTCCGTTACTGTTGAAGATACAGAAGTAATTTTACAGTCAATGGAATTAGGTCGACCTAACCTAACCTAAACTGACCTGACCTAACCTAACCTAACCTAACCTTACTTTACTTAACCTAACCTAACCTAACCTAATAACAATAAAATAAAAACAATCTATTTGTGTCCGATTGTAGTCGTACTCGAGGAGATTTGAAATATAGATTCTGATTGTTGAAACATTATAAAACAATCGAATTCCACACATTTTACAATATAGTTATATAAAATTTCAAACTCGTATATCTCCGTTACTATTGAAGATACAGAAGTGATTTTGCACTCAATGGAATCAGGTCGACGCTCTCTATTGGCTCATGGGGGAAAATGTAATCCATGTGTAATATTCATGCTTAGTTACCGTGGAAACTCTCATAATAATAAATTAAACAATCTATTTAGACGCTATTGTAGTATTTGTCGAGGAGATTTCAAATGTAGATTTTGATTGTTGAAACATTATAAAACAATCGAATTATACACATTTTACGATAGAATTATATAAAATTTCAAACTCGCATATCTCCGTTTCTGTAGAAGATACAGAAGTGATTTTACACTCAATGGAATTAGGTCGAACTAACCTAACCTAAAATGACCTGACCTAACCTAACCTAACTTAACTTTACTTAACCTAACCTAACCTAACCTAATAACAATAAAATAAAAACAATCTATTTGTGCCGATTGTAGTCGTTCTCGAGGAGATTTGAAATATAGATTTTGATTGTTGAAACATTATAAAACAATCGAATTCCACACATTTTACAATATAATTATATAAAATTTCAAACTCGTATATCTCCGTTACTATTGAAGATACAGAAGTGACTTTGCACTCAATGGAATCAGGTCGACACTCTCTATTGGCTCATGGGGAAAAATGTAATCCATGTGTAATATTCATGCTTAGTTACCGTGGAAACTCTCATAATAATAATAAATTAAACAATATATTTAGACGCTATTGTAGTCGTTGTCGAGGATATTTCAAATATAGATTTTGATTGTAGAAACATTATAAAACAATCGAATTATACACATTTTACGATAGAATTATATAAAATTTCAAACTCGCATATCTCCGTTACTGTTGAAGATACAGAAGTGATTTTACACTCATTGGAATTAGGTCGACCTAACCTAACCTAAACTGACCTGACCTAACCTAACCTAACCTAACTTTACTTAACCTAACCTAACCTAACCTAATAACAATAAAATATAAACAATCTATTTGTGCCCGATTGTAGTCGTTCTCGAGGAGATTTGAAATATAGATCTTGATTGTTGAAACATTATAAAACAATCTAATTATACACATTTTACGTTAAAATTATATAAAATTTCAAACTCGCATATCTCCGTTACTGTTGAAGATACAGAACTGATTTTACAGTCAATGGAATTAGGTCGACCTAACCTAACCTAAACTGACCTGACCTAACCTAACCTAACCTAACCTAACTTTACATAACCTAACCTAACCTAACCTAATAACAATAAAATAAAAACAATCTATTTAGGCGCTATTTTAGTCGTCCAGGAGATTAAAAATATAGATTTTGATTGTTGAAACATTATAAAACAATCGAATTATACACTTTTTACGATAGAATTATATAAAATTTCAAACTCGCATATCTCCGTTACTGTTGAAGATACAGAAGTGATTTTACAGTCAATGGAATTAGGTCGACCTAACCTAACCTAAACTGACTTGACCTAACCTAATCTAACCTAACTTTACTTAACAAAACCTAATAACAATAAAATAAAAACAATCTTTTTGTGACGGATTGTAGTCGTTGTCGAGGAGATTTGAAATATAGATTTCGATGGTTGAAACATTATAAAACAATCGAATTCCACACATTTTACAATATAATTATATAAAATTTCAAACTCGCATATCTCCGTTACGATAGAATTATATAAAATTTCAAACTCTCATATCTCCGTTACTGTTGAAGATACAGAAGTGATTTTACAGTCAATGGAATTAGGTCGACCTAACCTAACCTAAACTGACCTGACCTAACCTAACCTAACTTTATATAACCTAACCTAACCTAACCTAATAACAATAAAATAAAAAAATCTATTTAGGCGCTATTTTAGTAACTCAATGGAATCACGTCGACGCTCTCTATTGGCTCATGGGGAAAAATGTAATCCATGTGTAATATTCATGCTTAGTTAACATGGAAACTCTCATAACAATAAATTAAACAATCTATTTAGACGCTATTGTAGTCGTTGTCGAGGAGATTTCAAATATAGATTTTGATTGTTGAAACATTATAAAACAATCGAATTATACACATTTTACGATAGAATTATATAAAATTTCAAACTCGCATATCTCCGTTACTGTTGAAGATACAGAAGTGATTTTACACTCAATGGAATTAGGTCGACCTAACCTAACCTAAACTGACCTGACCTAACCTAACCTAACCTAACTTTACTTAACCTAACCTAACCTAACCTAATAACAATAAAATAAAAACAATCTATTTGTGCCGATTGTAGTCGTTCTCGAGGAGATTTGAAATATAGATTTTAATTGTTGAAACATTACAAAACAATCGAATTCCACACATTTTACAATATAATTATATAAAATTTCAAACTCGTATATCTCCGTTACTATTGAAGATACAGAAGTGATTTTGCACTAAATGGAATCAGGTCGACGATCTCTATTGGCTCATGGGGAAAAATGTAATCCATGTGTAATATTCATGCTTAGTTACCGTGGAAACTCTCATAACAATAAATTAAACAATCTATTTAGACGCTATTGTAGTCGTTGTCGAGGATATTTCAAATATAGATTTGATTGAAGAAACATTATAAAACAATCGAATTATACACATTTTACGATAGAATTATATAAAATTTCAAACTCGCATATCTCCGTTACTGTTGAAGATACAGAAGTGATTTTACAGTCAATGGAATTAGGTCGACCTAACCTAACCTAAACTGACCTGATCTAACCTAACCTAACCTAACCTAACTTTACATAACCTAACCTAACCTAACCTAATAACAATAAAATAAAAACAATCTATTTAGGCGCTATTTTAGTCGTCCAGGAGATCAAAAATATAGAATTTGATTGTTGAAACATTATAAAACAATCGAATTATACACTTTTTACGATAGAATTATATAAAATTTCAAACTCGCATATCTCCGTTACTGTTGAAGATACAGAAGTGATTTTACAGTCAATGGAATTAGGTCGACCTAACCTAACCTAAACTGACTTGACCTAACCTAATCTGACCTATCTTTACTTAACAAAACCTAACCTAACCTAATAACAATAAAATAAAAACAATCTTTTTGTGACGGATTGTAGTCGTTGTCGAGGAGATTTGAAATATAGATTTCGATGGTTGAAACATTATAAAACAATCGAATTCCACACATTTTACAATATAATTATATAAAATTTCAAACTCGCATATCTCCGTTACTGTTGAAGATACAGAAGTGATTTTGCACTCAATGGAATCAGGTCGACCTAACCTAACCTAAACTGACTTGACCTAACCTAATCTGACCTAACTTTACTTAACAAAACCTAACCTAACCTAATAACAATAAAATAAAAACAATCTTTTTGTGACGGATTGTAGTCGTTCTCGAGGAGATTTGAAATATAGATTTTGATTGTTGAAACATTATAAAACAATCTAATTATACACATTTTACGATAAAATTATATAAAATTTCAAACTCGCATATCTCCGTTACTGTTGAAGATACAGAAGTGATTTTGCACTCAATGGAATCAGGTCGACGCTCTCTATTGGCTCATGGGGAAAATGTAATCCATGTGTAATATTCATGCTTAGTTACCATGGAAACTCTCATAACAATAAATTAAACAATCTATTTAGGCGCTATTTTATACGTCCAGGAGATTAAAAATATAGATTTTGATTGTTGAAACATTATAAAACAATCGAATTATGCACTTTTTACGATAGAATTATATAAAATTTCAAACTCGCATATCTCCGTTACTGTTGAAGATACAGAAGTAATTTTACAGTCAATGGAATTAGGTCGACCTAACCTAACCTAAACTGACCTGACCTAACCTAACCTAACCTAACCTTACTTTACTTAACCTAACCTAACCTAACCTAATAACAATAAAATAAAAACAATCTATTTGTGTCCGATTGTAGTCGTACTCGAGGAGATTTGAAATATAGATTCTGATTGTTGAAACATTATAAAACAATCGAATTCCACACATTTTACAATATAGTTATATAAAATTTCAAACTCGTATATCTCCGTTACTATTGAAGATACAGAAGTGATTTTGCACTCAATGGAATCAGGTCGACGCTCTCTATTGGCTCATGGGGAAAAATGTAATCCATGTGTAATATTCATGCTTAGATATCATGGAAACTCTCATAACAATAAATTAAACAATCTATTTAGACGCTATTGTAGTCGTTGTCGAGGAGATTTCAAATATAGATTTTGATTGTTGAAACATTATAAAACAATCGAATTATACACATTTTACGATAGAATTATATAAAATTTCAAACTCGCATATCTCCGTTACTGTTGAAGATACAGAAGTGATTTTACACTCAATGGAATTAGGTCGACCTAACCTAACCTAAACTGACCTGACCTAACCTAACCTAACCTAACTTTACTTAACCTAACCTAACCTAACCTAATAACAATAAAATAAAAACAATCTATTTGTGCCCGATTGTAGTCGTTCTCGAGGAGATTTGAAATATAGATTTTGATTGTTGAAACATTATAAAACAATCTAATTATACACATTTTACGATAAAATTATATAAAATTTCAAACTCGCATATCTCCGTTACTGTTGAAGATACAGAAATGATTTTGCACTCAATGGAATCAGGTCGACGCTCTCTGTTGGCTCATGGGGAAAAATGTAATCCATGTGTAATATTCATGCTTAGTTACCATGGAAACTCTCATAACAATAAATTAAACAATCTATTTAGACGCTATTGTAGTAGTTGTCGAGGAGATTTCAAATATAGATTTTGATTGTTGAAACATTATAAAACAATCGAATTATACACATTTTACGATAGAATTATATAAAATTTGAAACTCGCATATCTCCGTTTCTGTTGAAGATACAGAAATGATTTTGCACTCAATGGAATCAGGTCGACGCTCTCTATTGGCTCATGGGGAAAAATGTAATCCATGTGTAATATTCATGCTTAGTTACCATGGAAACTCTCATAACAATAAATTAAACAATCTATTTAGACGCTATTGTAGTCGTTGTCGAGGAGATTTCAAATATAGATTTTGATTGTTGAAACATTATAAAACAATCGAATTATACACATTTTACGATAGAATTATATAAAATTTCAAACTCGCATATCTCCGTTACTGTTGAAGATACAGAAGTGATTTTACACTCAATGGAATTAGGTCGACCTAACCTAACCTAAACTGACCTGACCTAACCTAACCTAACCTAACTTTACTTAACCTAACCTAACCTAACCTAATAACAATAAAATAAAAGCAATCTATTTGTGCCCGATTGTAGTCGTTCTCGAGGAGATTTGAAATATAGATTTTGATTGTTGAAACATTATAAAACAATCTAATTATACACATTTTACGATAAAATTATATAAAATTTCAAACTCGCATATCTCCGTTACTGTTGAAGATACAGAAATGATTTTGCACTCAATGGAATCAGGTCGACGCTCTCTGTTGGCTCATGGGGAAAAATGTAATCCATGTGTAATATTCATGCTTAGTTACCGTGGAAACTCTCATAACAATAAATTAAACAATCTATTTAGACGCTATTGTAGTCGTTGTCGAGGATATTTCAAATATAGATTTTGATTGAAGAAACATTATAAAACAATCAAATTATACACATTATACGATAGAATTATATAAAATTTCAAACTCGCATATCTCCATTACTGTTGAAGATACAGAAGCGATTTTACAGTCAATGGAATTAGGTCGACCTAACCTAACCTAAACTGACCTGACCTAACCTAACCTAACCTAACCTAACTTTACATAACCTAACCTAACCTAACCTAACCTAATAACAATAAAATAAAAACAATCTATTTAGGCGCTATTTTAGTCGTCCAGGAGATTAAAAATATAGATTTTGATTGTTGAAACATTATAAAACAATCGAATTATACACTTTTTACGATAGAATTATATAAAATTTAAAACTCGCATATCTCCGTTACTGTTGAAGATACAGAAGTGATTTTACAGTCAATGGAATTAGGTCGACCTAACCTAACCTAAACTGACTTGACCTAACCTAATCTAACCTAACTTTACTTAACAAAACCTAAGAACAATAAAATAAAAACAATCTTTTTGTGACGGATTGTAGTCGTTGTCGAGGAGATTTGAAATATAGATTTCGATGGTTGAAACATTATAAAACAATCGAATTCCACACATTTTACAATATAATTATATAAAATTTCAAACTCGCATATCTCCGTTACGATAGAATTATATAAAATTTCAAACTCTCATATCTCCGTTACTGTTGAAGATACAGAAGTGATTTTACAGTCAATGGAATTAGGTCGACCTAACCTAACCTAAACTGACCTGACCTAACCTAACCTAACTTTACATAACCTAACCTAACCTAACCTAATAACAATAAAATAAAAAAATCTATTTAGGCGCTATTTTAGTCACTCAATGGAATCAGGTCGACGCTCTCTATTGGCTCATGGGGAAAAATGTAATCCATGTGTAATATTCATGCTTAGTTAACATGGAAACTCTCATAACAATAAATTAAACAATCTATTTAGACGCTATTGTAGTCGTTGTCGAGGAGATTTGAAATATAGATTTTGATTGTTGAAACATTATAAAACAATCGAATTATACACATTTTACGATAGAATTATATAAAATTTCAAACTCGCATATCTCCGTTACTGTTGAAGATACAGAAGTGATTTTACACTCAATGGAATTAGGTCGACCTAACCTAACCTAAACTGACCTGACCTAACCTAACCTAACCTAACTTTACTTAACCTAACCTAACCTAACCTAATAACAATAAAATAAAAACAATCTATTTGTGCCGATTGTAGTCGTTCTCGAGGAGATTTGAAATATAGATTTTAATTGTTGAAACATTACAAAACAATCGAATTCCACACATTTTACAATATAATTATATAAAATTTCAAACTCGTATATCTCCGTTACTATTGAAGATACAGAAGAGATTTTGCACTCAATGGAATCAGGTCGACGATCTCTATTGGCTCATGGGGAAAAATGTAATCCATGTGTAATATTCATGCTTAGTTACCGTGGAAACTCTCATAACAATAAATTAAACAATCTATTTAGACGCTATTGTAGTCGTTGTCGAGGATATTTCAAATATAGATTTGATTGAAGAAACATTATAAAACAATCGAATTATACACATTTTACGATAGAATTATATAAAATTTCAAACTCGCATATCTCCGTTACTGTTGAAGATACAGAAGTGATTTTACAGTCAATGGAATTAGGTCGACCTAACCTAACCTAAACTGACCTGATCTAACCTAACCTAACCTAACTTTACATAACCTAACCTAACCTAACCTAATAACAATAAAATAAAAACAATCTATTTAGGCGCTATTTTAGTCGTCCAGGAGATCAAAAATATAGAATTTGATTGTTGAAACATTATAAAACAATCGAATTATACACTTTTTACGATAGAATTATATAAAATTTCAAACTCGCATATCTCCGTTACTGTTGAAGATACAGAAGTGATTTTACAGTCAATGGAATTAGGTCGACCTAACCTAACCTAAACTGACTTGACCTAACCTAATCTGACCTATCTTTACTTAACAAAACCTAACCTAACCTAATAACAATAAAATAAAAACAATCTTTTTGTGACGGATTGTAGTCGTTGTCGAGGAGATTTGAAATATAGATTTCGATGGTTGAAACATTATAAAACAATCGAATTCCACACATTTTACAATATAATTATATAAAATTTCAAACTCGCATATCTCCGTTACTGTTGAAGATACAGAAGTGATTTTGCACTCAATGGAATCAGGTCGACCTAACCTAACCTAAACTGACTTGACCTAACCTAATCTGACCTAACTTTACTTAACAAAACCTAACCTAACCTAATAACAATAAAATAAAAACAATCTTTTTGTGACGGATTGTAGTCGTTCTCGAGGAGATTTGAAATATAGATTTTGATTGTTGAAACATTATAAAACAATCTAATTATACACATTTTACGATAAAATTATATAAAATTTCAAACTCGCATATCTCCGTTACTGTTGAAGATACAGAAGTGATTTTGCACTCAATGGAATCAGGTCGACGCTCTCTATTGGCTCATGGGGAAAATGTAATCCATGTGTAATATTCATGCTTAGTTACCATGGAAACTCTCATAACAATAAATTAAACAATCTATTTAGGCGCTATTTTATACGTCCAGGAGATTAAAAATATAGATTTTGATTGTTGAAACATTATAAAACAATCGAATTATGCACTTTTTACGATAGAATTATATAAAATTTCAAACTCGCATATCTCCGTTACTGTTGAAGATACAGAAGTAATTTTACAGTCAATGGAATTAGGTCGACCTAACCTAACCTAAACTGACCTGACCTAACCTAACCTAACCTAACCTTACTTTACTTAACCTAACCTAACCTAACCTAATAACAATAAAATAAAAACAATCTATTTGTGTCCGATTGTAGTCGTACTCGAGGAGATTTGAAATATAGATTCTGATTGTTGAAACATTATAAAACAATCGAATTCCACACATTTTACAATATAGTTATATAAAATTTCAAACTCGTATATCTCCGTTACTATTGAAGATACAGAAGTGATTTTGCACTCAATGGAATCAGGTCGACGCTCTCTATTGGCTCATGGGGAAAAATGTAATCCATGTGTAATATTCATGCTTAGTTACCATGGAAACTCTCATAACAATAAATTAAACAATCTATTAAGACGCTATTGTAGTCGTTGTCGAGGAGATTTCAAATATAGATTTTGATTGTTGAAACATTATAAAACAATCGAATTATACACATTTTACGATAGAATTATATAAAATTTGAAACTCGCATATCTCCGTTTCTGTTGAAGATACAGAAATGATTTTGCACTCAATGGAATCAGGTCGACGCTCTCTATTGGCTCATGGGGAAAAATGTAATCCATGTGTAATATTCATGCTTAGTTACCATGGAAACTCTCATAACAATAAATTAAACAATCTATTTAGACGCTATTGTAGTCGTTGTCGAGGAGATTTCAAATATAGATTTTGATTGTTGAAACATTATAAAACAATCGAATTATACACATTTTACGATAGAATTATATAAAATTTCAAACTCGCATATCTCCGTTACTGTTGAAGATACAGAAGTGATTTTACACTCAATGGAATTAGGTCGACCTAACCTAACCTAAACTGACCTGACCTAACCTAACCTAACCTAACTTTACTTAACCTAACCTAACCTAACCTAATAACAATAAAATAAAAACAATCTATTTGTGCCCGATTGTAGTCGTTCTCGAGGAGATTTGAAATATAGATTTTGATTGTTGAAACATTATAAAACAATCTAATTATACACATTTTACGATAAAATTATATAAAATTTCAAACTCGCATATCTCCATTACTGTTGAAGATACAGAAGTGATTTTACAGTCAATGGAATTAGGTCGACCTAACCTAACCTAAACTGACCTGACCTAACCTAACCTAACCTAACCTAACTTTACATAACCTAACCTAACCTAACCTAATAACAATAAAATAAAAACAATCTATTTAGGCGCTATTTTAGTCGTCCAGGAGATTAAAAATATAGATTTTGATTGTTGAAACATTATAAAACAATCGAATTATACACTTTTTACGATAGAATTATATAAAATTTAAAACTCGCATATCTCCGTTACTGTTGAAGATACAGAAGTGATTTTACAGTCAATGGAATTAGGTCGACCTAACCTAACCTAAACTGACTTGACCTAACCTAATCTAACCTAACTTTACTTAACAAAACCTAATAACAATAAAATAAAAACAATCTTTTTGTGACGGATTGTAGTCGTTGTCGAGGAGATTTGAAATATAGATTTCGATGGTTGAATCATTATAAAACAATCGAATTCCACACATTTTACAATATAATTATATAAAATTTCAAACTCGCATATCTCCGTTACGATAGAATTATATAAAATTTCAAACTCTCATATCTCCGTTACTGTTGAAGATACAGAAGTGATTTTACAGTCAATGGAATTAGGTCGACCTAACCTAACCTAAACTGACCTGACCTAACCTAACCTAACTTTACATAACCTAACCTAACCTAACCTAATAACAATAAAATAAAAAAATCTATTTAGGCGCTATTTTAGTCACTCAATGGAATCAGGTCGACGCTCTCTATTGGCTCATGGGGAAAAATGTAATCCATGTGTAATATTCATGCTTAGTTAACATGGAAACTCTCATAACAATAAATTAAACAATCTATTTAGACGCTATTGTAGTCGTTGTCGAGGAGATTTCAAATATAGATTTTGATTGTTGAAACATTATAAAACAATCGAATTATACACATTTTACGATAGAATTATATAAAATTTCAAACTCGCATATCTCCGTTACTGTTGAAGATACAGAAGTGATTTTACACTCAATGGAATTAGGTCGACCTAACCTAACCTAAACTGACCTGACCTAACCTAACCTAACCTAACTTTACTTAACCTAACCTAACCTAACCTAATAACAATAAAATAAAAACAATCTATTTGTGCCGATTGTAGTCGTTCTCGAGGAGATTTGAAATATAGATTTTAATTGTTGAAACATTACAAAACAATCGAATTCCACACATTTTACAATATAATTATATAAAATTTCAAACTCGTATATCTCCGTTACTATTGAAGATACAGAAGTGATTTTGCACTCAATGGAATCAGTTCGACGATCTCTATTGGCTCATGGGGAAAATGTAATCCATGTGTAATATTCATGCTTAGTTACCGTGGAAACTCTCATAACAATAAATTAAACAATCTATTTAGACGCTATTGTAGTCGTTGTCGAGGATATTTCAAATATAGATTTGATTGAAGAAACATTATAAAACAATCGAATTATACACATTTTACGATAGAATTATATAAAATTTCAAACTCGCATATCTCCGTTACTGTTGAAGATACAGAAGCGATTTTACAGTCAATGGAATTAGGTCGACCTAACCTAATCTAAACTGACCTGATCTAACCTAACCTAACCTAACCTAACTTTACATAACCTAACCTAACCTAACCTAATAACAATAAAATAAAAACAATCTATTTAGGCGCTATTTTAGTCGTCCAGGAGATCAAAAATATAGAATTTGATTGTTGAAACATTATAAAACAATCGAATTATACACTTTTTACGATAGAATTATATAAAATTTCAAACTCGCATATCTCCGTTACTGTTGAAGATACAGAAGTGATTTTACAGTCAATGGAATTAGGTCGACCTAACCTAACCTAAACTGACTTGACCTAACCTAATCTGACCTATCTTTACTTAACAAAACCTAACCTAACCTAATAACAATAAAATAAAAACAATCTTTTTGTGACGGATTGTAGTCGTTGTCGAGGAGATTTGAAATATAGATTTCGATGGTTGAAACATTATAAAACAATCGAATTCCACACATTTTACAATATAATTATATAAAATTTCAAACTCGCATATCTCCGTTACTGTTGAAGATACAGAAGTGATTTTGCACTCAATGGAATCAGGTCGACCTAACCTAACCTAAACTGACTTGACCTAACCTAATCTGACCTAACTTTACTTAACAAAACCTAACCTAACCTAATAACAATAAAATAAAAACAATCTTTTTGTGACGGATTGTAGTCGTTCTCGAGGAGATTTGAAATATAGATTTTGATTGTTGAAACATTATAAAACAATCTAATTATACACATTTTACGATAAAATTATATAAAATTTCAAACTCGCATATCTCCGTTACTGTTGAAGATACAGAAGTGATTTTGCACTCAATGGAATCAGGTCGACGCTCTCTATTGGCTCATGGGGAAAATGTAATCCATGTGTAATATTCATGCTTAGTTACCATGGAAACTCTCATAACAATAAATTAAACAATCTATTTAGGCGCTATTTTATACGTCCAGGAGATTAAAAATATAGATTTTGATTGTTGAAACATTATAAAACAATCGAATTATGCACTTTTTACGATAGAATTATATAAAATTTCAAACTCGCATATCTCCGTTACTGTTGAAGATACAGAAGTAATTTTACAGTCAATGGAATTAGGTCGACCTAACCTAACCTAAACTGACCTGACCTAACCTAACCTAACCTAACCTTACTTTACTTAACCTAACCTAACCTAACCTAATAACAATAAAATAAAAACAATCTATTTGTGTCCGATTGTAGTCGTACTCGAGGAGATTTGAAATATAGATTCTGATTGTTGAAACATTATAAAACAATCGAATTCCACACATTTTACAATATAGTTATATAAAATTTCAAACTCGTATATCTCCGTTACTATTGAAGATACAGAAGTGATTTTGCACTCAATGGAATCAGGTCGACGCTCTCTATTGGCTCATGGGGAAAAATGTAATCCATGTGTAATATTCATGCTTAGTTACCATGGAAACTCTCATAACAATAAATTAAACAATCTATTAAGACGCTATTGTAGTCGTTGTCGAGGAGATTTCAAATATAGATTTTGATTGTTGAAACATTATAAAACAATCGAATTATACACATTTTACGATAGAATTATATAAAATTTGAAACTCGCATATCTCCGTTTCTGTTGAAGATACAGAAATGATTTTGCACTCAATGGAATCAGGTCGACGCTCTCTATTGGCTCATGGGGAATAATGTAATCCATGTGTAATATTCATGCTTAGTTACCATGGAAACTCTCATAACAATAAATTAAACAATCTATTAAGACGCTATTGTAGTCGTTGTCGAGGAGATTTCAAATATAGATTTTGATTGTTGAAACATTATAAAACAATCGAATTATACACATTTTACGATAGAATTATATAAAATTTGAAACTCGCATATCTCCGTTTCTGTTGAAGATACAGAAATGATTTTGCACTCAATGGAATCAGGTCGACGCTCTCTATTGGCTCATGGGGAAAAATGTAATCCATGTGTAATATTCATGCTTAGTTACCATGGAAACTCTCATAACAATAAATTAAACAATCTATTTAGACGCTATTGTAGTCGTTGTCGAGGAGATTTCAAATATAGATTTTGATTGTTGAAACATTATAAAACAATCGAATTATACACATTTTACGATAGAATTATATAAAATTTCAAACTCGCATATCTCCGTTACTGTTGAAGATACAGAAGTGATTTTACACTCAATGGAATTAGGTCGACCTAACCTAACCTAAAATGACCTGACATAACCTAACCTAACCTAACTTTACTTAACCTAACCTAACCTAACCTAATAACAATAAAATAAAAACAATCTATTTGTGCCCGATTGTAGTCGTTCTCGAGGAGATTTGAAATATAGATTTTGATTGTTGAAACATTATAAAACAATCTAATTATACACATTTTACGATAAAATTATATAAAATTTCAAACTCGCATATCTCCATTACTGTTGAAGATACAGAAGTGATTTTACAGTCAATGGAATTAGGTCGACCTAACCTAACCTAAACTGACCTGACCTAACCTAACCTAACCTAACCTAACTTTACATAACCTAACCTAACCTAACCTAATAACAATAAAATAAAAACAATCTATTTAGGCGCTATTTTAGTCGTCCAGGAGATTAAAAATATAGATTTTGATTGTTGAAACATTATAAAACAATCGAATTATACACTTTTTACGATAGAATTATATAAAATTTAAAACTCGTATATCTCCGTTACTGTTGAAGATACAGAAGTGATTTTACAGTCAATGGAATTAGGTCGACCTAACCTAACCTAAACTGACTTGACCTAACCTAATCTAACCTAACTTTACTTAACAAAACCTAATAACAATAAAATAAAAACAATCTTTTTGTGACGGATTGTAGTCGTTGTCGAGGAGATTTGAAATATAGATTTCGATGGTTGAATCATTATAAAACAATCGAATTCCACACATTTTACAATATAATTATATAAAATTTCAAACTCGCATATCTCCGTTACGATAGAATTATATAAAATTTCAAACTCTCATATCTCCGTTACTGTTGAAGATACAGAAGTGATTTTACAGTCAATGGAATTAGGTCGACCTAACCTAACCTAAACTGACCTGACCTAACCTAACCTAACTTTACATAACCTAACCTAACCTAACCTAATAACAATAAAATAAAAAAATCTATTTAGGCGCTATTTTAGTCACTCAATGGAATCAGGTCGACGCTCTCTATTGGCTCATGGGGAAAAATGTAATCCATGTGTAATATTCATGCTTAGTTAACATGGAAACTCTCATAACAATAAATTAAACAATCTATTTAGACGCTATTGTAGTCGTTGTCGAGGAGATTTCAAATATAGATTTTGATTGTTGAAACATTATAAAACAATCGAATTATACACATTTTACGATAGAATTATATAAAATTTCAAACTCGCATATCTCCGTTACTGTTGAAGATACAGAAGTGATTTTACACTCAATGGAATTAGGTCGACCTAACCTAACCTAAACTGACCTGACCTAACCTAACCTAACCTAACTTTACTTAACCTAACCTAACCTAACCTAATAACAATAAAATAAAAACAATCTATTTGTGCCGATTGTAGTCGTTCTCGAGGAGATTTGAAATATAGATTTTAATTGTTGAAACATTACAAAACAATCGAATTCCACACATTTTACAATATAATTATATAAAATTTCAAACTCGTATATCTCCGTTACTATTGAAGATACAGAAGTGATTTTGCACTCAATGGAATCAGTTCGACGATCTCTATTGGCTCATGGGGAAAAATGTAATCCATGTGTAATATTCATGCTTAGTTACCGTGGAAACTCTCATAACAATAAATTAAACAATCTATTTAGACGCTATTGTAGTCGTTGTCGAGGATATTTCAAATATAGATTTGATTGAAGAAACATTATAAAACAATCGAATTATACACATTTTACGATAGAATTATATAAAATTTCAAACTCGCATATCTCCGTTACTGTTGAAGATACAGAAGTGATTTTACAGTCAATGGAATTAGGTCGACCTAACCTAACCTAAACTGACCTGATCTAACCTAACCTAACCTAACCTAACTTTACATAACCTAACCTAACCTAATAACAATAAAATAAAAACAATCTATTTAGGCGCTATTTTAGTCGTCCAGGAGATCAAAAATATAGAATTTGATTGTTGAAACATTATAAAACAATCGAATTATACACTTTTTACGATAGAATTATATAAAATTTCAAACTCGCATATCTCCGTTACTGTTGAAGATACAGAAGTGATTTTACAGTCAATGGAATTAGGTCGACCTAACCTAACCTAAACTGACTTGACCTAACCTAATCTGACCTATCTTTACTTAACAAAACCTAAACTAACCTAATAACAATAAAATAAAAACAATCTTTTTGTGACGGATTGTAGTCGTTGTCGAGGAGATTTGAAATATAGATTTCGATGGTTGAAACATTATAAAACAATCGAATTCCACACATTTTACAATATAATTATATAAAATTTCAAACTCGCATATCTCCGTTACTGTTGAAGATACAGAAGTGATTTTGCACTCAATGGAATCAGGTCGACCTAACCTAACCTAAACTGACTTGACCTAACCTAATCTGACCTAACTTTACTTAACAAAACCTAACCTAACCTAATAACAATAAAATAAAAACAATCTTTTTGTGACGGATTGTAGTCGTTCTCGAGGAGATTTGAAATATAGATTTTGATTGTTGAAACATTATAAAACAATCTAATTATACACATTTTACGATAAAATTATATAAAATTTCAAACTCGCATATATCCGTTACTGTTGAAGATACAGAAGTGATTTTGCACTCAATGGAATCAGACCGACGCTCTCTATTGGCTCATGGGGAAAATGTAATCCATGTGTAATATTCATGCTTAGTTACCATGGAAACTCTCATAACAATAAATTAAACAATCTATTTAGGCGCTATTTTATACGTCCAGGAGATTAAAAATATAGATTTTGATTGTTGAAACATTATAAAACAATCGAATTATGCACTTTTTACGATAGAATTATATAAAATTTAAAACTCGCATATCTCCGTTACTGTTGAAGATACAGAAGTGATTTTACAGTCAATGGAATTAGGTCGACCTAACCTAACCTAAACTGACTTGACCTAACCTAATCTAACCTAACTTTACTTAACAAAACCTAATAACAATAAAATAAAAACAATCTTTTTGTGACGGATTGTAGTCGTTGTCGAGGAGATTTGAAATATAGATTTCGATGGTTGAAACATTATAAAACAATCGAATTCCACACATTTTACAATATAATTATATAAAATTTCAAACTCGCATATCTCCGTTACGATAGAATTATATAAAATTTCAAACTCTCATATCTCCGTTACTGTTGAAGATACAGAAGTGATTTTACAGTCAATGGAATTAGGTCGACCTAACCTAACCTAAACTGACCTGACCTAACCTAACCTAACTTTACATAACCTAACCTAACCTAACCTAATAACAATAAAATAAAAAAATCTATTTAGGCGCTATTTTAGTCACTCAATGGAATCAGGTCGACGCTCTCTATAGGCTCATGGGGAAAAATGTAATCCATGTGTAATATTCATGCTTAGTTAACATGGAAACTCTCATAACAATAAATTAAACAATCTATTTAGACGCTATTGTAGTCGTTGTCGAGGAGATTTGAAATATAGATTTTGATTGTTGAAACATTATAAAACAATCGAATTATACACATTTTACGATAGAATTATATAAAATTTCAAACTCGCATATCTCCGTTACTGTTGAAGATACAGAAGTGATTTTACACTCAATGGAATTAGGTCGACCTAACCTAACCTAAACTGACCTGACCTAACCTAACCTAACCTAACTTTACTTAACCTAACCTAACCTAACCTAATAACAATAAAATAAAAACAATCTATTTGTGCCGATTGTAGTCGTTCTCGAGGAGATTTGAAATATAGATTTTAATTGTTGAAACATTACAAAACAATCGAATTCCACACATTTTACAATATAATTATATAAAATTTCAAACTCGTATATCTCCGTTACTATTGAAGATACAGAAGTGATTTTGCACTCAATGGAATCAGGTCGACGATCTCTATTGGCTCATGGGGAAAAATGTAATCCATGTGTAATATTCATGCTTAGTTACCGTGGAAACTCTCATAACAATAAATTAAACAATCTATTTAGACGCTATTGTAGTCGTTGTCGAGGATATTTCAAATATAGATTTGATTGAAGAAACATTATAAAACAATCGAATTATACACATTTTACGATAGAATTATATAAAATTTCAAACTAGCATATCTCCGTTACTGTTGAAGATACAGAAGTGATTTTACAGTCAATGGAATTAGGTCGACCTAACCTAACCTAAACTGACCTGATCTAACCTAACCTAACCTAACCTAACTTTACATAACCTAACCTAACCTAACCTAATAACAATAAAATAAAAACAATCTATTTAGGCGCTATTTTAGTCGTCCAGGAGATCAAAAATATAGAATTTGATTGTTGAAACATTATAAAACAATCGAATTATACACTTTTTACGATAGAATTATATAAAATTTCAAACTCGCATATCTCCGTTACTGTTGAAGATACAGAAGTGATTTTACAGTCAATGGAATTAGGTCGACCTAACCTAACCTAAACTGACTTGACCTAACCTAATCTGACCTATCTTTACTTAACAAAACCTAACCTAACCTAATAACAATAAAATAAAAACAATCTTTTTGTGACGGATTGTAGTCGTTGTCGAGGAGATTTGAAATATAGATTTCGATGGTTGAAACATTATAAAACAATCGAATTCCACACATTTTACAATATAATTATATAAAATTTCAAACTCGCATATCTCCGTTACTGTTGAAGATACAGAAGTGATTTTGCACTCAATGGAATCAGGTCGACCTAACCTAACCTAAACTGACTTGACCTAACCTAATCTGACCTAACTTTACTTAACAAAACCTAACCTAACCTAATAACAATAAAATAAAAACAATCTTTTTGTGACGGATTGTAGTCGTTCTCGAGGAGATTTGAAATATAGATTTTGATTGTTGAAACATTATAAAACAATCTAATTATACACATTTTACGATAAAATTATATAAAATTTCAAACTCGCATATCTCCGTTACTGTTGAAGATACAGAAGTGATTTTGCACTCAATGGAATCAGGTCGACGCTCTCTATTGGCTCATGGGGAAAATGTAATACATGTGTAATATTAATGCTTAGTTAACATGGAAACTCTCATAACAATAAATTAAACAATCTATTTAGGCGCTATTTTATACGTCCAGGAGATTAAAAATATAGATTTTGATTGTTGAAACATTATAAAACAATCGAATTATGCACTTTTTACGATAGAATTATATAAAATTTCAAACTCGCATATCTCCGTTACTGTTGAAGATACAGAAGTAATTTTACAGTCAATGGAATTAGGTCGACCTAACCTAACCTAAACTGACCTGACCTAACCTAACCTAACCTAACCTTACTTTACTTAACCTAACCTAACCTAACCTAATAACAATAAAATAAAAACAATCTATTTGTGTCCGATTGTAGTCGTACTCGAGGAGATTTGAAATATAGATTCTGATTGTTGAAACATTATAAAACAATCGAATTCCACACATTTTACAATATAGTTATATAAAATTTCAAACTCGTATATCTCCGTTACTATTGAAGATACAGAAGTGATTTTGCACTCAATGGAATCAGGTCGACGCTCTCTATTGGCTCATGGGGAAAAATGTAATCCATGTGTAATATTCATGCTTAGTTACCATGGAAACTCTCATAACAATAAATTAAACAATCTATTAAGACGCTATTGTAGTCGTTGTCGAGGAGATTTCAAATATAGATTTTGATTGTTGAAACATTATAAAACAATCGAATTATACACATTTTACGATAGAATTATATAAAATTTGAAACTCGCATATCTCCGTTTCTGTTGAAGATACAGAAATGATTTTGCACTCAATGGAATCAGGTCGACGCTCTCTATTGGCTCATGGGGAAAAATGTAATCCATGTGTAATATTCATGCTTAGTTACCATGGAAACTCTCATAACAATAAATTAAACAATCTATTAAGACGCTATTGTAGTCGTTGTCGAGGAGATTTCAAATATAGATTTTGATTGTTGAAACATTATAAAACAATCGAATTATACACATTTTACGATAGAATTATATAAAATTTGAAACTCGCATATCTCCGTTTCTGTTGAAGATACAGAAATGATTTTGCACTCAATGGAATCAGGTCGACGCTCTCTATTGGCTCATGGGGAAAAATGTAATCCATGTGTAATATTCATGCTTAGTTACCATGGAAACTCTCATAACAATAAATTAAACAATCTATTTAGACGCTATTGTAGTCGTTGTCGAGGAGATTTCAAATATAGATTTTGATTGTTGAAACATTATAAAACAATCGAATTATACACATTTTACGATAGAATTATATAAAATTTCAAACTCGCATATCTCCGTTACTGTTGAAGATACAGAAGTGATTTTACACTCAATGGAATTAGGTCGACCTAACCTAACCTAAACTGACCTGACCTAACCTAACCTAACCTAACTTTACTTAACCTAACCTAACCTAACCTAATAACAATAAAATAAAAACAATCTATTTGTGCCCGATTGTAGTCGTTCTCGAGGAGATTTGAAATATAGATTTTGATTGTTGAAACATTATAAAACAATCTAATTATACACATTTTACGATAAAATTATATAAAATTTCAAACTCGCATATCTCCATTACTGTTGAAGATACAGAAGTGATTTTACAGTCAATGGAATTAGGTCGACCTAACCTAACCTAAACTGACCTGACCTAACCTAACCTAACCTAACCTAACTTTACATAACCTAACCTAACCTAACCTAATAACAATAAAATAAAAACAATCTATTTAGGCGCTATTTTAGTCGTCCAGGAGATTAAAAATATAGATTTTGATTGTTGAAACATTATAAAACAATCGAATTATACACTTTTTACGATAGAATTATATAAAATTTAAAACTCGCATATCTCCGTTACTGTTGAAGATACAGAAGTGATTTTACAGTCAATGGAATTAGGTCGACCTAACCTAACCTAAACTGACTTGACCTAACCTAATCTAACCTAACTTTACTTAACAAAACCTAATAACAATAAAATAAAAACAATCTTTTTGTGACGGATTGTAGTCGTTGTCGAGGAGATTTGAAATATAGATTTCGATGGTTGAATCATTATAAAACAATCGAATTCCACACATTTTACAATATAATTATATAAAATTTCAAACTCGCATATCTCCGTTACGATAGAATTATATAAAATTTCAAACTCTCATATCTCCGTTACTGTTGAAGATACAGAAGTGATTTTACAGTCAATGGAATTAGGTCGACCTAACCTAACCTAAACTGACCTGACCTAACCTAACCTAACTTTACATAACCTAACCTAACCTAACCTAATAACAATAAAATAAAAAAATCTATTTAGGCGCTATTTTAGTCACTCAATGGAATCAGGTCGACGCTCTCTATTGGCTCATGGGGAAAAATGTAATCCATGTGTAATATTCATGCTTAGTTACCGTGGAAACTCTCATAACAATAAATTAAACAATCTATTTAGACGCTATTGTAGTCGTTGTCGAGGAGATTTCAAATATAGATTTTGATTGTTGAAACATTATAAAACAATCGAATTATACACATTTTACGATAGAATTATATAAAATTTCAAACTCGCATATCTCCGTTACTGTTGAAGATACAGAAGTGATTTTACACTCAATGGAATTAGGTCGACCTAACCTAACCTAAACTGACTTGACCTAACCTAATCTGACCTATCTTTACTTAACAAAACCTAACCTAACCTAATAACAATAAAATAAAAACAATCTTTTTGTGACGGATTGTAGTCGTTGTCGAGGAGATTTGAAATATAGATTTCGATGGTTGAAACATTATAAAACAATCGAATTCCACACATTTTACAATATAATTATATAAAATTTCAAACTCGCATATCTCCGTTACTGTTGAAGATACAGAAGTGATTTTGCACTCAATGGAATCAGGTCGACCTAACCTAACCTAAACTGACTTGACCTAACCTAATCTGACCTAACTTTACTTAACAAAACCTAACCTAACCTAATAACAATAAAATAAAACAATCTTTTTGTGACGGATTGTAGTCGTTCTCGAGGAGATTTGAAATATAGATTTTGATTGTTGAAACATTATAAAACAATCTAATTATACACATTTTACGATAAAATTATATAAAATTTCAAACTCGCATATCTCCGTTACTGTTGAAGATACAGAAGTGATTTTGCACTCAATGGAATCAGGTCGACGCTCTCTATTGGCTCATGGGGAAAATGTAATCCATGTGTAATATTCATGCTTAGTTACCATGGAAACTCTCATAACAATAAATTAAACAATCTATTTAGGCGCTATTTTATACGTCCAGGAGATTAAAAATATAGATTTTGATTGTTGAAACATTATAAAACAATCGAATTATGCACTTTTTACGATAGAATTATATAAAATTTCAAACTCGCATATCTCCGTTACTGTTGAAGATACAGAAGTAATTTTACAGTCAATGGAATTAGGTCGACCTAACCTAACCTAAACTGACCTGACCTAACCTAACCTAACCTAACCTTACTTTACTTAACCTAACCTAACCTAACCTAATAACAATAAAATAAAAACAATCTATTTGTGTCCGATTGTAGTCGTACTCGAGGAGATTTGAAATATAGATTCTGATTGTTGAAACATTATAAAACAATCGAATTCCACACATTTTACAATATAGTTATATAAAATTTCAAACTCGTATATCTCCGTTACTATTGAAGATACAGAAGTGATTTTGCACTCAATGGAATCAGGTCGACGCTCTCTATTGGCTCATGGGGAAAAATGTAATCCATGTGTAATATTCATGCTTAGTTACCATGGAAACTCTCATAACAATAAATTAAACAATCTATTAAGACGCTATTGTAGTCGTTGTCGAGGAGATTTCAAATATAGATTTTGATTGTTGAAACATTATAAAACAATCGAATTATACACATTTTACGATAGAATTATATAAAATTTGAAACTCGCATATCTCCGTTTCTGTTGAAGATACAGAAATGATTTTGCACTCAATGGAATCAGGTCGACGCTCTCTATTGGCTCATGGGGAAAAATGTAATCCATGTGTAATATTCATGCTTAGTTACCATGGAAACTCTCATAACAATAAATTAAACAATCTATTTAGACGCTATTGTAGTCGTTGTCGAGGAGATTTCAAATATAGATTTTGATTGTTGAAACATTATAAAACAATCGAATTATACACATTTTACGATAGAATTATATAAAATTTCAAACTCGCATATCTCCGTTACTGTTGAAGATACAGAAGTGATTTTACACTCAATGGAATTAGGTCGACCTAACCTAACCTAAACTGACCTGACCTAACCTAACCTAACCTAACTTTACTTAACCTAACCTAACCTAACCTAATAACAATAAAATAAAAACAATCTATTTGTGCCCGATTGTAGTCGTTCTCGAGGAGATTTGAAATATAGATTTTGATTGTTGAAACATTATAAAACAATCTAATTATACACATTTTACGATAAAATTATATAAAATTTCAAACTCGCATATCTCCATTACTGTTGAAGATACAGAAGTGATTTTACAGTCAATGGAATTAGGTCGACCTAACCTAACCTAAACTGACCTGACCTAACCTAACCTAACCTAACCTAACTTTACATAACCTAACCTAACCTAACCTAATAACAATAAAATAAAAACAATCTATTTAGGCGCTATTTTAGTCGTCCAGGAGATTAAAAATATAGATTTTGATTGTTGAAACATTATAAAACAATCGAATTATACACTTTTTACGATAGAATTATATAAAATTTAAAACTCGCATATCTCCGTTACTGTTGAAGATACAGAAGTGATTTTACAGTCAATGGAATTAGGTCGACCTAACCTAACCTAAACTGACTTGACCTAACCTAATCTAACCTAACTTTACTTAACAAAACCTAATAACAATAAAATAAAAACAATCTTTTTGTGACGGATTGTAGTCGTTGTCGAGGAGATTTGAAATATAGATTTCGATGGTTGAATCATTATAAAACAATCGAATTCCACACATTTTACAATATAATTATATAAAATTTCAAACTCGCATATCTCCGTTACGATAGAATTATATAAAATTTCAAACTCTCATATCTCCGTTACTGTTGAAGATACAGAAGTGATTTTACAGTCAATGGAATTAGGTCGACCTAACCTAACCTAAACTGACCTGACCTAACCTAACCTAACTTTACATAACCTAACCTAACCTAACCTAATAACAATAAAATAAAAAAATCTATTTAGGCGCTATTTTAGTCACTCAATGGAATCAGGTCGACGCTCTCTATTGGCTCATGGGGAAAAATGTAATCCATGTGTAATATTCATGCTTAGTTAACATGGAAACTCTCATAACAATAAATTAAACAATCTATTTAGACGCTATTGTAGTCGTTGTCGAGGAGATTTCAAATATAGATTTTGATTGTTGAAACATTATAAAACAATCGAATTATACACATTTTACGATAGAATTATATAAAATTTCAAACTCGCATATCTCCGTTACTGTTGAAGATACAGAAGTGATTTTACACTCAATGGAATTAGGTCGACCTAACCTAACCTAAACTGACCTGACCTAACCTAACCTAACCTAACTTTACTTAACCTAACCTAACCTAACCTAATAACAATAAAATAAAAACAATCTATTTGTGCCGATTGTAGTCGTTCTCGAGGAGATTTGAAATATAGATTTTAATTGTTGAAACATTACAAAACAATCGAATTCCACACATTTTACAATATAATTATATAAAATTTCAAACTCGTATATCTCCGTTACTATTGAAGATACAGAAGTGATTTTGCACTCAATGGAATCAGTTCGACGATCTCTATTGGCTCATGGGGAAAATGTAATCCATGTGTAATATTCATGCTTAGTTACCGTGGAAACTCTCATAACAATAAATTAAACAATCTATTTAGACGCTATTGTAGTCGTTGTCGAGGATATTTCAAATATAGATTTGATTGAAGAAACATTATAAAACAATCGAATTATACACATTTTACGATAGAATTATATAAAATTTCAAACTCGCATATCTCCGTTACTGTTGAAGATACAGAAGCGATTTTACAGTCAATGGAATTAGGTCGACCTAACCTAATCTAAACTGACCTGATCTAACCTAACCTAACCTAACCTAACTTTACATAACCTAACCTAACCTAACCTAATAACAATAAAATAAAAACAATCTATTTAGGCGCTATTTTAGTCGTCCAGGAGATCAAAAATATAGAATTTGATTGTTGAAACATTATAAAACAATCGAATTATACACTTTTTACGATAGAATTATATAAAATTTCAAACTCGCATATCTCCGTTACTGTTGAAGATACAGAAGTGATTTTACAGTCAATGGAATTAGGTCGACCTAACCTAACCTAAACTGACTTGACCTAACCTAATCTGACCTATCTTTACTTAACAAAACCTAACCTAACCTAATAACAATAAAATAAAAACAATCTTTTTGTGACGGATTGTAGTCGTTGTCGAGGAGATTTGAAATATAGATTTCGATGGTTGAAACATTATAAAACAATCGAATTCCACACATTTTACAATATAATTATATAAAATTTCAAACTCGCATATCTCCGTTACTGTTGAAGATACAGAAGTGATTTTGCACTCAATGGAATCAGGTCGACCTAACCTAACCTAAACTGACTTGACCTAACCTAATCTGACCTAACTTTACTTAACAAAACCTAACCTAACCTAATAACAATAAAATAAAAACAATCTTTTTGTGACGGATTGTAGTCGTTCTCGAGGAGATTTGAAATATAGATTTTGATTGTTGAAACATTATAAAACAATCTAATTATACACATTTTACGATAAAATTATATAAAATTTCAAACTCGCATATCTCCGTTACTGTTGAAGATACAGAAGTGATTTTGCACTCAATGGAATCAGGTCGACGCTCTCTATTGGCTCATGGGGAAAATGTAATCCATGTGTAATATTCATGCTTAGTTACCATGGAAACTCTCATAACAATAAATTAAACAATCTATTTAGGCGCTATTTTATACGTCCAGGAGATTAAAAATATAGATTTTGATTGTTGAAACATTATAAAACAATCGAATTATGCACTTTTTACGATAGAATTATATAAAATTTCAAACTCGCATATCTCCGTTACTGTTGAAGATACAGAAGTAATTTTACAGTCAATGGAATTAGGTCGACCTAACCTAACCTAAACTGACCTGACCTAACCTAACCTAACCTAACCTTACTTTACTTAACCTAACCTAACCTAACCTAATAACAATAAAATAAAAACAATCTATTTGTGTCCGATTGTAGTCGTACTCGAGGAGATTTGAAATATAGATTCTGATTGTTGAAACATTATAAAACAATCGAATTCCACACATTTTACAATATAGTTATATAAAATTTCAAACTCGTATATCTCCGTTACTATTGAAGATACAGAAGTGATTTTGCACTCAATGGAATCAGGTCGACGCTCTCTATTGGCTCATGGGGAAAAATGTAATCCATGTGTAATATTCATGCTTAGTTACCATGGAAACTCTCATAACAATAAATTAAACAATCTATTAAGACGCTATTGTAGTCGTTGTCGAGGAGATTTCAAATATAGATTTTGATTGTTGAAACATTATAAAACAATCGAATTATACACATTTTACGATAGAATTATATAAAATTTGAAACTCGCATATCTCCGTTTCTGTTGAAGATACAGAAATGATTTTGCACTCAATGGAATCAGGTCGACGCTCTCTATTGGCTCATGGGGAATAATGTAATCCATGTGTAATATTCATGCTTAGTTACCATGGAAACTCTCATAACAATAAATTAAACAATCTATTAAGACGCTATTGTAGTCGTTGTCGAGGAGATTTCAAATATAGATTTTGATTGTTGAAACATTATAAAACAATCGAATTATACACATTTTACGATAGAATTATATAAAATTTGAAACTCGCATATCTCCGTTTCTGTTGAAGATACAGAAATGATTTTGCACTCAATGGAATCAGGTCGACGCTCTCTATTGGCTCATGGGGAAAAATGTAATCCATGTGTAATATTCATGCTTAGTTACCATGGAAACTCTCATAACAATAAATTAAACAATCTATTTAGACGCTATTGTAGTCGTTGTCGAGGAGATTTCAAATATAGATTTTGATTGTTGAAACATTATAAAACAATCGAATTATACACATTTTACGATAGAATTATATAAAATTTCAAACTCGCATATCTCCGTTACTGTTGAAGATACAGAAGTGATTTTACACTCAATGGAATTAGGTCGACCTAACCTAACCTAAAATGACCTGACATAACCTAACCTAACCTAACTTTACTTAACCTAACCTAACCTAACCTAATAACAATAAAATAAAAACAATCTATTTGTGCCCGATTGTAGTCGTTCTCGAGGAGATTTGAAATATAGATTTTGATTGTTGAAACATTATAAAACAATCTAATTATACACATTTTACGATAAAATTATATAAAATTTCAAACTCGCATATCTCCATTACTGTTGAAGATACAGAAGTGATTTTACAGTCAATGGAATTAGGTCGACCTAACCTAACCTAAACTGACCTGACCTAACCTAACCTAACCTAACCTAACTTTACATAACCTAACCTAACCTAACCTAATAACAATAAAATAAAAACAATCTATTTAGGCGCTATTTTAGTCGTCCAGGAGATTAAAAATATAGATTTTGATTGTTGAAACATTATAAAACAATCGAATTATACACTTTTTACGATAGAATTATATAAAATTTAAAACTCGTATATCTCCGTTACTGTTGAAGATACAGAAGTGATTTTACAGTCAATGGAATTAGGTCGACCTAACCTAACCTAAACTGACTTGACCTAACCTAATCTAACCTAACTTTACTTAACAAAACCTAATAACAATAAAATAAAAACAATCTTTTTGTGACGGATTGTAGTCGTTGTCGAGGAGATTTGAAATATAGATTTCGATGGTTGAATCATTATAAAACAATCGAATTCCACACATTTTACAATATAATTATATAAAATTTCAAACTCGCATATCTCCGTTACGATAGAATTATATAAAATTTCAAACTCTCATATCTCCGTTACTGTTGAAGATACAGAAGTGATTTTACAGTCAATGGAATTAGGTCGACCTAACCTAACCTAAACTGACCTGACCTAACCTAACCTAACTTTACATAACCTAACCTAACCTAACCTAATAACAATAAAATAAAAAAATCTATTTAGGCGCTATTTTAGTCACTCAATGGAATCAGGTCGACGCTCTCTATTGGCTCATGGGGAAAAATGTAATCCATGTGTAATATTCATGCTTAGTTAACATGGAAACTCTCATAACAATAAATTAAACAATCTATTTAGACGCTATTGTAGTCGTTGTCGAGGAGATTTCAAATATAGATTTTGATTGTTGAAACATTATAAAACAATCGAATTATACACATTTTACGATAGAATTATATAAAATTTCAAACTCGCATATCTCCGTTACTGTTGAAGATACAGAAGTGATTTTACACTCAATGGAATTAGGTCGACCTAACCTAACCTAAACTGACCTGACCTAACCTAACCTAACCTAACTTTACTTAACCTAACCTAACCTAACCTAATAACAATAAAATAAAAACAATCTATTTGTGCCGATTGTAGTCGTTCTCGAGGAGATTTGAAATATAGATTTTAATTGTTGAAACATTACAAAACAATCGAATTCCACACATTTTACAATATAATTATATAAAATTTCAAACTCGTATATCTCCGTTACTATTGAAGATACAGAAGTGATTTTGCACTCAATGGAATCAGTTCGACGATCTCTATTGGCTCATGGGGAAAAATGTAATCCATGTGTAATATTCATGCTTAGTTACCGTGGAAACTCTCATAACAATAAATTAAACAATCTATTTAGACGCTATTGTAGTCGTTGTCGAGGATATTTCAAATATAGATTTGATTGAAGAAACATTATAAAACAATCGAATTATACACATTTTACGATAGAATTATATAAAATTTCAAACTCGCATATCTCCGTTACTGTTGAAGATACAGAAGTGATTTTACAGTCAATGGAATTAGGTCGACCTAACCTAACCTAAACTGACCTGATCTAACCTAACCTAACCTAACCTAACTTTACATAACCTAACCTAACCTAATAACAATAAAATAAAAACAATCTATTTAGGCGCTATTTTAGTCGTCCAGGAGATCAAAAATATAGAATTTGATTGTTGAAACATTATAAAACAATCGAATTATACACTTTTTACGATAGAATTATATAAAATTTCAAACTCGCATATCTCCGTTACTGTTGAAGATACAGAAGTGATTTTACAGTCAATGGAATTAGGTCGACCTAACCTAACCTAAACTGACTTGACCTAACCTAATCTGACCTATCTTTACTTAACAAAACCTAAACTAACCTAATAACAATAAAATAAAAACAATCTTTTTGTGACGGATTGTAGTCGTTGTCGAGGAGATTTGAAATATAGATTTCGATGGTTGAAACATTATAAAACAATCGAATTCCACACATTTTACAATATAATTATATAAAATTTCAAACTCGCATATCTCCGTTACTGTTGAAGATACAGAAGTGATTTTGCACTCAATGGAATCAGGTCGACCTAACCTAACCTAAACTGACTTGACCTAACCTAATCTGACCTAACTTTACTTAACAAAACCTAACCTAACCTAATAACAATAAAATAAAAACAATCTTTTTGTGACGGATTGTAGTCGTTCTCGAGGAGATTTGAAATATAGATTTTGATTGTTGAAACATTATAAAACAATCTAATTATACACATTTTACGATAAAATTATATAAAATTTCAAACTCGCATATCTCCGTTACTGTTGAAGATACAGAAGTGATTTTGCACTCAATGGAATCAGACCGACGCTCTCTATTGGCTCATGGGGAAAATGTAATCCATGTGTAATATTCATGCTTAGTTACCATGGAAACTCTCATAACAATAAATTAAACAATCTATTTAGGCGCTATTTTATACGTCCAGGAGATTAAAAATATAGATTTTGATTGTTGAAACATTATAAAACAATCGAATTATGCACTTTTTACGATAGAATTATATAAAATTTAAAACTCGCATATCTCCGTTACTGTTGAAGATACAGAAGTGATTTTACAGTCAATGGAATTAGGTCGACCTAACCTAACCTAAACTGACTTGACCTAACCTAATCTAACCTAACTTTACTTAACAAAACCTAATAACAATAAAATAAAAACAATCTTTTTGTGACGGATTGTAGTCGTTGTCGAGGAGATTTGAAATATAGATTTCGATGGTTGAAACATTATAAAACAATCGAATTCCACACATTTTACAATATAATTATATAAAATTTCAAACTCGCATATCTCCGTTACGATAGAATTATATAAAATTTCAAACTCTCATATCTCCGTTACTGTTGAAGATACAGAAGTGATTTTACAGTCAATGGAATTAGGTCGACCTAACCTAACCTAAACTGACCTGACCTAACCTAACCTAACTTTACATAACCTAACCTAACCTAACCTAATAACAATAAAATAAAAAAATCTATTTAGGCGCTATTTTAGTCACTCAATGGAATCAGGTCGACGCTCTCTATTGGCTCATGGGGAAAAATGTAATCCATGTGTAATATTCATGCTTAGTTAACATGGAAACTCTCATAACAATAAATTAAACAATCTATTTAGACGCTATTGTAGTCGTTGTCGAGGAGATTTGAAATATAGATTTTGATTGTTGAAACATTATAAAACAATCGAATTATACACATTTTACGATAGAATTATATAAAATTTCAAACTCGCATATCTCCGTTACTGTTGAAGATACAGAAGTGATTTTACACTCAATGGAATTAGGTCGACCTAACCTAACCTAAACTGACCTGACCTAACCTAACCTAACCTAACTTTACTTAACCTAACCTAACCTAACCTAATAACAATAAAATAAAAACAATCTATTTGTGCCGATTGTAGTCGTTCTCGAGGAGATTTGAAATATAGATTTTAATTGTTGAAACATTACAAAACAATCGAATTCCACACATTTTACAATATAATTATATAAAATTTCAAACTCGTATATCTCCGTTACTATTGAAGATACAGAAGTGATTTTGCACTCAATGGAATCAGGTCGACGATCTCTATTGGCTCATGGGGAAAAATGTAATCCATGTGTAATATTCATGCTTAGTTACCGTGGAAACTCTCATAACAATAAATTAAACAATCTATTTAGACGCTATTGTAGTCGTTGTCGAGGATATTTCAAATATAGATTTGATTGAAGAAACATTATAAAACAATCGAATTATACACATTTTACGATAGAATTATATAAAATTTCAAACTAGCATATCTCCGTTACTGTTGAAGATACAGAAGTGATTTTACAGTCAATGGAATTAGGTCGACCTAACCTAACCTAAACTGACCTGATCTAACCTAACCTAACCTAACCTAACTTTACATAACCTAACCTAACCTAACCTAATAACAATAAAATAAAAACAATCTATTTAGGCGCTATTTTAGTCGTCCAGGAGATCAAAAATATAGAATTTGATTGTTGAAACATTATAAAACAATCGAATTATACACTTTTTACGATAGAATTATATAAAATTTCAAACTCGCATATCTCCGTTACTGTTGAAGATACAGAAGTGATTTTACAGTCAATGGAATTAGGTCGACCTAACCTAACCTAAACTGACTTGACCTAACCTAATCTGACCTATCTTTACTTAACAAAACCTAACCTAACCTAATAACAATAAAATAAAAACAATCTTTTTGTGACGGATTGTAGTCGTTGTCGAGGAGATTTGAAATATAGATTTCGATGGTTGAAACATTATAAAACAATCGAATTCCACACATTTTACAATATAATTATATAAAATTTCAAACTCGCATATCTCCGTTACTGTTGAAGATACAGAAGTGATTTTGCACTCAATGGAATCAGGTCGACCTAACCTAACCTAAACTGACTTGACCTAACCTAATCTGACCTAACTTTACTTAACAAAACCTAACCTAACCTAATAACAATAAAATAAAAACAATCTTTTTGTGACGGATTGTAGTCGTTCTCGAGGAGATTTGAAATATAGATTTTGATTGTTGAAACATTATAAAACAATCTAATTATACACATTTTACGATAAAATTATATAAAATTTCAAACTCGCATATCTCCGTTACTGTTGAAGATACAGAAGTGATTTTGCACTCAATGGAATCAGGTCGACGCTCTCTATTGGCTCATGGGGAAAATGTAATACATGTGTAATATTAATGCTTAGTTAACATGGAAACTCTCATAACAATAAATTAAACAATCTATTTAGGCGCTATTTTATACGTCCAGGAGATTAAAAATATAGATTTTGATTGTTGAAACATTATAAAACAATCGAATTATGCACTTTTTACGATAGAATTATATAAAATTTCAAACTCGCATATCTCCGTTACTGTTGAAGATACAGAAGTAATTTTACAGTCAATGGAATTAGGTCGACCTAACCTAACCTAAACTGACCTGACCTAACCTAACCTAACCTAACCTTACTTTACTTAACCTAACCTAACCTAACCTAATAACAATAAAATAAAAACAATCTATTTGTGTCCGATTGTAGTCGTACTCGAGGAGATTTGAAATATAGATTCTGATTGTTGAGACATTATAAAACAATCGAATTCCACACATTTTACAATATAGTTATATAAAATTTCAAACTCGTATATCTCCGTTACTATTGAAGATACAGAAGTGATTTTGCACTCAATGGAATCAGGTCGACGCTCTCTATTGGCTCATGGGGAAAAATGTAATCCATGTGTAATATTCATGCTTAGTTACCATGGAAACTCTCATAACAATAAATTAAACAATCTATTAAGACGCTATTGTAGTCGTTGTCGAGGAGATTTCAAATATAGATTTTGATTGTTGAAACATTATAAAACAATCGAATTATACACATTTTACGATAGAATTATATAAAATTTGAAACTCGCATATCTCCGTTTCTGTTGAAGATACAGAAATGATTTTGCACTCAATGGAATCAGGTCGACGCTCTCTATTGGCTCATGGGGAAAAATGTAATCCATGTGTAATATTCATGCTTAGTTACCATGGAAACTCTCATAACAATAAATTAAACAATCTATTTAGACGCTATTGTAGTCGTTGTCGAGGAGATTTCAAATATAGATTTTGATTGTTGAAACATTATAAAACAATCGAATTATACACATTTTACGATAGAATTATATAAAATTTCAAACTCGCATATCTCCGTTACTGTTGAAGATACAGAAGTGATTTTACACTCAATGGAATTAGGTCGACCTAACCTAACCTAAACTGACCTGACCTAACCTAACCTAACCTAACTTTACTTAACCTAACCTAACCTAACCTAATAACAATAAAATAAAAACAATCTATTTGTGCCCGATTGTAGTCGTTCTCGAGGAGATTTGAAATATAGATTTTGATTGTTGAAACATTATAAAACAATCTAATTATACACATTTTACGATAAAATTATATAAAATTTCAAACTCGCATATCTCCATTACTGTTGAAGATACAGAAGTGATTTTACAGTCAATGGAATTAGGTCGACCTAACCTAACCTAAACTGACCTGACCTAACCTAACCTAACCTAACCTAACTTTACATAACCTAACCTAACCTAACCTAATAACAATAAAATAAAAACAATCTATTTAGGCGCTATTTTAGTCGTCCAGGAGATTAAAAATATAGATTTTGATTGTTGAAACATTATAAAACAATCGAATTATACACTTTTTACGATAGAATTATATAAAATTTAAAACTCGCATATCTCCGTTACTGTTGAAGATACAGAAGTGATTTTACAGTCAATGGAATTAGGTCGACCTAACCTAACCTAAACTGACTTGACCTAACCTAATCTAACCTAACTTTACTTAACAAAACCTAATAACAATAAAATAAAAACAATCTTTTTGTGACGGATTGTAGTCGTTGTCGAGGAGATTTGAAATATAGATTTCGATGGTTGAATCATTATAAAACAATCGAATTCCACACATTTTACAATATAATTATATAAAATTTCAAACTCGCATATCTCCGTTACGATAGAATTATATAAAATTTCAAACTCTCATATCTCCGTTACTGTTGAAGATACAGAAGTGATTTTACAGTCAATGGAATTAGGTCGACCTAACCTAACCTAAACTGACCTGACCTAACCTAACCTAACTTTACATAACCTAACCTAACCTAACCTAATAACAATAAAATAAAAAAATCTATTTAGGCGCTATTTTAGTCACTCAATGGAATCAGGTCGACGCTCTCTATTGGCTCATGGGGGAAAATGTAATCCATGTGTAATATTCATGCTTAGTTAACATGGAAACTCTCATAACAATAAATTAAACAATCTATTTAGACGCTATTGTAGTCGTTGTCGAGGAGATTTCAAATATAGATTTTGATTGTTGAAACATTATAAAACAATCGAATTATACACATTTTACGATAGAATTATATAAAATTTCAAACTCGCATATCTCCGTTACTGTTGAAGATACAGAAGTGATTTTACACTCAATGGAATTAGGTCGACCTAACCTAACCTAAAATGACCTGACATAACCTAACCTAACCTAACTTTACTTAACCTAACCTAACCTAACCTAATAACAATAAAATAAAAACAATCTATTTGTGCCCGATTGTAGTCGTTCTCGAGGAGATTTGAAATATAGATTTTGATTGTTGAAACATTATAAAACAATCTAATTATACACATTTTACGATAAAATTATATAAAATTTCAAACTCGCATATCTCCATTACTGTTGAAGATACAGAAGTGATTTTACAGTCAATGGAATTAGGTCGACCTAACCTAACCTAAACTGACCTGACCTAACCTAACCTAACCTAACCTAACTTTACATAACCTAACCTAACCTAACCTAATAACAATAAAATAAAAACAATCTATTTAGGCGCTATTTTAGTCGTCCAGGAGATTAAAAATATAGATTTTGATTGTTGAAACATTATAAAACAATCGAATTATACACTTTTTACGATAGAATTATATAAAATTTAAAACTCGTATATCTCCGTTACTGTTGAAGATACAGAAGTGATTTTACAGTCAATGGAATTAGGTCGACCTAACCTAACCTAAACTGACTTGACCTAACCTAATCTAACCTAACTTTACTTAACAAAACCTAATAACAATAAAATAAAAACAATCTTTTTGTGACGGATTGTAGTCGTTGTCGAGGAGATTTGAAATATAGATTTCGATGGTTGAATCATTATAAAACAATCGAATTCCACACATTTTACAATATAATTATATAAAATTTCAAACTCGCATATCTCCGTTACGATAGAATTATATAAAATTTCAAACTCTCATATCTCCGTTACTGTTGAAGATACAGAAGTGATTTTACAGTCAATGGAATTAGGTCGACCTAACCTAACCTAAACTGACCTGACCTAACCTAACCTAACTTTACATAACCTAACCTAACCTAACCTAATAACAATAAAATAAAAAAATCTATTTAGGCGCTATTTTAGTCACTCAATGGAATCAGGTCGACGCTCTCTATTGGCTCATGGGGAAAAATGTAATCCATGTGTAATATTCATGCTTAGTTAACATGGAAACTCTCATAACAATAAATTAAACAATCTATTTAGACGCTATTGTAGTCGTTGTCGAGGAGATTTCAAATATAGATTTTGATTGTTGAAACATTATAAAACAATCGAATTATACACATTTTACGATAGAATTATATAAAATTTCAAACTCGCATATCTCCGTTACTGTTGAAGATACAGAAGTGATTTTACACTCAATGGAATTAGGTCGACCTAACCTAACCTAAACTGACCTGACCTAACCTAACCTAACCTAACTTTACTTAACCTAACCTAACCTAACCTAATAACAATAAAATAAAAACAATCTATTTGTGCCGATTGTAGTCGTTCTCGAGGAGATTTGAAATATAGATTTTAATTGTTGAAACATTACAAAACAATCGAATTCCACACATTTTACAATATAATTATATAAAATTTCAAACTCGTATATCTCCGTTACTATTGAAGATACAGAAGTGATTTTGCACTCAATGGAATCAGTTCGACGATCTCTATTGGCTCATGGGGAAAAATGTAATCCATGTGTAATATTCATGCTTAGTTACCGTGGAAACTCTCATAACAATAAATTAAACAATCTATTTAGACGCTATTGTAGTCGTTGTCGAGGATATTTCAAATATAGATTTGATTGAAGAAACATTATAAAACAATCGAATTATACACATTTTACGATAGAATTATATAAAATTTCAAACTCGCATATCTCCGTTACTGTTGAAGATACAGAAGTGATTTTACAGTCAATGGAATTAGGTCGACCTAACCTAACCTAAACTGACCTGATCTAACCTAACCTAACCTAACCTAACTTTACATAACCTAACCTAACCTAATAACAATAAAATAAAAACAATCTATTTAGGCGCTATTTTAGTCGTCCAGGAGATCAAAAATATAGAATTTGATTGTTGAAACATTATAAAACAATCGAATTATACACTTTTTACGATAGAATTATATAAAATTTCAAACTCGCATATCTCCGTTACTGTTGAAGATACAGAAGTGATTTTACAGTCAATGGAATTAGGTCGACCTAACCTAACCTAAACTGACTTGACCTAACCTAATCTGACCTATCTTTACTTAACAAAACCTAAACTAACCTAATAACAATAAAATAAAAACAATCTTTTTGTGACGGATTGTAGTCGTTGTCGAGGAGATTTGAAATATAGATTTCGATGGTTGAAACATTATAAAACAATCGAATTCCACACATTTTACAATATAATTATATAAAATTTCAAACTCGCATATCTCCGTTACTGTTGAAGATACAGAAGTGATTTTGCACTCAATGGAATCAGGTCGACCTAACCTAACCTAAACTGACTTGACCTAACCTAATCTGACCTAACTTTACTTAACAAAACCTAACCTAACCTAATAACAATAAAATAAAAACAATCTTTTTGTGACGGATTGTAGTCGTTCTCGAGGAGATTTGAAATATAGATTTTGATTGTTGAAACATTATAAAACAATCTAATTATACACATTTTACGATAAAATTATATAAAATTTCAAACTCGCATATCTCCGTTACTGTTGAAGATACAGAAGTGATTTTGCACTCAATGGAATCAGACCGACGCTCTCTATTGGCTCATGGGGAAAATGTAATCCATGTGTAATATTCATGCTTAGTTACCATGGAAACTCTCATAACAATAAATTAAACAATCTATTTAGGCGCTATTTTATACGTCCAGGAGATTAAAAATATAGATTTTGATTGTTGAAACATTATAAAACAATCGAATTATGCACTTTTTACGATAGAATTATATAAAATTTAAAACTCGCATATCTCCGTTACTGTTGAAGATACAGAAGTGATTTTACAGTCAATGGAATTAGGTCGACCTAACCTAACCTAAACTGACTTGACCTAACCTAATCTAACCTAACTTTACTTAACAAAACCTAATAACAATAAAATAAAAACAATCTTTTTGTGACGGATTGTAGTCGTTGTCGAGGAGATTTGAAATATAGATTTCGATGGTTGAAACATTATAAAACAATCGAATTCCACACATTTTACAATATAATTATATAAAATTTCAAACTCGCATATCTCCGTTACGATAGAATTATATAAAATTTCAAACTCTCATATCTCCGTTACTGTTGAAGATACAGAAGTGATTTTACAGTCAATGGAATTAGGTCGACCTAACCTAACCTAAACTGACCTGACCTAACCTAACCTAACTTTACATAACCTAACCTAACCTAACCTAATAACAATAAAATAAAAAAATCTATTTAGGCGCTATTTTAGTCACTCAATGGAATCAGGTCGACGCTCTCTATTGGCTCATGGGGAAAAATGTAATCCATGTGTAATATTCATGCTTAGTTAACATGGAAACTCTCATAACAATAAATTAAACAATCTATTTAGACGCTATTGTAGTCGTTGTCGAGGAGATTTGAAATATAGATTTTGATTGTTGAAACATTATAAAACAATCGAATTATACACATTTTACGATAGAATTATATAAAATTTCAAACTCGCATATCTCCGTTACTGTTGAAGATACAGAAGTGATTTTACACTCAATGGAATTAGGTCGACCTAACCTAACCTAAACTGACCTGACCTAACCTAACCTAACCTAACTTTACTTAACCTAACCTAACCTAACCTAATAACAATAAAATAAAAACAATCTATTTGTGCCGATTGTAGTCGTTCTCGAGGAGATTTGAAATATAGATTTTAATTGTTGAAACATTACAAAACAATCGAATTCCACACATTTTACAATATAATTATATAAAATTTCAAACTCGTATATCTCCGTTACTATTGAAGATACAGAAGTGATTTTGCACTCAATGGAATCAGGTCGACGATCTCTATTGGCTCATGGGGAAAAATGTAATCCATGTGTAATATTCATGCTTAGTTACCGTGGAAACTCTCATAACAATAAATTAAACAATCTATTTAGACGCTATTGTAGTCGTTGTCGAGGATATTTCAAATATAGATTTGATTGAAGAAACATTATAAAACAATCGAATTATACACATTTTACGATAGAATTATATAAAATTTCAAACTAGCATATCTCCGTTACTGTTGAAGATACAGAAGTGATTTTACAGTCAATGGAATTAGGTCGACCTAACCTAACCTAAACTGACCTGATCTAACCTAACCTAACCTAACCTAACTTTACATAACCTAACCTAACCTAACCTAATAACAATAAAATAAAAACAATCTATTTAGGCGCTATTTTAGTCGTCCAGGAGATCAAAAATATAGAATTTGATTGTTGAAACATTATAAAACAATCGAATTATACACTTTTTACGATAGAATTATATAAAATTTCAAACTCGCATATCTCCGTTACTGTTGAAGATACAGAAGTGATTTTACAGTCAATGGAATTAGGTCGACCTAACCTAACCTAAACTGACTTGACCTAACCTAATCTGACCTATCTTTACTTAACAAAACCTAACCTAACCTAATAACAATAAAATAAAAACAATCTTTTTGTGACGGATTGTAGTCGTTGTCGAGGAGATTTGAAATATAGATTTCGATGGTTGAAACATTATAAAACAATCGAATTCCACACATTTTACAATATAATTATATAAAATTTCAAACTCGCATATCTCCGTTACTGTTGAAGATACAGAAGTGATTTTGCACTCAATGGAATCAGGTCGACCTAACCTAACCTAAACTGACTTGACCTAACCTAATCTGACCTAACTTTACTTAACAAAACCTAACCTAACCTAATAACAATAAAATAAAAACAATCTTTTTGTGACGGATTGTAGTCGTTCTCGAGGAGATTTGAAATATAGATTTTGATTGTTGAAACATTATAAAACAATCTAATTATACACATTTTACGATAAAATTATATAAAATTTCAAACTCGCATATCTCCGTTACTGTTGAAGATACAGAAGTGATTTTGCACTCAATGGAATCAGGTCGACGCTCTCTATTGGCTCATGGGGAAAATGTAATACATGTGTAATATTAATGCTTAGTTAACATGGAAACTCTCATAACAATAAATTAAACAATCTATTTAGGCGCTATTTTATACGTCCAGGAGATTAAAAATATAGATTTTGATTGTTGAAACATTATAAAACAATCGAATTATGCACTTTTTACGATAGAATTATATAAAATTTCAAACTCGCATATCTCCGTTACTGTTGAAGATACAGAAGTAATTTTACAGTCAATGGAATTAGGTCGACCTAACCTAACCTAAACTGACCTGACCTAACCTAACCTAACCTAACCTTACTTTACTTAACCTAACCTAACCTAACCTAATAACAATAAAATAAAAACAATCTATTTGTGTCCGATTGTAGTCGTACTCGAGGAGATTTGAAATATAGATTCTGATTGTTGAAACATTATAAAACAATCGAATTCCACACATTTTACAATATAGTTATATAAAATTTCAAACTCGTATATCTCCGTTACTATTGAAGATACAGAAGTGATTTTGCACTCAATGGAATCAGGTCGACGCTCTCTATTGGCTCATGGGGAAAAATGTAATCCATGTGTAATATTCATGCTTAGTTACCATGGAAACTCTCATAACAATAAATTAAACAATCTATTAAGACGCTATTGTAGTCGTTGTCGAGGAGATTTCAAATATAGATTTTGATTGTTGAAACATTATAAAACAATCGAATTATACACATTTTACGATAGAATTATATAAAATTTGAAACTCGCATATCTCCGTTTCTGTTGAAGATACAGAAATGATTTTGCACTCAATGGAATCAGGTCGACGCTCTCTATTGGCTCATGGGGAAAAATGTAATCCATGTGTAATATTCATGCTTAGTTACCATGGAAACTCTCATAACAATAAATTAAACAATCTATTTAGACGCTATTGTAGTCGTTGTCGAGGAGATTTCAAATATAGATTTTGATTGTTGAAACATTATAAAACAATCGAATTATACACATTTTACGATAGAATTATATAAAATTTCAAACTCGCATATCTCCGTTACTGTTGAAGATACAGAAGTGATTTTACACTCAATGGAATTAGGTCGACCTAACCTAACCTAAACTGACCTGACCTAACCTAACCTAACCTAACTTTACTTAACCTAACCTAACCTAACCTAATAACAATAAAATAAAAACAATCTATTTGTGCCCGATTGTAGTCGTTCTCGAGGAGATTTGAAATATAGATTTTGATTGTTGAAACATTATAAAACAATCTAATTATACACATTTTACGATAAAATTATATAAAATTTCAAACTCGCATATCTCCATTACTGTTGAAGATACAGAAGTGATTTTACAGTCAATGGAATTAGGTCGACCTAACCTAACCTAAACTGACCTGACCTAACCTAACCTAACCTAACCTAACTTTACATAACCTAACCTAACCTAACCTAATAACAATAAAATAAAAACAATCTATTTAGGCGCTATTTTAGTCGTCCAGGAGATTAAAAATATAGATTTTGATTGTTGAAACATTATAAAACAATCGAATTATACACTTTTTACGATAGAATTATATAAAATTTAAAACTCGCATATCTCCGTTACTGTTGAAGATACAGAAGTGATTTTACAGTCAATGGAATTAGGTCGACCTAACCTAACCTAAACTGACTTGACCTAACCTAATCTAACCTAACTTTACTTAACAAAACCTAATAACAATAAAATAAAAACAATCTTTTTGTGACGGATTGTAGTCGTTGTCGAGGAGATTTGAAATATAGATTTCGATGGTTGAATCATTATAAAACAATCGAATTCCACACATTTTACAATATAATTATATAAAATTTCAAACTCGCATATCTCCGTTACGATAGAATTATATAAAATTTCAAACTCTCATATCTCCGTTACTGTTGAAGATACAGAAGTGATTTTACAGTCAATGGAATTAGGTCGACCTAACCTAACCTAAACTGACCTGACCTAACCTAACCTAACTTTACATAACCTAACCTAACCTAACCTAATAACAATAAAATAAAAAAATCTATTTAGGCGCTATTTTAGTCACTCAATGGAATCAGGTCGACGCTCTCTATTGGCTCATGGGGGAAAATGTAATCCATGTGTAATATTCATGCTTAGTTAACATGGAAACTCTCATAACAATAAATTAAACAATCTATTTAGACGCTATTGTAGTCGTTGTCGAGGAGATTTCAAATATAGATTTTGATTGTTGAAACATTATAAAACAATCGAATTATACACATTTTACGATAGAATTATATAAAATTTCAAACTCGCATATCTCCGTTACTGTTGAAGATACAGAAGTGATTTTACACTCAATAGAATTAGGTCGACCTAACCTAACCTAAACTGACCTGACCTAACCTAACCTAACCTAACTTTACTTAACCTAACCTAACCTAACCTAATAACAATAAAATAAAAACAATCTATTTGTGCCGATTGTAGTCGTTCTCGAGGAGATTTGAAATATAGATTTTAATTGTTGAAACATTACAAAACAATCGAATTCCACACATTTTACAATATAATTATATAAAATTTCAAACTCGTATATCTCCGTTACTATTGAAGATACAGAAGTGATTTTGCACTCAATGGAATCAGTTCGACGATCTCTATTGGCTCATGGGGAAAAATGTAATCCATGTGTAATATTCATGCTTAGTTACCGTGGAAACTCTCATAACAATAAATTAAACAATCTATTTAGACGCTATTGTAGTCGTTGTCGAGGATATTTCAAATATAGATTTGATTGAAGAAACATTATAAAACAATCGAATTATACACATTTTACGATAGAATTATATAAAATTTCAAACTCGCATATCTCCGTTACTGTTGAAGATACAGAAGTGATTTTACAGTCAATGGAATTAGGTCGACCTAACCTAACCTAAACTGACCTGATCTAACCTAACCTAACCTAACCTAACTTTACATAACCTAACCTAACCTAACCTAATAACAATAAAATAAAAACAATCTATTTAGGCGCTATTTTAGTCGTCCAGGAGATCAAAAATATAGAATTTGATTGTTGAAACATTATAAAACAATCGAATTATACACTTTTTACGATAGAATTATATAAAATTTCAAACTCGCATATCTCCGTTACTGTTGAAGATACAGAAGTGATTTTACAGTCAATGGAATTAGGTCGACCTAACCTAACCTAAACTGACTTGACCTAACCTAATCTGACCTATCTTTACTTAACAAAACCTAACCTAACCTAATAACAATAAAATAAAAACAATCTTTTTGTGACGGATTGTAGTCGTTGTCGAGGAGATTTGAAATATAGATTTCGATGGTTGAAACATTATAAAACAATCGAATTCCACACATTTTACAATATAATTATATAAAATTTCAAACTCGCATATCTCCGTTACTGTTGAAGATACAGAAGTGATTTTGCACTCAATGGAATCAGGTCGACCTAACCTAACCTAAACTGACTTGACCTAACCTAATCTGACCTAACTTTACTTAACAAAACCTAACCTAACCTAATAACAATAAAATAAAAACAATCTTTTTGTGACGGATTGTAGTCGTTCTCGAGGAGATTTGAAATATAGATTTTGATTGTTGAAACATTATAAAACAATCTAATTATACACATTTTACGATAAAATTATATAAAATTTCAAACTCGCATATCTCCGTTACTGTTGAAGATACTGAAGTGATTTTGCACTCAATGGAATCAGGTCGACGCTCTCTATTGGCTCATGGGGAAAATGTAATCCATGTGTAATATTCATGCTTAGTTACCATGGAAACTCTCATAACAATAAATTAAACAATCTATTTAGGCGCTATTTTATACGTCCAGGAGATTAAAAATATAGATTTTGATTGTTGAAACATTATAAAACAATCGAATTATGCACTTTTTACGATAGAATTATATAAAATTTCAAACTCGCATATCTCCGTTACTGTTGAAGATACAGAAGTAATTTTACAGTCAATGGAATTAGGTCGACCTAACCTAACCTAAACTGACCTGACCTAACCTAACCTAACCTAACCTTACTTTACTTAACCTAACCTAACCTAACCTAATAACAATAAAATAAAAAAAAACTATTTGTGTCCGATTGTAGTCGTACTCGAGGAGATTTGAAATATAGATTCTGATTGTTGAAACATTATAAAACAATCGAATTCCACACATTTTACAATATAGTTATATAAAATTTCAAACTCGTATATCTCCGTTACTATTGAAGATACAGAAGTGATTTTGCACTCAATGGAATCAGGTCGACGCTCTCTATTGGCTCATGGGGAAAAATGTAATCCATGTGTAATATTCATGCTTAGTTACCATGGAAACTCTCATAACAATAAATTAAACAATCTATTAAGACGCTATTGTAGTCGTTGTCGAGGAGATTTCAAATATAGATTTTGATTGTTGAAACATTATAAAACAATCGAATTATACACATTTTACGATAGAATTATATAAAATTTGAAACTCGCATATCTCCGTTTCTGTTGAAGATACAGAAATGATTTTGCACTCAATGGAATCAGGTCGACGCTCTCTATTGGCTCATGGGGAAAAATGTAATCCATGTGTAATATTCATGCTTAGTTACCATGGAAACTCTCATAACAATAAATTAAACAATCTATTAAGACGCTATTGTAGTCGTTGTCGAGGAGATTTCAAATATAGATTTTGATTGTTGAAACATTATAAAACAATCGAATTATACACATTTTACGATAGAATTATATAAAATTTGAAACTCGCATATCTCCGTTTCTGTTGAAGATACAGAAATGATTTTGCACTCAATGGAATCAGGTCGACGCTCTCTATTGGCTCATGGGGAAAAATGTAATCCATGTGTAATATTCATGCTTAGTTACCATGGAAACTCTCATAACAATAAATTAAACAATCTATTTAGACGCTATTGTAGTCGTTGTCGAGGAGATTTCAAATATAGATTTTGATTGTTGAAACATTATAAAACAATCGAATTATACACATTTTACGATAGAATTATATAAAATTTCAAACTCGCATATCTCCGTTACTGTTGAAGATACAGAAGTGATTTTACACTCAATGGAATTAGGTCGACCTAACCTAACCTAAACTGACCTGACCTAACCTAACCTAACCTAACTTTACTTAACCTAACCTAACCTAACCTAATAACAATAAAATAAAAACAATCTATTTGTGCCCGATTGTAGTCGTTCTCGAGGAGATTTGAAATATAGATTTTGATTGTTGAAACATTATAAAACAATCTAATTATACACATTTTACGATAAAATTATATAAAATTTCAAACTCGCATATCTCCATTACTGTTGAAGATACAGAAGTGATTTTACAGTCAATGGAATTAGGTCGACCTAACCTAACCTAAACTGACCTGACCTAACCTAACCTAACCTAACCTAACTTTACATAACCTAACCTAACCTAACCTAATAACAATAAAATAAAAACAATCTATTTAGGCGCTATTTTAGTCGTCCAGGAGATTAAAAATATAGATTTTGATTGTTGAAACATTATAAAACAATCGAATTATACACTTTTTACGATAGAATTATATAAAATTTAAAACTCGCATATCTCCGTTACTGTTGAAGATACAGAAGTGATTTTACAGTCAATGGAATTAGGTCGACCTAACCTAACCTAAACTGACTTGACCTAACCTAATCTAACCTAACTTTACTTAACAAAACCTAATAACAATAAAATAAAAACAATCTTTTTGTGACGGATTGTAGTCGTTGTCGAGGAGATTTGAAATATAGATTTCGATGGTTGAATCATTATAAAACAATCGAATTCCACACATTTTACAATATAATTATATAAAATTTCAAACTCGCATATCTCCGTTACGATAGAATTATATAAAATTTCAAACTCTCATATCTCCGTTACTGTTGAAGATACAGAAGTGATTTTACAGTCAATGGAATTAGGTCGACCTAACCTAACCTAAACTGACCTGACCTAACCTAACCTAACTTTACATAACCTAACCTAACCTAACCTAATAACAATAAAATAAAAAAATCTATTTAGGCGCTATTTTAGTCACTCAATGGAATCAGGTCGACGCTCTCTATTGGCTCATGGGGAAAAATGTAATCCATGTGTAATATTCATGCTTAGTTACCGTGGAAACTCTCATAACAATAAATTAAACAATCTATTTAGACGCTATTGTAGTCGTTGTCGAGGATATTTCAAATATAGATTTGATTGAAGAAACATTATAAAACAATCGAATTATACACATTTTACGATAGAATTATATAAAATTTCAAACTCGCATATCTCCGTTACTGTTGAAGATACAGAAGTGATTTTACAGTCAATGGAATTAGGTCGACCTAACCTAACCTAAACTGACCTGATCTAACCTAACCTAACCTAACCTAACTTTACATAACCTAACCTAACCTAACCTAATAACAATAAAATAAAAACAATCTATTTAGGCGCTATTTTAGTCGTCCAGGAGATCAAAAATATAGAATTTGATTGTTGAAACATTATAAAACAATCGAATTATACACTTTTTACGATAGAATTATATAAAATTTCAAACTCGCATATCTCCGTTACTGTTGAAGATACAGAAGTGATTTTACAGTCAATGGAATTAGGTCGACCTAACCTAACCTAAACTGACTTGACCTAACCTAATCTGACCTATCTTTACTTAACAAAACCTAACCTAACCTAATAACAATAAAATAAAAACAATCTTTTTGTGACGGATTGTAGTCGTTGTCGAGGAGATTTGAAATATAGATTTCGATGGTTGAAACATTATAAAACAATCGAATTCCACACATTTTACAATATAATTATATAAAATTTCAAACTCGCATATCTCCGTTACTGTTGAAGATACAGAAGTGATTTTGCACTCAATGGAATCAGGTCGACCTAACCTAACCTAAACTGACTTGACCTAACCTAATCTGACCTAACTTTACTTAACAAAACCTAACCTAACCTAATAACAATAAAATAAAAACAATCTTTTTGTGACGGATTGTAGTCGTTCTCGAGGAGATTTGAAATATAGATTTTGATTGTTGAAACATTATAAAACAATCTAATTATACACATTTTACGATAAAATTATATAAAATTTCAAACTCGCATATCTCCGTTACTGTTGAAGATACTGAAGTGATTTTGCACTCAATGGAATCAGGTCGACGCTCTCTATTGGCTCATGGGGAAAATGTAATCCATGTGTAATATTCATGCTTAGTTACCATGGAAACTCTCATAACAATAAATTAAACAATCTATTTAGGCGCTATTTTATACGTCCAGGAGATTAAAAATATAGATTTTGATTGTTGAAACATTATAAAACAATCGAATTATGCACTTTTTACGATAGAATTATATAAAATTTCAAACTCGCATATCTCCGTTACTGTTGAAGATACAGAAGTAATTTTACAGTCAATGGAATTAGGTCGACCTATCCTAACCTAAACTGACCTGACCTAACCTAACCTAACCTAACCTTACTTTACTTAACCTAACCTAACCTAACCTAATAACAATAAAATAAAAAAAAACTATTTGTGTCCGATTGTAGTCGTACTCGAGGAGATTTGAAATATAGATTCTGATTGTTGAAACATTATAAAACAATCGAATTCCACACATTTTACAATATAGTTATATAAAATTTCAAACTCGTATATCTCCGTTACTATTGAAGATACAGAAGTGATTTTGCACTCAATGGAATCAGGTCGACGCTCTCTATTGGCTCATGGGGAAAAATGTAATCCATGTGTAATATTCATGCTTAGTTACCATGGAAACTCTCATAACAATAAATTAAACAATCTATTAAGACGCTATTGTAGTCGTTGTCGAGGAGATTTCAAATATAGATTTTGATTGTTGAAACATTATAAAACAATCGAATTATACACATTTTACGATAGAATTATATAAAATTTGAAACTCGCATATCTCCGTTTCTGTTGAAGATACAGAAATGATTTTGCACTCAATGGAATCAGGTCGACGCTCTCTATTGGCTCATGGGGAAAAATGTAATCCATGTGTAATATTCATGCTTAGTTACCATGGAAACTCTCATAACAATAAATTAAACAATCTATTAAGACGCTATTGTAGTCGTTGTCGAGGAGATTTCAAATATAGATTTTGATTGTTGAAACATTATAAAACAATCGAATTATACACATTTTACGATAGAATTATATAAAATTTGAAACTCGCATATCTCCGTTTCTGTTGAAGATACAGAAATGATTTTGCACTCAATGGAATCAGGTCGACGCTCTCTATTGGCTCATGGGGAAAAATGTAATCCATGTGTAATATTCATGCTTAGTTACCATGGAAACTCTCATAACAATAAATTAAACAATCTATTTAGACGCTATTGTAGTCGTTGTCGAGGAGATTTCAAATATAGATTTTGATTGTTGAAACGTTATAAAACAATCGAATTATACACATTTTACGATAGAATTATATAAAATTTCAAACTCGCATATCTCCGTTACTGTTGAAGATACAGAAGTGATTTTACACTCAATGGAATTAGGTCGACCTAACCTAACCTAAACTGACCTGACCTAACCTAACCTAACCTAACTTTACTTAACCTAACCTAACCTAACCTAATAACAATAAAATAAAAACAATCTATTTGTGCCCGATTGTAGTCGTTCTCGAGGAGATTTGAAATATAGATTTTGATTGTTGAAACATTATAAAACAATCTAATTATACACATTTTACGATAAAATTATATAAAATTTCAAACTCGCATATCTCCATTACTGTTGAAGATACAGAAGTGATTTTACAGTCAATGGAATTAGGTCGACCTAACCTAACCTAAACTGACCTGACCTAACCTAACCTAACCTAACCTAACTTTACATAACCTAACCTAACCTAACCTAATAACAATAAAATAAAAACAATCTATTTAGGCGCTATTTTAGTCGTCCAGGAGATTAAAAATATAGATTTTGATTGTTGAAACATTATAAAACAATCGAATTATACACTTTTTACGATAGAATTATATAAAATTTAAAACTCGCATATCTCCGTTACTGTTGAAGATACAGAAGTGATTTTACAGTCAATGGAATTAGGTCGACCTAACCTAACCTAAACTGACTTGACCTAACCTAATCTAACCTAACTTTACTTAACAAAACCTAATAACAATAAAATAAAAACAATCTTTTTGTGACGGATTGTAGTCGTTGTCGAGGAGATTTGAAATATAGATTTCGATGGTTGAATCATTATAAAACAATCGAATTCCACACATTTTACAATATAATTATATAAAATTTCAAACTCGCATATCTCCGTTACGATAGAATCATATAAAATTTCAAACTCTCATATCTCCGTTACTGTTGAAGATACAGAAGTGATTTTACAGTCAATGGAATTAGGTCGACCTAACCTAACCTAAACTGACCTGACCTAACCTAACCTAACTTTACATAACCTAACCTAACCTAACCTAATAACAATAAAATAAAAAAATCTATTTAGGCGCTATTTTAGTCACTCAATGGAATCAGGTCGACGCTCTCTATTGGCTCATGGGGAAAAATGTAATCCATGTGTAATATTCATGCTTAGTTAACATGGAAACTCTCATAACAATAAATTAAACAATCTATTTAGACGCTATTGTAGTCGTTGTCGAGGAGATTTCAAATATAGATTTTGATTGTTGAAACATTATAAAACAATCGAATTATACACATTTTACGATAGAATTATATAAAATTTCAAACTCGCATATCTCCGTTACTGTTGAAGATACAGAAGTGATTTTACACTCAATGGAATTAGGTCGACCTAACCTAACCTAAACTGACCTGACCTAACCTAACCTAACCTAACTTTACTTAACCTAACCTAACCTAACCTAATAACAATAAAATAAAAACAATCTATTTGTGCCGATTGTAGTCGTTCTCGAGGAGATTTGAAATATAGATTTTAATTGTTGAAACATTACAAAACAATCGAATTCCACACATTTTACAATATAATTATATAAAATTTCAAACTCGTATATCTCCGTTACTATTGAAGATACAGAAGTGATTTTGCACTCAATGGAATCAGTTCGACGATCTCTATTGGCTCATGGGGAAAAATGTAATCCATGTGTAATATTCATGCTTAGTTACCGTGGAAACTCTCATAACAATAAATTAAACAATCTATTTAGACGCTATTGTAGTCGTTGTCGAGGATATTTCAAATATAGATTTGATTGAAGAAACATTATAAAACAATCGAATTATACACATTTTACGATAGAATTATATAAAATTTCAAACTCGCATATCTCCGTTACTGTTGAAGATACAGAAGTGATTTTACAGTCAATGGAATTAGGTCGACCTAACCTAACCTAAACTGACCTGATCTAACCTAACCTAACCTAACCTAACTTTACATAACCTAACCTAACCTAACCTAATAACAATAAAATAAAAACAATCTATTTAGGCGCTATTTTAGTCGTCCAGGAGATCAAAAATATAGAATTTGATTGTTGAAACATTATAAAACAATCGAATTATACACTTTTTACGATAGAATTATATAAAATTTCAAACTCGCATATCTCCGTTACTGTTGAAGATACAGAAGTGATTTTACAGTCAATGGAATTAGGTCGACCTAACCTAACCTAAACTGACTTGACCTAACCTAATCTGACCTATCTTTACTTAACAAAACCTAAACTAACCTAATAACAATAAAATAAAAACAATCTTTTTGTGACGGATTGTAGTCGTTGTCGAGGAGATTTGAAATATAGATTTCGATGGTTGAAACATTATAAAACAATCGAATTCCACACATTTTACAATATAATTATATAAAATTTCAAACTCGCATATCTCCGTTACTGTTGAAGATACAGAAGTGATTTTGCACTCAATGGAATCAGGTCGACCTAACCTAACCTAAACTGACTTGACCTAACCTAATCTGACCTAACTTTACTTAACAAAACCTAACCTAACCTAATAACAATAAAATAAAAACAATCTTTTTGTGACGGATTGTAGTCGTTCTCGAGGAGATTTGAAATATAGATTTTGATTGTTGAAACATTATAAAACAATCTAATTATACACATTTTACGATAAAATTATATAAAATTTCAAACTCGCATATCTCCGTTACTGTTGAAGATACAGAAGTGATTTTGCACTCAATGGAATCAGGTCGACGCTCTCTATTGGCTCATGGGGAAAATGTAATCCATGTGTAATATTCATGCTTAGTTACCATGGAAACTCTCATAACAATAAATTAAACAATCTATTTAGGCGCTATTTTATACGTCCAGGAGATTAAAAATATAGATTTTGATTGTTGAAACATTATAAAACAATCGAATTATGCACTTTTTACGATAGAATTATATAAAATTTCAAACTCGCATATCTCCGTTACTGTTGAAGATACAGAAGTAATTTTACAGTCAATGGAATTAGGTCGACCTAACCTAACCTAAACTGACCTGACCTAACCTAACCTAACCTAACCTTACTTTACTTAACCTAACCTATCCTAACCTAATAACAATAAAATAAAAACAATCTATTTGTGTCCGATTGTAGTCGTACTCGAGGAGATTTGAAATATAGATTCTGATTGTTGAAACATTATAAAACAATCGAATTCCACACATTTTACAATATAGTTATATAAAATTTCAAACTCGTATATCTCCGTTACTATTGAAGATACAGAAGTGATTTTGCACTCAATGGAATCAGGTCGACGCTCTCTATTGGCTCATGGGGAAAAATGTAATCCATGTGTAATATTCATGCTTAGTTACCATGGAAACTCTCATAACAATAAATTAAACAATCTATTAAGACGCTATTGTAGTCGTTGTCGAGGAGATTTCAAATATAGATTTTGATTGTTGAAACATTATAAAACAATCGAATTATACACATTTTACGATAGAATTATATAAAATTTGAAACTCGCATATCTCCGTTTCTGTTGAAGATACAGAAATGATTTTGCACTCAATGGAATCAGGTCGACGCTCTCTATTGGCTCATGGGGAAAAATGTAATCCATGTGTAATATTCATGCTTAGTTACCATGGAAACTCTCATAACAATAAATTAAACAATCTATTTAGACGCTATTGTAGTCGTTGTCGAGGAGATTTCAAATATAGATTTTGATTGTTGAAACATTATAAAACAATCGAATTATACACATTTTACGATTGAATTATATAAAATTTCAAACTCGCATATCTCCGTTACTGTTGAAGATACAGAAGTGATTTTACACTCAATGGAATTAGGTCGACCTAACCTAACCTAAACTGACCTGACCTAACCTAACCTAACCTAACTTTACTTAACCTAACCTAACCTAACCTAATAACAATAAAATAAAAACAATCTATTTGTGCCCGATTGTAGTCGTTCTCGAGGAGATTTGAAATATAGATTTCGATGGTTGAAACATTATAAAACAATCGAATTCCACACATTTTACAATATAATTATATAAAATTTCAAACTCGCATATCTCCGTTACGATAGAATTATATAAAATTTCAAACTCTCATATCTCCGTTACTGTTGAAGATACAGAAGTGATTTTACAGTCAATGGAATTAGGTCGACCTAACCTAACCTAAACTGACCTGACCTAACCTAACCTAACCTAACCTAACTTTACATAACCTAACCTAACCTAACGTAACCTAATAACAATAAAATAAAAACAATCTATTTAGGCGCTATTTTAGTCGTCCAGGAGATTAAAAATATAGATTTTGATTGTTGAAACATTATAAAACAATCGAATTATACACTTTTTACGATAGAATTATATAAAATTTAAAACTCGCATATCTCCGTTACTGTTGAAGATACAGAAGTGATTTTACAGTCAATGGAATTAGGTCGACCTAACCTAACCTAAACTGACTTGACCTAACCTAATCTAACCTAACTTTACTTAACAAAACCTAATAACAATAAAATAAAAACAATCTTTTTGTGACGGATTGTAGTCGTTGTCGAGGAGATTTGAAATATAGATTTCGATGGTTGAAACATTATAAAACAATCGAATTCCACACATTTTACAATATAATTATATAAAATTTCAAACTCGCATATCTCCGTTACGATAGAATTATATAAAATTTCAAACTCTCATATCTCCGTTACTGTTGAAGATACAGAAGTGATTTTACAGTCAATGGAATTAGGTCGACCTAACCTAACCTAAACTGACCTGACCTAACCTAACCTAACTTTACATAACCTAACCTAACCTAACCTAATAACAATAAAATAAAAAAATCTATTTAGGCGCTATTTTAGTCACTCAATGGAATCAGGTCGACGCTCTCTATTGGCTCATGGGGAAAAATGTAATCCATGTGTAATATTCATGCTTAGTTAACATGGAAACTCTCATAACAATAAATTAAACAATCTATTTAGACGCTATTGTAGTCGTTGTCGAGGAGATTTGAAATATAGATTTTGATTGTTGAAACATTATAAAACAATCGAATTATACACATTTTACGATAGAATTATATAAAATTTCAAACTCGCATATCTCCGTTACTGTTGAAGATACAGAAGTGATTTTACACTCAATGGAATTAGGTCGACCTAACCTAACCTAAACTGACCTGACCTAACCTAACCTAACCTAACTTTACTTAACCTAACCTAACCTAACCTAATAACAATAAAATAAAAACAATCTATTTGTGCCGATTGTAGTCGTTCTCGAGGAGATTTGAAATATAGATTTTAATTGTTGAAACATTACAAAACAATCGAATTCCACACATTTTACAATATAATTATATAAAATTTCAAACTCGTATATCTCCGTTACTATTGAAGATACAGAAGTGATTTTGCACTCAATGGAATCAGGTCGACGATCTCTATTGGCTCATGGGGAAAAATGTAATCCATGTGTAATATTCATGCTTAGTTACCGTGGAAACTCTCATAACAATAAATTAAACAATCTATTTAGACGCTATTGTAGTCGTTGTCGAGGATATTTCAAATATAGATTTGATTGAAGAAACATTATAAAACAATCGAATTATACACATTTTACGATAGAATTATATAAAATTTCAAACTAGCATATCTCCGTTACTGTTGAAGATACAGAAGTGATTTTACAGTCAATGGAATTAGGTCGACCTAACCTAACCTAAACTGACCTGATCTAACCTAACCTAACCTAACCTAACTTTACATAACCTAACCTAACCTAACCTAATAACAATAAAATAAAAACAATCTATTTAGGCGCTATTTTAGTCGTCCAGGAGATCAAAAATATAGAATTTGATTGTTGAAACATTATAAAACAATCGAATTATACACTTTTTACGATAGAATTATATAAAATTTCAAACTCGCATATCTCCGTTACTGTTGAAGATACAGAAGTGATTTTACAGTCAATGGAATTAGGTCGACCTAACCTAACCTAAACTGACTTGACCTAACCTAATCTGACCTATCTTTACTTAACAAAACCTAACCTAACCTAATAACAATAAAATAAAAACAATCTTTTTGTGACGGATTGTAGTCGTTGTCGAGGAGATTTGAAATATAGATTTCGATGGTTGAAACATTATAAAACAATCGAATTCCACACATTTTACAATATAATTATATAAAATTTCAAACTCGCATATCTCCGTTACTGTTGAAGATACAGAAGTGATTTTGCACTCAATGGAATCAGGTCGACCTAACCTAACCTAAACTGACTTGACCTAACCTAATCTGACCTAACTTTACTTAACAAAACCTAACCTAACCTAATAACAATAAAATAAAAACAATCTTTTTGTGACGGATTGTAGTCGTTCTCGAGGAGATTTGAAATATAGATTTTGATTGTTGAAACATTATAAAACAATCTAATTATACACATTTTACGATAAAATTATATAAAATTTCAAACTCGCATATCTCCGTTACTGTTGAAGATACAGAAGTGATTTTGCACTCAATGGAATCAGGTCGACGCTCTCTATTGGCTCATGGGGAAAATGTAATCCATGTGTAATATTCATGCTTAGTTACCATGGAAACTCTCATAACAATAAATTAAACAATCTATTTAGGCGCTATTTTATACGTCCAGGAGATTAAAAATATATATTTTGATTGTTGAAACATTATAAAACAATCGAATTATGCACTTTTTACGATAGAATTATATAAAATTTCAAACTCGCATATCTCCGTTACTGTTGAAGATACAGAAGTGATTTTACACTCAATGGAATTAGGTCGACCTAACCTAACCTAAACTGACCTGACCTAACCTAACCTAACCTAACTTTACTTAACCTAACCTAACCTAACCTAATAACAATAAAATAAAAACAATCTATTTGTGCCGATTGTAGTCGTTCTCGAGGAGATTTGAAATATAGATTTTAATTGTTGAAACATTACAAAACAATCGAATTCCACACATTTTACAATATAATTATATAAAATTTCAAACTCGTATATCTCCGTTACTATTGAAGATACAGAAGTGATTTTGCACTCAATGGAATCAGTTCGACGATCTCTATTGGCTCATGGGGAAAAATGTAATCCATGGTTAATGTTCATGCTTAGTTACCGTGGAAACTCTCATAACAATAAATTAAACAATCTATTTAGACGCTATTGTAGTCGTTGTCGAGGATATTTCAAATATAGATTTGATTGAAGAAACATTATAAAACAATCGAATTATACACATTTTACGATAGAATTATATAAAATTTCAAACTCGCATATCTCCGTTACTGTTGAAGATACAGAAGTGATTTTACAGTCAATGGAATTAGGTCGACCTAACCTAACCTAAACTGACCTGATCTAACCTAACCTAACCTAACCTAACTTTACATAACCTAACCTAACCTAACCTAATAACAATAAAATAAAAACAATCTATTTAGGCGCTATTTTAGTCGTCCAGGAGATCAAAAATATAGAATTTGATTGTTGAAACATTATAAAACAATCGAATTATACACTTTTTACGATAGAATTATATAAAATTTCAAACTCGCATATCTCCGTTACTGTTGAAGATACAGAAGTGATTTTACAGTCAATGGAATTAGGTCGACCTAACCTAACCTAAACTGACTTGACCTAACCTAATCTGACCTATCTTTACTTAACAAAACCTAACCTAACCTAATAACAATAAAATAAAAACAATCTTTTTGTGACGGATTGTAGTCGTTGTCGAGGAGATTTGAAATATAGATTTCGATGGTTGAAACATTATAAAACAATCGAATTCCACACATTTTACAATATAATTATATAAAATTTCAAACTCGCATATCTCCGTTACTGTTGAAGATACAGAAGTGATTTTGCACTCAATGGAATCAGGTCGACCTAACCTAACCTAAACTGACTTGACCTAACCTAATCTGACCTAACTTTACTTAACAAAACCTAACCTAACCTAATAACAATAAAATAAAAACAATCTTTTTGTGACGGATTGTAGTCGTTCTCGAGGAGATTTGAAATATAGATTTTGATTGTTGAAACATTATAAAACAATCTAATTATACACATTTTACGATAAAATTATATAAAATTTCAAACTCGCAAATCTCCGTTACTGTTGAAGATACAGAAGGCATTTTGCACTCAATGGAATCAGGTCGACGCTCTCTATTGGCTCATGGGGAAAAATGTAATCCATGTGTAATATTCATGCTTAGTTACCATGGAAACTCTCATAACAATAAATTAAACAATCTATTAAGACGCTATTGTAGTCGTTGTCGAGGAGATTTCAAATATAGATTTTGATTGTTGAAACATTATAAAACAATCGAATTATACACATTTTACGATAGAATTATATAAAATTTGAAACTCGCATATCTCCGTTTCTGTTGAAGATACAGAAATGATTTTGCACTCAATGGAATCAGGTCGACGCTCTCTATTGGCTCATGGGGAAAAATGTAATCCATGTGTAATATTCATGCTTAGTTACCATGGAAACTCTCATAACAATAAATTAAACAATCTATTTAGGCGCTATTTTATACGTCCAGGAGATTAAAAATATAGATTTTGATTGTTGAAACATTATAAAACAATCGAATTATGCACTTTTTACGATAGAATTATATAAAATTTCAAACTCGCATATCTCCGTTACTGTTGAAGATACAGAAGTAATTTTACAGTCAATGGAATTAGGTCGACCTAACCTAACCTAAACTGACCTGACCTAACCTAACCTAACCTAACCTAACTTTACTTAACCTAACCTAACCTAACCTAATAACAATAAAATAAAAACAATCTATTTGTGTCCGATTGTAGTCGTACTCGAGGAGATTTGAAATATAGATTCTGATTGTTGAAACATTATAAAACAATCGAATTCCACACATTTTACAATATAGTTATATAAAATTTCAAACTCGTATATCTCCGTTACTATTGAAGATACAGAAGTGATTTTGCACTCAATGGAATCAGGTCGACGCTCTCTATTGGCTCATGGGGAAAAATGTAATCCATGTGTAATATTCATGCTTAGTTACCATGGAAACTCTCATAACAATAAATTAAACAATCTATTAAGACGCTATTGTAGTCGTTGTCGAGGAGATTTCAAATATAGATTTTGATTGTTGAAACATTATAAAACAATCGAATTATACACATTTTACGATAGAATTATATAAAATTTGAAACTCGCATATCTCCGTTTCTGTTGAAGATACAGAAATGATTTTGCACTCAATGGAATCAGGTCGACGCTCTCTATTGGCTCATGGGGAAAAATGTAATCCATGTGTAATATTCATGCTTAGTTACCATGGAAACTCTCATAACAATAAATTAAACAATCTATTTAGACGCTATTGTAGTCGTTGTCGAGGAGATTTCAAATATAGATTTTGATTGTTGAAACATTATAAAACAATCGAATTATACACATTTTACGATAGAATTATATAAAATTTCAAACTCGCATATCTCCGTTACTGTTGAAGATACAGAAGTGATTTTACACTCAATGGAATTAGGTCGACCTAACCTAACCTAAACTGACCTGACCTAACCTAACCTAACCTAACTTTACTTAACCTAACCTAACCTAACCTAATAACAATAAAATAAAAACAATCTATTTGTGCCCGATTGTAGTCGTTCTCGAGGAGATTTGAAATATAGATTTTGATTGTTGAAACATTATAAAACAATCTAATTATACACATTTTACGATAAAATTATATAAAATTTCAAACTCGCATATCTCCGTTACTGTTGAAGATACAGAAATGATTTTGCACTCAATGGAATCAGGTCGACGCTCTCTGTTGGCTCATGGGGAAAAATGTAATCCATGTGTAATATTCATGCTTAGTTACCGTGGAAACTCTCATAACAATAAATTAAACAATCTATTTAGACGCTATTGTAGTCGTTGTCGAGGATATTTCAAATATAGATTTTGATTGAAGAAACATTATAAAACAATCAAATTATACACATTATACGATAGAATTATATAAAATTTCAAACTCGCATATCTCCATTACTGTTGAAGATACAGAAGTGATTTTACAGTCAATGGAATTAGGTCGACCTAACCTAACCTAAACTGACCTGACCTAACCTAACCTAACCTAACCTAACTTTACATAACCTAACCTAACCTAACCTAATAACAATAAAATAAAAACAATCTATTTAGGCGCTATTTTAGTCGTCCAGGAGATTAAAAATATAGATTTTGATTGTTGAAACATTATAAAACAATCGAATTATACACTTTTTACGATAGAATTATATAAAATTTAAAACTCGCATATCTCCGTTACTGTTGAAGATACAGAAGTGATTTTACAGTCAATGGAATTAGGTCGACCTAACCTAACCTAAACTGACTTGACCTAACCTAATCTAACCTAACTTTACTTAACAAAACCTAATAACAATAAAATAAAAACAATCTTTTTGTGACGGATTGTAGTCGTTGTCGAGGAGATTTGAAATATAGATTTCGATGGTTGAAACATTATAAAACAATCGAATTCCACACATTTTACAATATAATTATATAAAATTTCAAACTCGCATATCTCGGTTACGATAGAATTATATAAAATTTCAAACTATCATATCTCCGTTACTGTTGAAGATACAGAAGTGATTTTACAGTCAATGGAATTAGGTCGACCTAACCTAACCTAAACTGTACCTGACCTAACCTAACCTAACTTTACATAACCTAACCTAACCTAACCTAATAACAATAAAATAAAAAAATCTATTTAGGCGCTATTTTAGTCACTCAATGGAATCAGGTCGACGCTCTCTATTGGCTCATGGGGAAAAATGTAATCCATGTGTAATATTCATGCTTAGTTAACATGGAAACTCTCATAACAATAAATTAAACAATCTATTTAGACGCTATTGTAGTCGTTGTCGAGGAGATTTCAAATATAGATTTTGATTGTTGAAACATTATAAAACAATCGAATTATACACATTTTACGATAGAATTATATAAAATTTCAAACTCGCATATCTCCGTTACTGTTGAAGATACAGAAGTGATTTTACACTCAATGGAATTAGGTCGACCTAACCTAACCTAAACTGACCTGACCTAACCTAACCTAACCTAACTTTACTTAACCTAACCTAACCTAACCTAATAACAATAAAATAAAAACAATCTATTTGTGCCGATTGTAGTCGTTCTCGAGGAGATTTGAAATATAGATTTTAATTGTTGAAACATTACAAAACAATCGAATTCCACACATTTTACAATATAATTATATAAAATTTCAAACTCGTATATCTCCGTTACTATTGAAGATACAGAAGTGATTTTGCACTCAATGGAATCAGGTCGACGATCTCTATTGGCTCATGGGGAAAAATGTAATCCATGTGTAATATTCATGCTTAGTTACCGTGGAAACTCTCATAACAATAAATTAAACAATCTATTTAGACGCTATTGTAGTCGTTGTCGAGGATATTTCAAATATAGATTTGATTGAAGAAACATTATAAAACAATCGAATTATACACATTTTACGATAGAATTATATAAAATTTCAAACTCGCATATCTCCGTTACTGTTGAAGATACAGAAGTGATTTTACAGTCAATGGAATTAGGTCGACCTAACCTAACCTAAACTGACCTGATCAAACCTAACCTAACCTAACCTAACTTTACATAACCTAACCTAACCTAATAACAATAAAATAAAAACAATCTATTTAGGCGCTATTTTAGTCGTCCAGGAGATCAAAAATATAGAATTTGATTGTTGAAACATTATAAAACAATCGAATTATACACTTTTTACGATAGAATTCTATAAAATTTCAAACTCTCATATCTCCGTTACTGTTGAAGATACAGAAGTGATTTTACAGTCAATGGAATTAGGTCGACCTAACCTAACCTAAACTGACCTGACCTAACCTAACCTAACTTTACATAACCTAACCTAACCTAACCTAATAACAATAAAATAAAAAAATCTATTTAGGCGCTATTTTAGTCACTCAATGGAATCAGGTCGACGCTCTCTATTGGCTCATGGGGAAAAATGTAATCCATGTGTAATATTCATGCTTAGTTAACATGGAAACTCTCATAACAATAAATTAAACAATCTATTTAGACGCTATTGTAGTCGTTGTCGAGGAGATTTCAAATATAGATTTTGATTGTTGAAACATTATAAAACAATCGAATTATACACATTTTACGATAGAATTATATAAAATTTCAAACTCGCATATCTCCGTTACTGTTGAAGATACAGAAGTGATTTTACACTCAATGGAATTAGGTCGACCTAACCTAACCTAAACTGACCTGACCTAACCTAACCTAACCTAACTTTACTTAACCTAACCTAACCTAACCTAATAACAATAAAATAAAAACAATCTATTTGTGCCGATTGTAGTCGTTCTCGAGGAGATTTGAAATATAGATTTTAATTGTTGAAACATTTCAAAACAATCGAATTCCACACATTTTACAATATAATTATATAAAATTTCAAACTCGTATATCTCCGTTACTATTGAAGATACAGAAGTGATTTTGCACTCAATGGAATCAGGTCGACGATCTCTATTGGCCCATGGGGAAAAATGTAATCCATGTGTAATATTCATGCTTAGTTACCGTGGAAACTCTCATAACAATAAATAAAACAATCTATTTAGACGCTATTGTAGTCGTTGTCGAGGATATTTCAAATATAGATTTGATTGAAGAAACATTATAAAACAATCGAATTATACACATTTTACGATAGAATTATATAAAATTTCAAACTCGCATATCTCCGTTACTGTTGAAGATACAGAAGTGATTTTACAGTCAATGGAATTAGGTCGACCTAACCTAACCTAAACTGACCTGATCTAACCTAACCTAACCTAACCTAACTTTACATAACCTAACCTAACCTAACCTAATAACAATAAAATAAAAACAATCTATTTAGGCGCTATTTTAGTCGTCCAGGAGATCAAAAATATAGAATTTGATTGTTGAAACATTATAAAACAATCGAATTATACACTTTTTACGATAGAATTATATAAAATTTCAAACTCGCATATCTCCGTTACTGTTGAAGATACAGAAGTGATTTTACAGTCAATGGAATTAGGTCGACCTAACCTAACCTAAACTGACTTGACCTAACCTAATCTGACCTATCATTACTTAACAAAACCTAACCTAACCTAATAACAATAAAATAAAAACAATCTTTTTGTGACGGATTGTAGTCGTTGTCGAGGAGATTTGAAATATAGATTTCGATGGTTGAAACATTATAAAACAATCGAATTCCACACATTTTACAATATAATTATATAAAATTTCAAACTCGCATATCTCCGTTACTGTTGAAGATACAGAAGTGATTTTGCACTCAATGGAATCAGGTCGACCTAACCTAACCTAAACTGACTTGACCTAACCTAATCTGACCTAACTTTACTTAACAAAACCTAACCTAACCTAATAACAATAAAATAAAAACAATCTTTTTGTGACGGATTGTAGTCGTTCTCGAGGAGATTTGAAATATAGATTTTGATTGTTGAAACATTATAAAACAATCTAATTATACACATTTTACGATAAAATTATATAAAATTTCAAACTCGCAAATCTCCGTTACTGTTGAAGATACAGAAGGGATTTTTCACTCAATGGAATCAGGTCGACGCTCTCTATTGGCTCATGGGGAAAATGTAATCAATGTGTAATATTCATGCTTAGTTACCATGGAAACTCTCATAACAATAAATTAAACAATCTATTTAGGCGCTATTTTATACGTCCAGGAGATTAAAAATATAGATTTTGATTGTTGAAACATTATAAAACAATCGAATTATGCACTTTTTACGATAGAATTATATAAAATTTCAAACTCGCATATCTCCGTTTCTGTTGAAGATACAGAAATGATTTTGCACTCAATGGAATCAGGTCGACGCTCTCTATTGGCTCATGGGGAAAAATGTAATCCATGTGTAATATTCATGCTTAGTTACCATGGAAACTCTCATAACAATAAATTAAACAATCTATTAAGACGCTATTGTAGTCGTTGTCGAGGAGATTTCAAATATAGATTTTGATTGTTGAAACATTATAAAACAATCGAATTATACACATTTTACGATAGAATTATATAAAATTTGAAACTCGCATATCTCCGTTTCTGTTGAAGATACAGAAATGATTTTGCACTCAATGGAATCAGGTCGACGCTCTCTATTGGCTCATGGGGAAAAATGTAATCCATGTGTAATATTCATGCTTAGTTACCATGGAAACTCTCATAACAATAAATTAAACAATCTATTTAGACGCTATTGTAGACGTTGTCGAGGAGATTTCAAATATAGATTTTGATTGTTGAAACATTATAAAACAATCGAATTATACACATTTTACGATAGAATTATATAAAATTTCAAACTCGCATATCTCCGTTACTGTTGAAGATACAGAAGTGATTTTACACTCAATGGAATTAGGTCGACCTAACCTAACCTAAACTGACCTGACCTAACCTAACCTAACCTAACTTTACTTAACCTAACCTAACCTAACCTAATAACAATAAAATAAAAACAATCTATTTGTGCCGATTGTAGTCGTTCTCGAGGAGATTTGAAATATAGATTTTAATTGTTGAAACATTACAAAACAATCGAATTCCACACATTTTACAATATAATTATATAAAATTTCAAACTCGTATATCTCCGTTACTATTGAAGATACAGAAGTGATTTTGCACTCAATGGAATCAGGTCGACGATCTCTATTGGCTCATGGGGAAAAATGTAATCCATGTGTAATATTCATGCTTAGTTACCGTGGAAACTCTCATAACAATAAATTAAACAATCTATTTAGACGCTATTGTATTCGTTGTCGAGGATATTTCAAATATAGATTTGATTGAAGAAACATTATAAAACAATCGAATTATACACATTTTACGATAGAATTATATAAAATTTCAAACTCGCATATCTCCGTTACTGTTGAAGATACAGAAGTGATTTTACAGTCAATGGAATTAGGTCGACCTAACCTAACCTAAACTGACCTGATCTAACCTAACCTAACCTAACCTAACTTTACATAACCTAACCTAACCTAACCTAATAACAATAAAATAAAAACAATCTATTTAGGCGCTATTTTAGTCGTCCAGGAGATCAAAAATATAGAATTTGATTGTTGAAACATTATAAAACAATCGAATTATACACTTTTTACGATAGAATTATATAAAATTTCAAACTCGCATATCTCCGTTACTGTTGAAGATACAGAAGTGATTTTACAGTCAATGGAATTAGGTCGACCTAACCTAACCTAAACTGACTTGACCTAACCTAATCTGACCTATCTTTACTTAACAAAACCTAACCTAACCTAATAACAATAAAATAAAAACAATCTTTTTGTGACGGATTGTAGTCGTTGTCGAGGAGATTTGAAATATAGATTTCGATGGTTGAAACATTATAAAACAATCGAATTCCACACATTTTACAATATAATTATATAAAATTTCAAACTCGCATATCTCCGTTACTGTTGAAGATACAGAAGTGATTTTGCACTCAATGGAATCAGGTCGACCTAACCTAACCTAAACTGACTTGACCTAACCTAATCTGACCTAACTTTACTTAACAAAACCTAACCTAACCTAATAACAATAAAATAAAAACAATCTTTTTGTGACGGATTGTAGTCGTTCTCGAGGAGATTTGAAATATAGATTTTGATTGTTGAAACATTATAAAACAATCTAATTATACACATTTTACGATAAAATTATATAAAATTTCAAACTCGCAAATCTCCGTTACTGTTGAAGATACAGAAGGGATTTTGCACTCAATGGAATCAGGTCGACGCTCTCTATTGGCTCATGGGGAAAATGTAATCCATGTGTAATATTCATGCTTAGTTACCATGGAAACTCTCATAACAATAAATTAAACAATCTATTTAGGCGCTATTTTATACGTCCAGGAGATTAAAAATATAGATTTTGATTGTTGAAACATTATAAAACAATCGAATTATGCACTTTTTACGATAGAATTATATAAAATTTCAAACTCGCATATCTCCGTTACTGTTGAAGATACAGAAGTAATTTTACAGTCAATGGAATTAGGTCGACCTAACCTAACCTAAACTGACCTGACCTAACCTAACCTAACCTAACCTAACTTTACTTAACCTAACCTAACCTAACCTAATAACAATAAAATAAAAACAATCTATTTGTGTCCGATTGTAGTCGTACTCGAGGAGATTTGAAATATAGATTCTGATTGTTGAAACATTATAAAACAATCGAATTCCACACATTTTACAATATAGTTATATAAAATTTCAAACTCGTATATCTCCGTTACTATTGAAGATACAGAAGTGATTTTGCACTCAATGGAATCAGGTCGACGCTCTCTATTGGCTCATGGGGAAAAATGTAATCCATGTGTAATATTCATGCTTAGTTACCATGGAAACTCTCATAACAATAAATTAAACAATCTATTAAGACGCTATTGTAGTCGTTGTCGAGGAGATTTCAAATATAGATTTTGATTGTTGAAACATTATAAAACAATCGAATTATACACATTTTACGATAGAATTATATAAAATTTCAAACTCGCATATCTCCGTTACTGTTGAAGATACAGAAGTGATTTTACAGTCAATGGAATTAGGTCGACCTAACCTAACCTAAACTGACCTGACCTAACCTAACCTAACCTAACTTTACTGAACCTAACCTAACCTAACCTAATAACAATAAAATAAAAACAATCTATTTGTGCCCGATTGTAGTCGTTCTCGAGGAGATTTGAAATATAGATTTTGATTGTTGAAACATTATAAAACAATCTAATTATACACATTTTACGATAAAATTATATAAAATTTCAAACTCGCATATCTCCGTTACTGTTGAAGATACAGAAATGATTTTGCACTCAATGGAATCAGGTCAACGCTCTCTGTTGGCTCATGGGGAAAAATGTAATCTATGTGTAATATTCATGCTTAGTTACCGTGGAAACTCTCATAACAATAAATTAAACAATCTATTTAGACGCTATTGTAGTCGTTGTCGAGGATATTTCAAATATAGATTTTGATTGAAGAAACATTATAAAACAATCAAATTATACACATTATACGATAGAATTATATAAAATTTCAAACTCGCATATCTCCATTACTGTTGAAGATACAGAAGTGATTTTACAGTCAATGGAATTAGGTCGACCTAACCTAACCTAAACTGACCTGACCTAACCTAACCTAACCTAACCTAACTTTACATAACCTAACCTAACCTAACCTAATAACAATAAAATAAAAACAATCTATTTAGGCGCTATTTTAGTCGTCCAGGAGATTAAAAATATAGATTTTGATTGTTGAAACATTATAAAACAATCGAATTATACACTTTTTACGATAGAATTATATAAAATTTAAAACTCGCATATCTCCGTTACTGTTGAAGATACAGAAGTGATTTTACAGTCAATGGAATTAGGTCGACCTAACCTAACCTAAACTGACTTGACCTAACCTAATCTAACCTAACTTTACTTAACAAAACCTAATAACAATAAAATAAAAACAATCTTTTTGTGACGGATTGTAGTCGTTGTCGAGGAGATTTGAAATATAGATTTCGATGGTTGAAACATTATAAAACAATCAATTTCCACACATTTTACAATATAATTATATAAAATTTCAAACTCGCATATCTCGGTTACGATAGAATTATATAAAATTTCAAACTATCATATCTCCGTTACTGTTGAAGATACAGAAGTGATTTTACAGTCAATGGAATTAGGTCGACCTAACCTAACCTAAACTGACCTGACCTAACCTAACCTAACTTTACATAACCTAACCTAACCTAACCTAATAACAATAAAATAAAAAAATCTATTTAGGCGCTATTTTAGTCACTCAATGGAATCAGGTCGACGCTCTCTATTGGCTCATGGGGAAAAATGTAATCCATGTGTAATATTCATGCTTAGTTAACATGGAAACTCTCATAACAATAAATTAAACAATCTATTTAGACGCTATTGTAGTCGTTGTCGAGGAGATTTCAAATATAGATTTTGATTGTTGAAACATTATAAAACAATCGAATTATACACATTTTACGATAGAATTATATAAAATTTCAAACTCGCATATCTCCGTTACTGTTGAAGATACAGAAGTGATTTTACACTCAATGGAATTAGGTCGACCTAACCTAACCTAAACTGACCTGACCTAACCTAACCTAACCTAACTTTACTTAACCTAACCTAACCTAACCTAATAACAATAAAATAAAAACAATCTATTTGTGCCGATTGTAGTCGTTCTCGAGGAGATTTGAAATATAGATTTTAATTGTTGAAACATTACAAAACAATCGAATTCCACACATTTTACAATATAATTATATAAAATTTCAAACTCGTATATCTCCGTTACTATTGAAGATACAGAAGTGATTTTGCACTCAATGGAATCAGGTCGACGATCTCTATTGGCTCATGGGGAAAAATGTAATCCATGTGTAATATTCATGCTTAGTTACCGTGGAAACTCTCATAACAATAAATTAAACAATCTATTTAGACGCTATTGTAGTCGTTGTCGAGGATATTTCAAATATAGATTTGATTGAAGAAACATTATAAAACAATCGAATTATACACATTTTACGATAGAATTATATAAAATTTCAAACTCGCATATCTCCGTTACTGTTGAAGATACAGAAGTGATTTTACAGTCAATGGAATTAGGTCGACCTAACCTAACCTAAACTGACCTGATCTAACCTAACCTAACCTAACCTAACTTTACATAACCTAACCTAACCTAACCTAATAACAATAAAATAAAAACAATCTATTTAGGCGCTATTTTAGTCGTCCAGGAGATCAAAAATATAGAATTTGATTGTTGAAACATTATAAAACAATCGAATTATACACTTTTTACGATAGAATTATATAAAATTTCAAACTCTCATATCTCCGTTACTGTTGAAGATACAGAAGTGATTTTACAGTCAATGGAATTAGGTCGACCTAACCTAACCTAAACTGACCTGACCTAACCTAACCTAACTTTACATAACCTAACCTAACCTAACCTAATAACAATAAAATAAAAAAATCTATTTAGGCGCTATTTTAGTCACTCAATGGAATCAGGTCGACGCTCTCTATTGGCTCATGGGGAAAAATGTAATCCATGTGTAATATTCATGCTTAGTTAACATGGAAACTCTCATAACAATAAATTAAACAATCTATTTAGACGCTATTGTAGTCGTTGTCGAGGAGATTTCAAATATAGATTTTGATTGTTGAAACATTATAAAACAATCGAATTATACACATTTTACGATAGAATTATATAAAATTTCAAACTCGCATATCTCCGTTACTGTTGAAGATACAGAAGTGATTTTACACTCAATGGAATTAGGTCGACCTAACCTAACCTAAACTGACCTGACCTAACCTAACCTAACCTAACTTTACTTAACCTAACCTAACCTAACCTAATAACAATAAAATAAAAACAATCTATTTGTGCCGATTGTAGTCGTTCTCGAGGAGATTTGAAATATAGATTTTAATTGTTGAAACATTATAAAACAATCGAATTATGCACTTTTTACGATAGAATTATATAAAATTTCAAACTCGCATATCTCCGTTTCTGTTGAAGATACAGAAATGATTTTGCACTCAATGGAATCAGGTCGACGCTCTCTATTGGCTCATGGGGAAAAATGTAATCCATGTGTAATATTCATGCTTAGTTACCATGGAAACTCTCATAACAATAAATTAAACAATCTATTAAGACGCTATTGTAGTCGTTGTCGAGGAGATTTCAAATATAGATTTTGATTGTTGAAACATTATAAAACAATCGAATTATACACATTTTACGATAGAATTATATAAAATTTGAAACTCGCATATCTCCGTTTCTGTTGAAGATACAGAAATGATTTTGCACTCAATGGAATCAGGTCGACGCTCTCTATTGGCTCATGGGGAAAAATGTAATCCATGTGTAATATTCATGCTTAGTTACCATGGAAACTCTCATAACAATAAATTAAACAATCTATTTAGACGCTATTGTAGTCGTTGTCGAGGAGATTTCAAATATAGATTTTGATTGTTGAAACATTATAAAACAATCGAATTATACACATTTTACGATAGAATTATATAAAATTTCAAACTCGCATATCTCCGTTACTGTTGAAGATACAGAAGTGATTTTACACTCAATGGAATTAGGTCGACCTAACCTAACCTAAACTGACCTGACCTAACCTAACCTAACCTAACTTTACTTAACCTAACCTAACCTAACCTAATAACAATAAAATAAAAACAATCTATTTGTGCCGATTGTAGTCGTTCTCGAGGAGATTTGAAATATAGATTTTAATTGTTGAAACATTACAAAACAATCGAATTCCACACATTTTACAATATAATTATATAAAATTTCAAACTCGTATATCTCCGTTACTATTGAAGATACAGAAGTGATTTTGCACTCAATGGAATCAGGTCGACGATCTCTATTGGCTCATGGGGAAAAATGTAATCCATGTGTAATATTCATGCTTAGTTACCGTGGAAACTCTCATAACAATAAATTAAACAATCTATTTAGACGCTATTGTATTCGTTGTCGAGGATATTTCAAATATAGATTTGATTGAAGAAACATTATAAAACAATCGAATTATACACATTTTACGATAGAATTATATAAAATTTCAAACTCGCATATCTCCGTTACTGTTGAAGATACAGAAGTGATTTTACAGTCAATGGAATTAGGTCGACCTAACCTAACCTAAACTGACCTGATCTAACCTAACCTAACCTAACCTAACTTTACATAACCTAACCTAACCTAACCTAATAACAATAAAATAAAAACAATCTATTTAGGCGCTATTTTAGTCGTCCAGGAGATCAAAAATATAGAATTTGATTGTTGAAACATTATAAAACAATCGAATTATACACTTTTTACGATAGAATTATATAAAATTTCAAACTCGCATATCTCCGTTACTGTTGAAGATACAGAAGTGATTTTACAGTCAATGGAATTAGGTCGACCTAACCTAACCTAAACTGACTTGACCTAACCTAATCTGACCTATCTTTACTTAACAAAACCTAACCTAACCTAATAACAATAAAATAAAAACAATCTTTTTGTGACGGATTGTAGTCGTTGTCGAGGAGATTTGAAATATAGATTTCGATGGTTGAAACATTATAAAACAATCGAATTCCACACATTTTACAATATAATTATATAAAATTTCAAACTCGCATATCTCCGTTACTGTTGAAGATACAGAAGTGATTTTGCACTCAATGGAATCAGGTCGACCTAACCTAACCTAAACTGACTTGACCTAACCTAATCTGACCTAACTTTACTTAACAAAACCTAACCTAACCTAATAACAATAAAATAAAAACAATCTTTTTGTGACGGATTGTAGTCGTTCTCGAGGAGATTTGAAATATAGATTTTGATTGTTGAAACATTATAAAACAATCTAATTATACACATTTTACGATAAAATTATATAAAATTTCAAACTCGCAAATCTCCGTTACTGTTGAAGATACAGAAGGGATTTTGCACTCAATGGAATCAGGTCGACGCTCTCTATTGGCTCATGGGGAAAATGTAATCCATGTGTAATATTCATGCTTAGTTACCATGGAAACTCTCATAACAATAAATTAAACAATCTATTTAGGCGCTATTTTATACGTCCAGGAGATTAAAAATATAGATTTTGATTGTTGAAACATTATAAAACAATCGAATTATGCACTTTTTACGATAGAATTATATAAAATTTCAAACTCGCATATCTCCGTTACTGTTGAAGATACAGAAGTAATTTTACAGTCAATGGAATTAGGTCGACCTAATCTAACCTAAACTGACCTGACCTAACCTAACCTAACCTAACCTAACTTTACTTAACCTAACCTAACCTAACCTAATAACAATAAAATAAAAACAATCTATTTGTGTCCGATTGTAGTCGTACTCGAGGAGATTTGAAATATAGATTCTGATTGTTGAAACATTATAAAACAATCGAATTCCACACATTTTACAATATAGTTATATAAAATTTCAAACTCGTATATCTCCGTTACTATTGAAGATACAGAAGTGATTTTGCACTCAATGGAATCAGGTCGACGCTCTCTATTGGCTCATGGGGAAAAATGTAATCCATGTGTAATATTCATGCTTAGTTATCATGGAAACTCTCATAACAATAAATTAAACAATCTATTAAGACGCTATTGTAGTCGTTGTCGAGGAGATTTCAAATATAGATTTTGATTGTTGAAACATTATAAAACAATCGAATTATACACATTTTACGATAGAATTATATAAAATTTGAAACTCGCATATCTCCGTTTCTGTTGAAGATACAGAAATGATTTTGCACTCAATGGAATCAGGTCGACGCTCTCTATTGGCTCATGGGGAAAAATGTAATCCATGTGTAATATTCATGCTTAGTTACCATGGAAACTCTCATAACAATAAATTAAACAATCTATTTAGACGCTATTGTAGTCGTTGTCGAGGAGATTTCAAATATAGATTTTGATTGTTGAAACATTATAAAACAATCGAATTATACACATTTTACGATAGAATTATATAAAATTTCAAACTCGCATATCTCCGTTACTGTTGAAGATACAGAAGTGATTTTACACTCAATGGAATTAGGTCGACCTAACCTAACCTAAACTGACCTGACCTAACCTAACCTAACCTAACTTTACTTAACCTAACCTAACCTAACCTAATAACAATAAAATATAAACAATCTATTTGTGCATGATTGTAGTCGTTCTCGAGGAGATTTGAAATATAGATTTTGATTGTTGAAACATTATAAAACAATCTAATTATACACATTTTACGATAAAATTATATAAAATTTCAAACTCGCATATCTCCGTTACTGTTGAAGATACAGAAATGATTTTGCACTCAATGGAATCAGGTCAACGCTCTCTGTTGGCTCATGGGGAAAAATGTAATCCATGTGTAATATTCATGCTTAGTTACCGTGGAAACTCTCATAACAATAAATTAAACAATCTATTTAGACGCTATTGTAGTCGTTGTCGAGGATATTTCAAATATAGATTTTGATTGAAGAAACATTATAAAACAATCAAATTATACACATTATACGATAGAATTATATAAAATTTCAAACTCGCATATCTCCATTACTGTTGAAGATACAGAAGTGATTTTACAGTCAATGGAATTAGGTCGACCTAACCTAACCTAAACTGACCTGACCTAACCTAACCTAACCTAACCTAACTTTACATAACCTAACCTAACCTAACCTAATAACAATAAAATAAAAACAATCTATTTAGGCGCTATTTTAGTCGTCCAGGAGATTAAAAATATAGATTTTGATTGTTGAAACATTATATAACAATCGAATTATACACTTTTTACGATAGAATTATATAAAATTTAAAACTCGCATATCTCCGTTACTGTTGAAGATACAGAAGTGATTTTACAGTCAATGGAATTAGGTCGACCTAACCTAACCTAAACTGACTTGACCTAACCTAATCTAACCTAACTTTACTTAACAAAACCTAATAACAATAAAATAAAAACAATCTTTTTGTGACGGATTGTAGTCGTTGTCGAGGAGATTTGAAATATAGATTTCGATGGTTGAAACATTATAAAACAATCGAATTCCACACATTTTACAATATAATTATATAAAATTTCAAACTCGCATATCTCGGTTACGATAGAATTATATAAAATTTCAAACTATCATATCTCCGTTACTGTTGAAGATACAGAAGTGATTTTACAGTCAATGGAATTAGGTCGACCTAACCTAACCTAAACTGACCTGACCTAACCTAACCTAACTTTACATAACCTAACCTAACCTAACCTAATAACAATAAAATAAAAAAATCTATTTAGGCGCTATTTTAGTCACTCAATGGAATCAGGTCGACGCTCTCTATTGGCTCATGGGGAAAAATGTAATCCATGTGTAATATTCATGCTTAGTTAACATGGAAACTCTCATAACAATAAATTAAACAATCTATTTAGACGCTATTGTAGTCGTTGTCGAGGAGATTTCAAATATAGATTTGATTGAAGAAACATTATAAAACAATCGAATTATACACATTTTACGATAGAATTATATAAAATTTCAAACTCGCATATCTCCGTTACTGTTGAAGATACAGAAGTGATTTTACAGTCAATGGAATTAGGTCGACCTAACCTAACCTAAACTGACCTGATCTAACCTAACCTAACCTAACCTAACTTTACATAACCTAACCTAACCTAACCTAATAACAATAAAATAAAAACAATCTATTTAGGCGCTATTTTAGTCGTCCAGGAGATCAAAAATATAGAATTTGATTGTTGAAACATTATAAAACAATCGAATTATACACTTTTTACGATAGAATTATATAAAATTTCAAACTCTCATATCTCCGTTACTGTTGAAGATACAGAAGTGATTTTACAGTCAATGGAATTAGGTCGACCTAACCTAACCTAAACTGACCTGACCTAACCTAACCTAACTTTACATAACCTAACCTAACCTAACCTAATAACAATAAAATAAAAAAATCTATTTAGGCGCTATTTTAGTCACTCAATGGAATCAGGTCGACGCTCTCTATTGGCTCATGGGGAAAAATGTAATCCATGTGTAATATTCATGCTTAGTTAACATGGAAACTCTCATAACAATAAATTAAACAATCTATTTAGACGCTATTGTAGTCGTTGTCGAGGAGATTTCAAATATAGATTTTGATTGTTGAAACATTATAAAACAATCGAATTATACACATTTTACGATAGAATTATATAAAATTTCAAACTCGCATATCTCCGTTACTGTTGAAGATACAGAAGTGATTTTACACTCAATGGAATTAGGTCGACCTAACCTAACCTAAACTGACCTGACCTAACCTAACCTAACCTAACTTTACTTAACCTAACCTAACCTAACCTAATAACAATAAAATAAAAACAATCTATTTGTGCCGATTGTAGTCGTTCTCGAGGAGATTTGAAATATAGATTTTAATTGTTGAAACATTACAAAACAATCGAATTCCACACATTTTACAATATAATTATATAAAATTTCAAACTCGTATATCTCCGTTACTATTGAAGATACAGAAGTGATTTTGCACTCAATGGAATCAGGTCGACGATCTCTATTGGCTCATGGGGAAAAATGTAATCCATGTGTAATATTCATGCTTAGTTACCGTGGAAACTCTCATAACAATAAATTAAACAATCTATTTAGACGCTATTGTAGTCGTTGTCGAGGATATTTCAAATATAGATTTGATTGAAGAAACATTATAAAACAATCGAATTATACACATTTTACGATAGAATTATATAAAATTTCAAACTCGCATATCTCCGTTACTGTTGAAGATACAGAAGTGATTTTACAGTCAATGGAATTAGGTCGACCTAACCTAACCTAAACTGACCTGATCTAACCTAACCTAACCTAACCTAACTTTACATAACCTAACCTAACCTAACCTAATAACAATAAAATAAAAACAATCTATTTAGGCGCTATTTTAGTCGTCCAGGAGATCAAAAATATAGAATTTGATTGTTGAAACATTATAAAATAATCGAATTATACACTTTTTACGATAGAATTATATAAAATTTCAAACTCGCATATCTCCGTTACTGTTGAAGATACAGAAGTGATTTTACAGTCAATGGAATTAGGTCGACCTAACCTAACCTAAACTGACTTGACCTAACCTAATCTGACCTATCATTACTTAACAAAACCTAACCTAACCTAATAACAATAAAATAAAAACAATCTTTTTGTGACGGATTGTAGTCGTTGTCGAGGAGATTTGAAATATAGATTTCGATGGTTGAAACATTATAAAACAATCGAATTCCACACATTTTACAATATAATTATATAAAATTTCAAACTCGCATATCTCCGTTACTTTTGAAGATACAGAAGTGATTTTGCACTCAATGGAATCAGGTCGACCTAACCTAACCTAAACTGACTTGACCTAACCTAATCTGACCTATCATTACTTAACAAAACCTAACCTAACCTAATAACAATAAAATAAAAACAATCTTTTTGTGACGGATTGTAGTCGTTCTCGAGGAGATTTGAAATATAGATTTTGATTGTTGAAACATTATAAAACAATCTAATTATACACATTTTACGATAAAATTATATAAAATTTCAAACTCGCAAATCTCCGTTACTGTTGAAGATACAGAAGGGATTTTGCACTCAATGGAATCAGGTCGACGCTCTCTATTGGCTCATGGGGAAAATGTAATCAATGTGTAATATTCATGCTTAGTTACCATGGAAACTCTCATAACAATAAATTAAACAATCTATTTAGGCGCTATTTTATACGTCCAGGAGATTAAAAATATAGATTTTGATTGTTGAAACATTATAAAACAATCGAATTATGCACTTTTTACGATAGAATTATATAAAATTTCAAACTCGCATATCTCCGTTACTGTTGAAGATACAGAAGGGATTTTGCACTCAATGGAATCAGGTCGACGCTCTCTATTGGCTCATGGGGAAAATGTAATCAATGTGTAATATTCATGCTTAGTTACCATGGAAACTCTCATAACAATAAATTAAACAATCTATTTAGGCGCTATTTTATACGTCCAGGAGATTAAAAATATAGATTTTGATTGTTGAAACATTATAAAACAATCGAATTATGCACTTTTTACGATAGAATTATATAAAATTTCAAACTCGCATATCTCCGTTACTGTTGAAGATACAGAAGTCATTTTACAGTCAATGGAATTAGGTCGACCTAACCTAACCTAAACTGACCTGACCTAACCTAACCTAACCTAACCTAACTTTACTTAACCTAACCTAACCTAACCTAATAACAATAAAATAAAAACAATCTATTTGTGTCCGATTGTAGTCGTACTCGAGGAGATTTGAAATATAGATTCTGATTGTTGAAACATTATAAAACAATCGAATTCCACACATTTTACAATATAGTTATATAAAATTTCAAACTCGTATATCTCCGTTACTATTGAAGATACAGAAGTGATTTTGCACTCAATGGAATCAGGTCGACGCTCTCTGTTGGCTCATGGGGAAAAATGTAATCCATGTGTAATATTCATGCTTAGTTACCGTGGAAACTCTCATAACAATAAATTAAACAATCTATTTAGACGCTATTGTAGTCGTTGTCGAGGATATTTCAAATATAGATTTTGATTGAAGAAACATTATAAAACAATCAAATTATACACATTATACGATAGAATTATATAAAATTTCAAACTCGCATATCTCCATTACTGTTGAAGATACAGAAGTGATTTTACAGTCAATGGAATTAGGTCGACCTAACCTAACCTAAACTGACCTGACCTAACCTAACCTAACCTAACCTAACTTTACATAACCTAACCTAACCTAACCTAATAACAATAAAATAAAAACAATCTATTTAGGCGCTATTTTAGTCGTCCAGGAGATTAAAAATATAGATTTTGATTGTTGAAACATTATAAAACAATCGAATTATACACTTTTTACGATAGAATTATATAAAATTTAAAACTCGCATATCTCCGTTACTGTTGAAGATACAGAAGTGATTTTACAGTCAATGGAATTAGGTCGACCTAACCTAACCTAAACTGACTTGACCTAACCTAATCTAACCTAACTTTACTTAACAAAACCTAATAACAATAAAATAAAAACAATCTTTTTGTGACGGATTGTAGTCGTTGTCGAGGAGATTTGAAATATAGATTTCGATGGTTGAAACATTATAAAACAATCGAATTCCACACATTTTACAATATAATTATATAAAATTTCAAACTCGCATATCTCGGTTACGATAGAATTATATAAAATTTCAAACTATCATATCTCCGTTACTGTTGAAGATACAGAAGTGATTTTACAGTCAATGGAATTAGGTCGACCTAACCTAACCTAAACTGACCTGACCTAACCTAACCTAACTTTACATAACCTAACCTAACCTAACCTAATAACAATAAAATAAAAAAATCTATTTAGGCGCTATTTTAGTCACTCAATGGAATCAGGTCGACGCTCTCTATTGGCTCATGGGGAAAAATGTAATCCATGTGTAATATTCATGCTTAGTTAACATGGAAACTCTCATAACAATAAATTAAACAATCTATTTAGACGCTATTGTAGTCGTTGTCGAGGAGATTTCAAATATAGATTTTGATTGTTGAAACATTATAAAACAATCGAATTATACACATTTTACGGTAGAATTACATAAAATTTCAAACTCGCATATCTCCGTTACTGTTGAAGATACAGAAGTGATTTTCCACTCAATGGAATTAGGTCGACCTAACCTAACCTAAACTGACCTGACCTAACCTAACCTAACCTAACTTTACTTAACCTAACCTAACCTAACCTAATAACAATAAAATAAAAACAATCTATTTGTGCCGATTGTAGTCGTTCTCGAGGAGATTTGAAATATAGATTTTAATTGTTGAAACATTACAAAACAATCGAATTCCACACATTTTACAATATAATTATATAAAATTTCAAACTCGTATATCTCCGTTACTATTGAAGATACAGAAGTGATTTTGCACTCAATGGAATCAGGTCGACGATCTCTATTGGCTCATGGGGAAAAATGTAATCCATGTGTAATATTCATGCTTAGTTACCGTGGAAACTCTCATAACAATAAATTAAACAATCTATTTAGACGCTATTGTAGTCGTTGTCGAGGATATTTCAAATATAGATTTGATTGAAGAAACATTATAAAACAATCGAATTATACACATTTTACGATAGAATTATATAAAATTTCAAACTCGCATATCTCCGTTACTGTTGAAGATACAGAAGTGATTTTACAGTCAATGGAATTAGGTCGACCTAACCTAACCTAAACTGACCTGATCTAACCTAACCTAACCTAACCTAACTTTACATAACCTAACCTAACCTAACCTAATAACAATAAAATAAAAACAATCTATTTAGGCGCTATTTTAGTCGTCCAGGAGATCAAAAATATAGAATTTGATTGTTGAAACATTATAAAACAATCGAATTATACACTTTTTACGATAGAATTATATAAAATTTCAAACTCTCATATCTCCGTTACTGTTGAAGATACAGAAGTGATTTTACAGTCAATGGAATTAGGTCGACCTAACCTAACCTAAACTGACCTGACCTAACCTAACCTAACTTTACATAACCTAACCTAACCTAACCTAATAACAATAAAATAAAAAAATCTATTTAGGCGCTATTTTAGTCACTCAATGGAATCAGGTCGACGCTCTCTATTGGCTCATGGGGAAAAATGTAATCCATGTGTAATATTCATGCTTAGTTAACATGGAAACTCTCATAACAATAAATTAAACAATCTATTTAGACGCTATTGTAGTCGTTGTCGAGGAGATTTCAAATATAGATTTTGATTGTTGAAACATTATAAAACAATCGAATTATACACATTTTACGATAGAATTATATAAAATTTCAAACTCGCATATCTCCGTTACTGTTGAAGATACAGAAGTGATTTTACACTCAATGGAATTAGGTCGACCTAACCTAACCTAAACTGACCTGACCTAACCTAACCTAACCTAACTTTACTTAACCTAACCTAACCTAACCTAATAACAATAAAATAAAAACAATCTATTTGTGCCGATTGTAGTCGTTCTCGAGGAGATTTGAAATATAGATTTTAATTGTTGAAACATTACAAAACAATCGAATTCCACACATTTTACAATATAATTATATAAAATTTCAAACTCGTATATCTCCGTTACTATTGAAGATACAGAAGTGATTTTGCACTCAATGGAATCAGGTCGACGATCTCTATTGGCTCATGGGGAAAAATGTAATCCATGTGTAATATTCATGCTTAGTTACCGTGGAAACTCTCATAACAATAAATTAAACAATCTATTTAGACGCTATTGTAGTCGTTGTCGAGGATATTTCAAATATAGATTTGATTGAAGAGACATTATAAAACAATCGAATTATACACATTTTACGATAGAATTATATAAAATTTCAAACTCGCATATCTCCGTTACTGTTGAAGATACAGAAGTGATTTTACAGTCAATGGAATTAGGTCGACCTAACCTAACCTAAACTGACCTGATCTAACCTAACCTAACCTAACCTAACTTTACATAACCTAACCTAACCTAACCTAATAACAATAAAATAAAAACAATCTATTTAGGCGCTATTTTAGTCGTCCAGGAGATCAAAAATATAGAATTTGATTGTTGAAACATTATAAAACAATCGAATTATACACTTTTTACGATAGAATTATATAAAATTTCAAACTCGCATATCTCCGTTACTGTTGAAGATACAGAAGTGATTTTACAGTCAATGGAATTAGGTCGACCTAACCTAACCTAAACTGACTTGACCTAACCTAATCTGACCTATCATTACTTAACAAAACCTAACCTAACCTAATAACAATAAAATAAAAACAATCTTTTTGTGACGGATTGTAGTCGTTGTCGAGGAGATTTGAAATATAGATTTCGATGGTTGAAACATTATAAAACAATCGAATTCCACACATTTTACAATATAATTATATAAAATTTCAAACTCGCATATCTCCGTTACTGTTGAAGATACAGAAGTGATTTTGCACTCAATGGAATCAGGACGACCTAACCTAACCTAAACTGACTTGACCTAACCTAATCTGACCTAACTTTACTTAACAAAACCTAACCTAACCTAATAACAATAAAATAAAAACAATCTTTTTGTGACGGATTGTAGTCGTTCTCGAGGAGATTTGAAATATAGATTTTGATTGTTGAAACATTATAAAACAATCTAATTATACACATTTTACGATAAAATTATATAAAATTTCAAACTCGCAAATCTCCGTTACTGTTGAAGATACAGAAGGGATTTTGCACTCAATGGAATCAGGTCGACGCTCTCTATTGGCTCATGGGGAAAATGTAATCAATGTGTAATATTCATGCTTAGTTACCATGGAAACTCTCATAACAATAAATTAAACAATCTATTTAGGCGCTATTTTATACGTCCAGGAGATTAAAAATATAGATTTTGATTGTTGAAACATTATAAAACAATCGAATTATGCACTTTTTACGATAGAATTATATAAAATTTCAAACTCGCATATCTCCGTTACTGTTGAAGATACAGAAGTAATTTTACAGTCAATGGAATTAGGTCGACCTAACCTAACCTAAACTGACCTGACCTAACCTAACCTAACCTAACCTAACTTTACTTAACCTAACCTAACCTAACCTAATAACAATAAAATAAAAACAATCTATTTGTGTCCGATTGTAGTCGTACTCGAGGAGATTTGAAATATAGATTCTGATTGTTGAAACATTATAAAACAATCGAATTCCACACATTTTACAATATAGTTATATAAAATTTCAAACTCGTATATCTCCGTTACTATTGAAGATACAGAAGTGATTTTGCACTCAATGGAATCAGGTCGACGCTCTCTGTTGGCTCATGGGGAAAAATGTAATCCATGTGTAATATTCATGCTTAGTTACCGTGGAAACTCTCATAACAATAAATTAAAAAATCTATTTAGACGCTATTGTAGTCGTTGTCGAGGAGATTTCAAATATAGATTTTGATTGAAGAAACATTATAAAACAATCAAATTATACAGATTATACGATAGAATTATATAAAATTTCAAACTCGCATATCTCCATTACTGTTGAAGATACAGAAGTGATTTTACAGTCAATGGAATTAGGTCGACCTAACCTAACCTAAACTGACCTGACCTAACCTAACCTAACTTTACATAACCTAACCTAACCTAACCTAATAACAATAAAATAAAAAAATCTATTTAGGCGCTATTTTAGTCACTCAATGGAATCAGGTCGACGCTCTCTATTGGCTCATGGGGAAAAATGTAATCCATGTGTAATATTCATGCTTAGTTAACATGGAAACTCTCATAACAATAAATTAAACAATCTATTTAGACGCTATTGTAGTCGTTGTCGAGGAGATTTCAAATATAGATTTTGATTGTTGAAACATTATAAAACAATCGAATTATACACATTTTACGATAGAATTATATAAAATTTCAAACTCGCATATCTCCGTTACTGTTGAAGATACAGAAGTGATTTTACACTCAATGGAATTAGGTCGACCTAACCTAACCTAAACTGACCTGACCTAACCTAACCTAACCTAACTTTACTTAACCTAACCTAACCTAACCTAATAACAATAAAATAAAAACAATCTATTTGTGCCGATTGTAGTCGTTCTCGAGGAGATTTGAAATATAGATTTTAATTGTTGAAACATTACAAAACAATCGAATTCCACACATTTTACAATATAATTATATAAAATTTCAAACTCGTATATCTCCGTTACTATTGAAGATACAGAAGTGATTTTGCACTCAATGGAATCAGGTCGACGATCTCTATTGGCTCATGGGGAAAAATGTAATCCATGTGTAATATTCATGCTTAGTTACCGTGGAAACTCTCATAACAATAAATTAAACAATCTATTTAGACGCTATTGTAGTCGTTGTCGAGGATATTTCAAATATAGATTTGATTGAAGAAACATTATAAAACAATCGAATTATACACATTTTACGATAGAATTATATAAAATTTCAAACTCGCATATCTCCGTTACTGTTGAAGATACAGAAGTGATTTTACAGTCAATGGAATTAGGTCGACCTAACCTAACCTAAACTGACCTGATCTAACCTAACCTAACATAACCTAACTTTACATAACCTAACCTAACCTAACCTAATAACAATAAAATAAAAACAATCTATTTAGGCGCTATTTTAGTCGTCCAGGAGATCAAAAATATAGAATTTGATTGTTGAAACATTATAAAACAATCGAATTATACACTTTTTACGATAGAATTATATAAAATTTCAAACTCTCATATCTCCGTTACTGTTGAAGATACAGAAGTGATTTTACAGTCAATGGAATTAGGTCGACCTAACCTAACCTAAACTGACCTGACCTAACCTAACCTAACTTTACATAACCTAACCTAACCTAACCTAATAACAATAAAATAAAAAAATCTATTTAGGCGCTATTTTAGTCACTCAATGGAATCAGGTCGACGCTCTCTATTGGCTCATGGGGAAAAATGTAATCCATGTGTAATATTCATGCTTAGTTAACATGGAAACTCTCATAACAATAAATTAAACAATCTATTTAGACGCTATTGTAGTCGTTGTCGAGGAGATTTCAAATATAGATTTTGATTGTTGAAACATTATAAAACAATCGAATTAAACACATTTTACGATAGAATTATATAAAATTTCAAACTCGCATATCTCCGTTACTGTTGAAGATACAGAAGTGATTTTACACTCAATGGAATTAGGTCGACCTAACCTAACCTAAACTGACCTGACCTAACCTAACCTAACCTAACTTTACTTAACCTAACCTAACCTAACCTAATAACAATAAAATAAAAACAATCTATTTAGGCGCTATTTTAGTCGTCCAGGAGATCAAAAATATAGAATTTGATTGTTGAAACATTATAAAACAATCGAATTATACACATTTTACGATAGAATTATATAAAATTTCAAACTCGCATATCTCCGTTACTGTTGAAGATACAGAAGTAATTTTACAGTCAATGGAATTAGGTCGACCTAACCTAACCTAAACTGACCTGACCTAACCTAACCTATCCTAACCTAACTTTACTTAACCTAACCTAACCTAACCTAATAACAATAAAATAAAAACAATCTATTTGTGTCCGATTGTAGTCGTACTCGAGGAGATTTGAAATATAGATTCTGATTGTTGAAACATTATAAAACAATCGAATTCCACACATTTTACAATATAGTTATATAAAATTTCAAACTCGTATATCTCCGTTACTATTGAAGATACAGAAGTGATTTTGCACTCAATGGAATCAGGTCGACGCTCTCTGTTGGCTCATGGGGAAAAATGTAATCCATGTGTAATATTCATGCTTAGTTACCGTGGAAACTCTCATAACAATAAATTAAACAATCTATTTAGACGCTATTGTAGTCGTTGTCGAGGATATTTCAAATATAGATTTTGATTGAAGAAACATTATAAAACAATCAAATTATACACATTATACGATAGAATTATATAAAATTTCAAACTCGCATATCTCCGTTACTGTTGAAGATACAGAAGTGATTTTACAGTCAATGGAATTAGGTCGACCTAACCTAACCTAAACTGACCTGACCTAACCTAACCTAACCTAACCTAACTTTACATAACCTAACCTAACCTAACCTAATAACAATAAAATAAAAACAATCTATTTAGGCGCTATTTTAGTCGTCCAGGAGATTAAAAATATAGATTTTGATTGTTGAAACATTATAAAACAATCGAATTATACACTTTTTACGATAGAATTATATAAAATTTAAAACTCGCATATCTCCGTTACTGTTGAAGATACAGAAGTGATTTTACAGTCAATGGAATTAGGTCGACCTAACCTAACCTAAACTGACTTGACCTAACCTAATCTAACCTAACTTTACTTAACAAAACCTAATAACAATAAAATAAAAACAATCTTTTTGTGACGGATTGTAGTCGTTGTCGAGGAGATTTGAAATATAGATTTCGATGGTTGAAACATTATAAAACAATCGAATTCCACACATTTTACAATATAATTATATAAAATTTCAAACTCGCATATCTCCGTTACTGTTGAAGATACAGAAGTGATTTTGCACTCAATGGAATCAGGTCGACCTAACCTAACCTAAACTGACTTGACCTAACCTAATCTGACCTAACTTTACTTAACAAAACCTAACCTAACCTAATAACAATAAAATAAAAACAATCTTTTTGTGACGGATTGTAGTCGTTCTCGAGGAGATTTGAAATATAGATTTTGATTGTTGAAACATTATAAAACAATCTAATTATACACATTTTACGATAAAATTATATAAAATTTCAAACTCGCAAATCTCCGTTACTGTTGAAGATACAGAAGGGATTTTGCACTCAATGGAATCAGGTCGACGCTCTCTATTGGCTCATGGGGAAAATGTAATCAATGTGTAATATTCATGCTTAGTTACCATGGAAACTCTCATAACAATAAATTAAACAATCTATTTAGGCGCTATTTTATACGTCCAGGAGATTAAAAATATAGATTTTGATTGTTGAAACATTATAAAACAATCGAATTATGCACTTTTTACGATAGAATTATATAAAATTTCAAACTCGCATATCTCCGTTACTGTTGAAGATACAGAAGTAATTTTACAGTCAATGGAATTAGGTCGACCTAACCTAACCTAAACTGACCTGACCTAACCTAACCTAACCTAACCTAACTTTACTTAACCTAACCTAACCTAACCTAATAACAATAAAATAAAAACAATCTATTTGTGTCCGATTGTAGTCGTACTCGAGGAGATTTGAAATATAGATTCTGATTGTTGAAACATTATAAAACAATCGAATTCCACACATTTTACAATATAGTTATATAAAATTTCAAACTCGTATATCTCCGTTACTATTGAAGATACAGAAGTGATTTTGCACTCAATGGAATCAGGTCGACGCTCTCTATTGGCTCATGGGGAAAAATGTAATCCATGTGTAATATTCATGCTTAGTTACCATGGAAACTCTCATAACAATAAATTAAACAATCTATTAAGACGCTATTGTAGTCGTTGTCGAGGAGATTTCAAATATAGATTTTGATTGTTGAAACATTATAAAACAATCGAATTATACACATTTTACGATAGAATTATATAAAATTTGAAACTCGCATATCTCCGTTTCTGTTGAAGATACAGAAATGATTTTGCACTCAATGGAATCAGGTCGACGCTCTCTATTGGCTCATGGGGAAAAATGTAATCCATGTGTAATATTCATGCTTAGTTACCATGGAAACTCTCATAACAATAAATTAAACAATCTATTTAGACGCTATTGTAGTCGTTGTCGAGGAGATTTCAAATATAGATTTTGATTGTTGAAACATTATAAAACAATCGAATTATACACATTTTACGATAGAATTATATAAAATTTCAAACTCGCATATCTCCGTTACTGTTGAAGATACAGAAGTGATTTTACACTCAATGGAATTAGGTCGACCTAACCTAACCTAAACTGACCTGACCTAACCTAACCTAACCTAACTTTACTTAACCTAACCTAACCTAACCTAATAACAATAAAATAAAAACAATCTATTTGTGCCCGATTGTAGTCGTTCTCGAGGAGATTTGAAATATAGATTTTGATTGTTGAAACATTATAAAACAATCTAATTATACACATTTTACGATAAAATTATATAAAATTTCAAACTCGCATATCTCCGTTACTGTTAAAGATACAGAAATGATTTTGCACTCAATGGAATCAGGTCGACGCTCTCTGTTGGCTCATGGGGAAAAATGTAATCCATGTGTAATATTCATGCTTAGTTACCGTGGAAACTCTCATAACAATAAATTAAACAATCTATTTAGACGCTATTGTAGTCGTTGTCGAGGATATTTCAAATATAGATTTTGATTGAAGAAACATTATAAAACAATCAAATTATACACATTATACGATAGAATTATATAAAATTTCAAACTCGCATATCTCCATTACTGTTGAAGATACAGAAGTGATTTTACAGTCAATGGAATTAGGTCGACCTAACCTAACCTAAACTGACCTGACCTAACCTAACCTAACCTAACCTAACTTTACATAACCTAACCTAACCTAACCTAATAACAATAAAATAAAAACAATCTATTTAGGCGCTATTTTAGTCGTCCAGGAGATTAAAAATATAGATTTTGATTGTTGAAACATTATAAAACAATCGAATTATACACTTTTTACGATAGAATTATATAAAATTTAAAACTCGCATATCTCCGTTACTGTTGAAGATACAGAAGTGATTTTACAGTCAATGGAATTAGGTCGACCTAACCTAACCTAAACTGACTTGACCTAACCTAATCTAACCTAACTTTACTTAACAAAACCTAATAACAATAAAATAAAAACAATCTTTTTGTGACGGATTGTAGTCGTTGTCGAGGAGATTTGAAATATAGATTTCGATGGTTGAAACATTATAAAACAATCGAATTCCACACATTTTACAATATAATTATATAAAATTTCAAACTCGCATATCTCCATTACTGTTGAAGATACAGAAGTGATTTTACAGTCAATGGAATTAGGTCGACCTAACCTAACCTAAACTGACCTGACCTAACCTAACCTAACTTTACATAACCTAACCTAACCTAACCTAATAACAATAAAATAAAAAAATCTATTTAGGCGCTATTTTAGTCACTCAATGGAATCAGGTCGACGCTCTCTATTGGCTCATGGGGAAAAATGTAATCCATGTGTAATATTCATGCTTAGTTAACATGGAAACTCTCATAACAATAAATTAAACAATCTATTTAGACGCTATTGTAGTCGTTGTCGAGGAGATTTCAAATATAGATTTTGATTGTTGAAACATTATAAAACAATCGAATTATACACATTTTACGATAGAATTATATAAAATTTCAAACTCGCATATCTCCGTTACTGTTGAAGATACAGAAGTGATTTTACACTCAATGGAATTAGGTCGACCTAACCTAACCTAAACTGACCTGACCTAACCTAACCTAACCTAACTTTACTTAACCTAACCTAACCTAACCTAATAACAATAAAATAAAAACAATCTATTTGTGCCGATTGTAGTCGTTCTCGAGGAGATTTGAAATATAGATTTTAATTGTTGAAACATTACAAAACAATCGAATTCCACACATTTTACAATATAATTATATAAAATTTCAAACTCGTATATCTCCGTTACTATTGAAGATACAGAAGTGATTTTGCACTCAATGGAATCAGGTCGACGATCTCTATTGGCTCATTGGGAAAAATGTAATCCATGTGTAATATTCATGCTTAGTTACCGTGGAAACTCTCATAACAATAAATTAAACAATCTATTTAGACGCTATTGTAGTCGTTGTCGAGGATATTTCAAATATAGATTTGATTGAAGAAACATTATAAAACAATCGAATTATACACATTTTACGATAGAATTATATAAAATTTCAAACTCGCATATCTCCGTTACTGTTGAAGATACAGAAGTGATTTTACACTCAATGGAATTAGGTCGACCTAACCTAACCTAAACTGACCTGATCTAACCTAACCTAACCTAACCTAACTTTACATAACCTAACCTAACCTAACCTAATAACAATAAAATAAAAACAAACCTATTTAGGCGCTATTTTAGTCGTCCAGGAGATCAAAAATATAGAATTTGATTGTTGAAACATTATAAAACAATCGAATTATACACTTTTTACGATAGAATTATATAAAATTTCAAACTCTCATATCTCCGTTACTGTTGAAGATACTGAAGTGATTTTACAGTCAATGGAATTAGGTCGACCTAACCTAACCTAAACTGACCTGACCTAACCTAACCTAACTTTACATAACCTAACCTAACCTAACCTAATAACAATAAAATAAAAAAATCTATTTAGGCGCTATTTTAGTCACTCAATGGAATCAGGTCGACGCTCTCTATTGGCTCATGGGGAAAAATGTAATCCATGTGTAATATTCATGCTTAGTTAACATGGAAACTCTCATAACAATAAATTAAACAATCTATTTAGACGCTATTGTAGTCGTTGTCGAGGAGATTTCAAATATAGATTTTGATTGTTGAAACATTATAAAACAATCGAATTATACACATTTTACGATAGAATTATATAAAATTTCAAACTCGCATATCTCCGTTACTGTTGAAGATACAGAAGTGATTTTACACTCAATGGAATCAGGTCGACGCTCTCTATTGGCTCATGGGGAAAAATGTAATCCATGTGTAATATTCATGCTTAGTTACCATGGAAACTCTCATAACAATAAATTAAACAATCTATTTAGACGCTATTGTAGTCGTTGTCGAGGAGATTTCAAATATAGATTTTGATTGTTGAAACATTATAAAACAATCGAATTATACACATTTTACGATAGAATTATATAAAATTTCAAACTCGCATATCTCCGTTACTGTTGAAGATACAGAAGTGATTTTACACTCAATGGAATTAGGTCGACCTAACCTAACCTAAACTGACCTGACCTAACCTAACCTAACCTAACTTTACTTAACCTAACCTAACCTAACCTAATAACAATAAAATAAAAACAATCTATTTGTGCCCGATTGTAGTCGTTCTCGAGGAGATTTGAAATATAGATTTTGATTGTTGAAACATTATAAAACAATCTAATTATACACATTTTACGATAAAATTATATAAAATTTCAAACTCGCATATCTCCGTTACTGTTAAAGATACAGAAATGATTTTGCACTCAATGGAATCAGGTCGACGCTCTCTGTTGGCTCATGGGGAAAAATGTAATCCATGTGTAATATTCATGCTTAGTTACCGTGGAAACTCTCATAACAATAAATTAAACAATCTATTTAGACGCTATTGTAGTCGTTGTCGAGGATATTTCAAATATAGATTTTGATTGAAGAAACATTATAAAACAATCAAATTATACACATTATACGATAGAATTATATAAAATTTCAAACTCGCATATCTCCATTACTGTTGAAGATACAGAAGTGATTTTACAGTCAATGGAATTAGGTCGACATAACCTAACCTAAACTGACCTGACCTAACCTAACCTAACCTAACCTAACTTTACATAACCTAACCTAACCTAACCTAATAACAATAAAATAAAAACAATCTATTTAGGCGCTATTTTAGTCGTCCAGGAGATTAAAAATATAGATTTTGATTGTTGAAACATTATAAAACAATCGAATTATACACTTTTTACGATAGAATTATATAAAATTTAAAACTCGCATATCTCCGTTACTGTTGAAGATACAGAAGTGATTTTACAGTCAATGGAATTAGGTCGACCTAACCTAACCTAAACTGACTTGACCTAACCTAATCTAACCTAACTTTACTTAACAAAACCTAATAACAATAAAATAAAAACAATCTTTTTGTGACGGATTGTAGTCGTTGTCGAGGAGATTAAAAATATAGATTTTGATTGTTGAAACATTATAAAACAATCGAATTATACACATTTTACAATATAATTATATAAAATTTCAAACTCGCATATCTCCGTTACGATAGAATTATATAAAATTTCAAACTCTCATATCTCCGTTACTGTTGAAGATACAGAAGTGATTTTACAGTCAATGGAATTAGGTTGACCTAACCTAACCTAAACTGACCTGACCTAACCTAACCTAACTTTACATAACCTAACCTAACCTAACCTAATAACAATAAAATAAAAAAATCTATTTAGGCGCTATTTTAGTCACTCAATGGAATCAGGTCGACGCTCTCTATTGGCTCATGGGGAAAAATGTAATCCATGTGTAATATTCATGCTTAGTTAACATGGAAACTCTCATAACAATAAATTAAACAATCTATTTAGACGCTATTGTAGTCGTTGTCGAGGAGATTTCAAATATAGATTTTGATTGTTGAAACATTATAAAACAATCGAATTATACACATTTTACGATAGAATTATATAAAATTTCAAACTCGCATATCTCCGTTACTGTTGAAGATACAGAAGTGATTTTACACTCAATGGAATTAGGTCGACCTAACCTAACCTAAACTGACCTGACCTAACCTAACCTAACCTAACTTTACTTAACCTAACCTAACCTAACCTAATAACAATAAAATAAAAACAATCTATTTGTGCCCGATTGTAGTCGTTCTCGAGGAGATTTGAAATATAGATTTTGATTGTTGAAACATTATAAAACAATCTAATTATACACATTTTACGATAAAATTATATAAAATTTCAAACTCGCATATCTCCGTTACTGTTAAAGATACAGAAATGATTTTGCACTCAATGGAATCAGGTCGACGCTCTCTGTTGGCTCATGGGGAAAAATGTAATCCATGTGTAATATTCATGCTTAGTTACCGTGGAAACTCTCATAACAATAAATTAAACAATCTATTTAGACGCTATTGTAGTCGTTGTCGAGGATATTTCAAATATAGATTTTGATTGAAGAAACATTATAAAACAATCAAATTATACACATTATACGATAGAATTATATAAAATTTCAAACTCGCATATCTCCATTACTGTTGAAGATACAGAAGTGATTTTACAGTCAATGGAATTAGGTCGACATAACCTAACCTAAACTGACCTGACCTAACCTAACCTAACCTAACCTAACTTTACATAACCTAACCTAACCTAACCTAATAACAATAAAATAAAAACAATCTATTTAGGCGCTATTTTAGTCGTCCAGGAGATTAAAAATATAGATTTTGATTGTTGAAACATTATAAAACAATCGAATTATACACTTTTTACGATAGAATTATATAAAATTTAAAACTCGCATATCTCCGTTACTGTTGAAGATACAGAAGTGATTTTACAGTCAATGGAATTAGGTCGACCTAACCTAACCTAAACTGACTTGACCTAACCTAATCTAACCTAACTTTACTTAACAAAACCTAATAACAATAAAATAAAAACAATCTTTTTGTGACGGATTGTAGTCGTTGTCGAGGAGATTAAAAATATAGATTTTGATTGTTGAAACATTATAAAACAATCGAATTATACACATTTTACAATATAATTATATAAAATTTCAAACTCGCATATCTCCGTTACGATAGAATTATATAAAATTTCAAACTCTCATATCTCCGTTACTGTTGAAGATACAGAAGTGATTTTACAGTCAATGGAATTAGGTTGACCTAACCTAACCTAAACTGACCTGACCTAACCTAACCTAACTTTACATAACCTAACCTAACCTAACCTAATAACAATAAAATAAAAAAATCTATTTAGGCGCTATTTTAGTCACTCAATGGAATCAGGTCGACGCTCTCTATTGGCTCATGGGGAAAAATGTAATCCATGTGTAATATTCATGCTTAGTTAACATGGAAACTCTCATAACAATAAATTAAACAATCTATTTAGACGCTATTGTAGTCGTTGTCGAGGAGATTTCAAATATAGATTTTGATTGTTGAAACATTATAAAACAATCGAATTATACACATTTTACGATAGAATTATATAAAATTTCAAACTCGCATATCTCCGTTACTGTTGAAGATACAGAAGTGATTTTACACTCAATGGAATTAGGTCGACCTAACCTAACCTAAACTGACCTGACCTAACCTAACCTAACCTAACTTTACTTAACCTAACCTAACCTAACCTAATAACAATAAAATAAAAACAATCTGTGCCGATTGTAGTCGTTCTCGAGGAGATTTGAAATATAGATTTTAATTGTTGAAACATTACAAAACAATCGAATTCCACACATTTTACAATATAATTATATAAAATTTCAAACTCGTATATCTCCGTTACTATTGAAGATACAGAAGTGATTTTGCACTCAATGGAATCAGGTCGACGATCTCTATTGGCTCATTGGGAAAAATGTAATCCATGTGTAATATTCATGCTTAGTTACCGTGGAAACTCTCATAACAATAAATTAAACAATCTATTTAGACGCTATTGTAGTCGTTGTCGAGGATATTTCAAATATAGATTTGATTGAAGAAACATTATAAAACAATCGAATTATACACATTTTACGATAGAATTATATAAAATTTCAAACTCGCATATCTCCGTTACTGTTGAAGATACAGAAGTGATTTTACACTCAATGGAATTAGGTCGACCTAACCTAACCTAAACTGACCTGATCTAACCTAACCTAACCTAACCTAACTTTACATAACCTAACCTAACCTAACCTAATAACAATAAAATAAAAACAATCTATTTAGGCGCTATTTTAGTCGTCCAGGAGATCAAAAATATAGAATTTGATTGTTGAAACATTATAAAACAATCGAATTATACACTTTTTACGATAGAATTATATAAAATTTCAAACTCTCATATCTCCGTTACTGTTGAAGATACTGAAGTGATTTTACAGTCAATGGAATTAGGTCGACCTAACCTAACCTAAACTGACCTGACCTAACCTAACCTAACTTTACATAACCTAACCTAACCTAACCTAATAACAATAAAATAAAAAAATCTATTTAGGCGCTATTTTAGTCACTCAATGGAATCAGGTCGACGCTCTCTATTGGCTCATGGGGAAAAATGTAATCCATGTGTAATATTCATGCTTAGTTAACATGGAAACTCTCATAACAATAAATTAAACAATCTATTTAGACGCTATTGTAGTCGTTGTCGAGGAGATTTCAAATATAGATTTTGATTGTTGAAACATTATAAAACAATCGAATTATACACATTTTACGATAGAATTATATAAAATTTCAAACTCGCATATCTCCGTTACTGTTGAAGATACAGAAGTGATTTTACACTCAATGGAATTAGGTCGACCTAACCTAACCTAAACTGACCTGACCTAACCTAACCTAACCTAACTTTACTTAACCTAACCTAACCTAACCTAATAACAATAAAATAAAAACAATCTATTTGTGCCGATTGTAGTCGTTCTCGAGGAGATTTGAAATATAGATTTTAATTGTTGAAACATTACAAAACAATCGAATTCCACACATTTTACAATATAATTATATAAAATTTCAAACTCGTATATCTCCGTTACTATTGAAGATACAGAAGTGATTTTGCACTCAATGGAATCAGGTCGACGATCTCTATTGGCTCATGGGGAAAAATGTAATCCATGTGTAATATTCATGCTTAGTTACCGTGGAAACTCTCATAACAATAAATTAAACAATCTATTTAGACGCTATTGTAGTTGTTGTCGAGGATATTTCAAATATAGATTTTGATTGAAGAAACATTATAAAACAATCAAATTATACACATTATACGATAGAATTATATAAAATTTCAAACTCGCATATCTCCGTTACTGTTGAAGATACAGAAGTGATTTTACAGTCAATGGAATTAGGTCGACCTAACCTAACCTAAACTGACCTGACCTAACCTAACCTAACCTAACCTAACTTTACATAACCTAACCTAACCTAACCTAATAACAATAAAATAAAAACAATCTATTTAGGCGCTATTTTAGTCGTCCAGGAGATTAAAAATATAGATTTTGATTGTTGAAACATTATAAAACAATCGAATTATACACTTTTTACGATAGAATTATATAAAATTTAAAACTCGCATATCTCCGTTACTGTTGAAGATACAGAAGTGATTTTACAGTCAATGGAATTAGGTCGACCTAACCTAACCTAAACTGACTTGACCTAACCTAATCTAACCTAACTTTACTTAACAAAACCTAATAACAATAAAATAAAAACAATCTTTTTGTGACGGATTGTAGTCGTTGTCGAGGAGATTTGAAATATAGATTTCGATGGTTGAAACATTATAAAACAATCGAATTCCACACATTTTACAATATAATTATATAAAATTTCAAACTCGCATATCTCCGTTACTGTTGAAGATACAGAAGTGATTTTGCACTCAATGGAATCAGGTCGACCTAACCTAACCTAAACTGACTTGACCTAACCTAATCTGACCTAACTTTACTTAACAAAACCTAACCTAACCTAATAACAATAAAATAAAAACAATCTTTTTGTGACGGATTGTAGTCGTTCTCGAGGAGATTTGAAATATAGATTTTGATTGTTGAAACATTATAAAACAATCTAATTATACACATTTTACGATAAAATTATATAAAATTTCAAACTCGCAAATCTCCGTTACTGTTGAAGATACAGAAGGGATTTTGCACTCAATGGAATCAGGTCGACGCTCTCTATTGGCTCATGGGGAAAATGTAATCAATGTGTAATATTCATGCTTAGTTACCATGGAAACTCTCATAACAATAAATTAAACAATCTATTTAGGCGCTATTTTATACGTCCAGGAGATTAAAAATATAGATTTTGATTGTTGAAACATTATAAAACAATCGAATTATGCACTTTTTACGATAGAATTATATAAAATTTCAAACTCGCATATCTCCGTTACTGTTGAAGATACAGAAGTAATTTTACAGTCAATGGAATTAGGTCGACCTAACCTAACCTAAACTGACCTGACCTAACCTAACCTAACCTAACCTAACTTTACTTAACCTAACCTAACCTAACCTAATAACAATAAAATAAAAACAATCTATTTGTGTCCGATTGTAGTCGTACTCGAGGAGATTTGAAATATAGATTCTGATTGTTGAAACATTATAAAACAATCGATTTCCACACATTTTACAATATAGTTATATAAAATTTCAAACTCGTATATCTCCGTTACTATTGAAGATACAGAAGTGATTTTGCACTCAATGGAATCAGGTCGACGCTCTCTATTGGCTCATGGGGAAAAATGTAATCCATGTGTAATATTCATGCTTAGTTACCATGGAAACTCTCATAACAATAAATTAAACAATCTATTAAGACGCTATTGTAGTCGTTGTCGAGGAGATTTCAAATATAGATTTTGATTGTTGAAACATTATAAAACAATCGAATTATACACATTTTACGATAGAATTATATAAAATTTGAAACTCGCATATCTCCGTTTCTGTTGAAGATACAGAAATGATTTTGCACTCAATGGAATCAGGTCGACGCTCTCTATTGGCTCATGGGGAAAAATGTAATCCATGTGTAATATTCATGCTTAGTTACCATGGAAACTCTCATAACAATAAATTAAACAATCTATTTAGACGCTATTGTAGTCGTTGTCGAGGAGATTTCAAATATAGATTTTGATTGTTGAAACATTATAAAACAATCGAATTATACACATTTTACGATAGAATTATATAAAATTTCAAACTCGCATATCTCCGTTACTGTTGAAGATACAGAAGTGATTTTACACTCAATGGAATTAGGTCGACCTAACCTAACCTAAACTGACCTGACCTAACCTAACCTAACCTAACTTTACTTAACCTAACCTAACCTAACCTAATAACAATAAAATAAAAACAATCTATTTGTGCCCGATTGTAGTCGTTCTCGAGGAGATTTGAAATATAGATTTTGATTGTTGAAACATTATAAAACAATCTAATTATACACATTTTACGATAAAATTATATAAAATTTCAAACTCGCATATCTCCGTTACTGTTAAAGATACAGAAATGATTTTGCACTCAATGGAATCAGGTCGACGCTCTCTGTTGGCTCATGGGGAAAAATGTAATCCATGTGTAATATTCATGCTTAGTTACCGTGGAAACTCTCATAACAATAAATTAAACAATCTATTTAGACGCTATTGTAGTCGTTGTCGAGGATATTTCAAATATAGATTTTGATTGAAGAAACATTATAAAACAATCAAATTATACACATTATACGATAGAATTATATAAAATTTCAAACTCGCATATCTCCATTACTGTTGAAGATACAGAAGTGATTTTACAGTCAATGGAATTAGGTCGACCTAACCTAACCTAAACTGACCTGACCTAACCTAACCTAACCTAACCTAACTTTACATAACCTAACCTAACCTAACCTAATAACAATAAAATAAAAACAATCTATTTAGGCGCTATTTTAGTCGTCCAGGAGATTAAAAATATAGATTTTGATTGTTGAAACATTATAAAACAATCGAATTATACACTTTTTACGATAGAATTATATAAAATTTAAAACTCGCATATCTCCGTTACTGTTGAAGATACAGAAGTGATTTTACAGTCAATGGAATTAGGTCGACCTAACCTAACCTAAACTGACTTGACCTAACCTAATCTAACCTAACTTTACTTAACAAAACCTAATAACAATAAAATAAAAACAATCTTTTTGTGACGGATTGTAGTCGTTGTCGAGGAGATTTGAAATATAGATTTCGATGGTTGAAACATTATAAAACAATCGAATTCCACACATTTTACAATATAATTATATAAAATTTCAAACTCGCATATCTCCATTACTGTTGAAGATACAGAAGTGATTTTACAGTCAATGGAATTAGGTCGACCTAACCTAACCTAAACTGACCTGACCTAACCTAACCTAACTTTACATAACCTAACCTAACCTAACCTAATAACAATAAAATAAAAAAATCTATTTAGGCGCTATTTTAGTCACTCAATGGAATCAGGTCGACGCTCTCTATTGGCTCATGGGGAAAAATGTAATCCATGTGTAATATTCATGCTTAGTTAACATGGAAACTCTCATAACAATAAATTAAACAATCTATTTAGACGCTATTGTAGTCGTTGTCGAGGAGATTTCAAATATAGATTTTGATTGTTGAAACATTATAAAACAATCGAATTATACACATTTTACGATAGAATTATATAAAATTTCAAACTCGCATATCTCCGTTACTGTTGAAGATACAGAAGTGATTTTACACTCAATGGAATTAGGTCGACCTAACCTAACCTAAACTGACCTGACCTAACCTAACCTAACCTAACTTTACTTAACCTAACCTAACCTAACCTAATAACAATAAAATAAAAACAATCTATTTGTGCCGATTGTAGTCGTTCTCGAGGAGATTTGAAATATAGATTTTAATTGTTGAAACATTACAAAACAATCGAATTCCACACATTTTACAATATAATTATATAAAATTTCAAACTCGTATATCTCCGTTACTATTGAAGATACAGAAGTGATTTTGCACTCAATGGAATCAGGTCGACGATCTCTATTGGCTCATTGGGAAAAATGTAATCCATGTGTAATATTCATGCTTAGTTACCGTGGAAACTCTCATAACAATAAATTAAACAATCTATTTAGACGCTATTGTAGTCGTTGTCGAGGATATTTCAAATATAGATTTGATTGAAGAAACATTATAAAACAATCGAATTATACACATTTTACGATAGAATTATATAAAATTTCAAACTCGCATATCTCCGTTACTGTTGAAGATACAGAAGTGATTTTACACTCAATGGAATTAGGTCGACCTAACCTAACCTAAACTGACCTGATCTAACCTAACCTAACCTAACCTAACTTTACATAACCTAACCTAACCTAACCTAATAACAATAAAATAAAAACAAACCTATTTAGGCGCTATTTTAGTCGTCCAGGAGATCAAAAATATAGAATTTGATTGTTGAAACATTATAAAACAATCGAATTATACACTTTTTACGATAGAATTATATAAAATTTCAAACTCTCATATCTCCGTTACTGTTGAAGATACTGAAGTGATTTTACAGTCAATGGAATTAGGTCGACCTAACCTAACCTAAACTGACCTGACCTAACCTAACCTAACTTTACATAACCTAACCTAACCTAACCTAATAACAATAAAATAAAAAAATCTATTTAGGCGCTATTTTAGTCACTCAATGGAATCAGGTCGACGCTCTCTATTGGCTCATGGGGAAAAATGTAATCCATGTGTAATATTCATGCTTAGTTAACATGGAAACTCTCATAACAATAAATTAAACAATCTATTTAGACGCTATTGTAGTCGTTGTCGAGGAGATTTCAAATATAGATTTTGATTGTTGAAACATTATAAAACAATCGAATTATACACATTTTACGATAGAATTATATAAAATTTCAAACTCGCATATCTCCGTTACTGTTGAAGATACAGAAGTGATTTTACACTCAATGGAATCAGGTCGACGCTCTCTATTGGCTCATGGGGAAAAATGTAATCCATGTGTAATATTCATGCTTAGTTACCATGGAAACTCTCATAACAATAAATTAAACAATCTATTTAGACGCTATTGTAGTCGTTGTCGAGGAGATTTCAAATATAGATTTTGATTGTTGAAACATTATAAAACAATCGAATTATACACATTTTACGATAGAATTATATAAAATTTCAAACTCGCATATCTCCGTTACTGTTGAAGATACAGAAGTGATTTTACACTCAATGGAATTAGGTCGACCTAACCTAACCTAAACTGACCTGACCTAACCTAACCTAACCTAACTTTACTTAACCTAACCTAACCTAACCTAATAACAATAAAATAAAAACAATCTATTTGTGCCCGATTGTAGTCGTTCTCGAGGAGATTTGAAATATAGATTTTGATTGTTGAAACATTATAAAACAATCTAATTATACACATTTTACGATAAAATTATATAAAATTTCAAACTCGCATATCTCCGTTACTGTTAAAGATACAGAAATGATTTTGCACTCAATGGAATCAGGTCGACGCTCTCTGTTGGCTCATGGGGAAAAATGTAATCCATGTGTAATATTCATGCTTAGTTACCGTGGAAACTCTCATAACAATAAATTAAACAATCTATTTAGACGCTATTGTAGTCGTCCAGGAGATTAAAAATATAGATTTTGATTGTTGAAACATTATAAAACAATCGAATTATACACTTTTTACGATAGAATTATATAAAATTTAAAACTCGCATATCTCCGTTACTGTTGAAGATACAGAAGTGATTTTACAGTCAATGGAATTAGGTCGACCTAACCTAACCTAAACTGACTTGACCTAACCTAATCTAACCTAACTTTACTTAACAAAACCTAATAACAATAAAATAAAAACAATCTTTTTGTGACGGATTGTAGTCGTTGTCGAGGAGATTAAAAATATAGATTTTGATTGTTGAAACATTATAAAACAATCGAATTATACACATTTTACAATATAATTATATAAAATTTCAAACTCGCATATCTCCGTTACGATAGAATTATATAAAATTTCAAACTCTCATATCTCCGTTACTGTTGAAGATACAGAAGTGATTTTACAGTCAATGGAATTAGGTTGACCTAACCTAACCTAAACTGACCTGACCTAACCTAACCTAACTTTACATAACCTAACCTAACCTAACCTAATAACAATAAAATAAAAAAATCTATTTAGGCGCTATTTTAGTCACTCAATGGAATCAGGTCGACGCTCTCTATTGGCTCATGGGGAAAAATGTAATCCATGTGTAATATTCATGCTTAGTTAACATGGAAACTCTCATAACAATAAATTAAACAATCTATTTAGACGCTATTGTAGTCGTTGTCGAGGAGATTTCAAATATAGATTTTGATTGTTGAAACATTATAAAACAATCGAATTATACACATTTTACGATAGAATTATATAAAATTTCAAACTCGCATATCTCCGTTACTGTTGAAGATACAGAAGTGATTTTACACTCAATGGAATTAGGTCGACCTAACCTAACCTAAACTGACCTGACCTAACCTAACCTAACCTAACTTTACTTAACCTAACCTAACCTAACCTAATAACAATAAAATAAAAACAATCTATTTGTGCCGATTGTAGTCGTTCTCGAGGAGATTTGAAATATAGATTTTAATTGTTGAAACATTACAAAACAATCGAATTCCACACATTTTACAATATAATTATATAAAATTTCAAACTCGTATATCTCCGTTACTATTGAAGATACAGAAGTGATTTTGCACTCAATGGAATCAGGTCGACGATCTCTATTGGCTCATTGGGAAAAATGTAATCCATGTGTAATATTCATGCTTAGTTACCGTGGAAACTCTCATAACAATAAATTAAACAATCTATTTAGACGCTATTGTAGTCGTTGTCGAGGATATTTCAAATATAGATTTGATTGAAGAAACATTATAAAACAATCGAATTATACACATTTTACGATAGAATTATATAAAATTTCAAACTCGCATATCTCCGTTACTGTTGAAGATACAGAAGTGATTTTACACTCAATGGAATTAGGTCGACCTAACCTAACCTAAACTGACCTGATCTAACCTAACCTAACCTAACCTAACTTTACATAACCTAACCTAACCTAACCTAATAACAATAAAATAAAAACAATCTATTTAGGCGCTATTTTAGTCGTCCAGGAGATCAAAAATATAGAATTTGATTGTTGAAACATTATAAAACAATCGAATTATACACTTTTTACGATAGAATTATATAAAATTTCAAACTCTCATATCTCCGTTACTGTTGAAGATACTGAAGTGATTTTACAGTCAATGGAATTAGGTCGACCTAACCTAACCTAAACTGACCTGACCTAACCTAACCTAACTTTACATAACCTAACCTAACCTAACCTAATAACAATAAAATAAAAAAATCTATTTAGGCGCTATTTTAGTCACTCAATGGAATCAGGTCGACGCTCTCTATTGGCTCATGGGGAAAAATGTAATCCATGTGTAATATTCATGCTTAGTTAACATGGAAACTCTCATAACAATAAATTAAACAATCTATTTAGACGCTATTGTAGTCGTTGTCGAGGAGATTTCAAATATAGATTTTGATTGTTGAAACATTATAAAACAATCGAATTATACACATTTTACGATAGAATTATATAAAATTTCAAACTCGCATATCTCCGTTACTGTTGAAGATACAGAAGTGATTTTACACTCAATGGAATTAGGTCGACCTAACCTAACCTAAACTGACCTGACCTAACCTAACCTAACCTAACTTTACTTAACCTAACCTAACCTAACCTAATAACAATAAAATAAAAACAATCTATTTGTGCCGATTGTAGTCGTTCTCGAGGAGATTTGAAATATAGATTTTAATTGTTGAAACATTACAAAACAATCGAATTCCACACATTTTACAATATAATTATATAAAATTTCAAACTCGTATATCTCCGTTACTATTGAAGATACAGAAGTGATTTTGCACTCAATGGAATCAGGTCGACGATCTCTATTGGCTCATGGGGAAAAATGTAATCCATGTGTAATATTCATGCTTAGTTACCGTGGAAACTCTCATAACAATAAATTAAACAATCTATTTAGACGCTATTGTAGTTGTTGTCGAGGATATTTCAAATATAGATTTTGATTGAAGAAACATTATAAAACAATCAAATTATACACATTATACGATAGAATTATATAAAATTTCAAACTCGCATATCTCCGTTACTGTTGAAGATACAGAAGTGATTTTACAGTCAATGGAATTAGGTCGACCTAACCTAACCTAAACTGACCTGACCTAACCTAACCTAACCTAACCTAACTTTACATAACCTAACCTAACCTAACCTAATAACAATAAAATAAAAACAATCTATTTAGGCGCTATTTTAGTCGTCCAGGAGATTAAAAATATAGATTTTGATTGTTGAAACATTATAAAACAATCGAATTATACACTTTTTACGATAGAATTATATAAAATTTAAAACTCGCATATCTCCGTTACTGTTGAAGATACAGAAGTGATTTTACAGTCAATGGAATTAGGTCGACCTAACCTAACCTAAACTGACTTGACCTAACCTAATCTAACCTAACTTTACTTAACAAAACCTAATAACAATAAAATAAAAACAATCTTTTTGTGACGGATTGTAGTCGTTGTCGAGGAGATTTGAAATATAGATTTCGATGGTTGAAACATTATAAAACAATCGAATTCCACACATTTTACAATATAATTATATAAAATTTCAAACTCGCATATCTCCGTTACTGTTGAAGATACAGAAGTGATTTTGCACTCAATGGAATCAGGTCGACCTAACCTAACCTAAACTGACTTGACCTAACCTAATCTGACCTAACTTTACTTAACAAAACCTAACCTAACCTAATAACAATAAAATAAAAACAATCTTTTTGTGACGGATTGTAGTCGTTCTCGAGGAGATTTGAAATATAGATTTTGATTGTTGAAACATTATAAAACAATCTAATTATACACATTTTACGATAAAATTATATAAAATTTCAAACTCGCAAATCTCCGTTACTGTTGAAGATACAGAAGGGATTTTGCACTCAATGGAATCAGGTCGACGCTCTCTATTGGCTCATGGGGAAAATGTAATCAATGTGTAATATTCATGCTTAGTTACCATGGAAACTCTCATAACAATAAATTAAACAATCTATTTAGGCGCTATTTTATACGTCCAGGAGATTAAAAATATAGATTTTGATTGTTGAAACATTATAAAACAATCGAATTATGCACTTTTTACGATAGAATTATATAAAATTTCAAACTCGCATATCTCCGTTACTGTTGAAGATACAGAAGTAATTTTACAGTCAATGGAATTAGGTCGACCTAACCTAACCTAAACTGACCTGACCTAACCTAACCTAACCTAACCTAACTTTACTTAACCTAACCTAACCTAACCTAAAAACAATAAAATAAAAACAATCTATTTGTGTCCGATTGTAGTCGTACTCGAGGAGATTTGAAATATAGATTCTGATTGTTGAAACATTATAAAACAATCGAATTCCACACATTTTACAATATAGTTATATAAAATTTCAAACTCGTATATCTCCGTTACTATTGAAGATACAGAAGTGATTTTGCACTCAATGGAATCAGGTCGACGCTCTCTATTGGCTCATGGGGAAAAATGTAATCCATGTGTAATATTCATGCTTAGTTACCATGGAAACTCTCATAACAATAAATTAAACAATCTATTAAGACGCTATTGTAGTCGTTGTCGAGGAGATTTCAAATATAGATTTTGATTGTTGAAACATTATAAAACAATCGAATTATACACATTTTACGATAGAATTATATAAAATTTGAAACTCGCATATCTCCGTTTCTGTTGAAGATACAGAAATGATTTTGCACTCAATGGAATCAGGTCGACGCTCTCTATTGGCTCATGGGGAAAAATGTAATCCATGTGTAATATTCATGCTTAGTTACCATGGAAACTCTCATAACAATAAATTAAACAATCTATTTAGACGCTATTGTAGTCGTTGTCGAGGAGATTTCAAATATAGATTTTGATTGTTGAAACATTATAAAACAATCGAATTATACACATTTTACGATAGAATTATATAAAATTTCAAACTCGCATATCTCCGTTACTGTTGAAGATACAGAAGTGATTTTACACTCAATGGAATTAGGTCGACCTAACCTAACCTAAACTGACCTGACCTAACCTAACCTAACCTAACTTTACTTAACCTAACCTAACCTAACCTAATAACAATAAAATAAAAACAATCTATTTGTGCCCGATTGTAGTCGTTCTCGAGGAGATTTGAAATATAGATTTTGATTGTTGAAACATTATAAAACAATCTAATTATACACATTTTACGATAAAATTATATAAAATTTCAAACTCGCATATCTCCGTTACTGTTAAACATACAGAAATGATTTTGCACTCAATGGAATCAGGTCGACGCTCTCTGTTGGCTCATGGGGAAAAATGTAATCCATGTGTAATATTCATGCTTAGTTACCGTGGAAACTCTCATAACAATAAATTAAACAATCTATTTAGACGCTATTGTAGTCGTTGTCGAGGATATTTCAAATATAGATTTTGATTGAAGAAACATTATAAAACAATCAAATTATACACATTATACGATAGAATTATATAAAATTTCAAACTCGCATATCTCCATTACTGTTGAAGATACAGAAGTGATTTTACAGTCAATGGAATTAGGTCGACCTAACCTAACCTAAACTGACCTGACCTAACCTAACCTAACCTAACCTAACTTTACATAACCTAACCTAACCTAACCTAATAACAATAAAATAAAAACAATCTATTTAGGCGCTATTTTAGTCGTCCAGGAGATTAAAAATATAGATTTTGATTGTTGAAACATTATAAAACAATCGAATTATACACTTTTCACGATAGAATTATATAAAATTTAAAACTCGCATATCTCCGTTACTGTTGAAGATACAGAAGTGATTTTACAGTCAATGGAATTAGGTCGACCTAACCTAACCTAAACTGACTTGACCTAACCTAATCTAACCTAACTTTACTTAACAAAACCTAATAACAATAAAATAAAAACAATCTTTTTGTGACGGATTGTAGTCGTTGTCGAGGAGATTTGAAATATAGATTTCGATGGTTGAAACATTATAAAACAATCGAATTCCACACATTTTACAATATAATTATATAAAATTTCAAACTCGCATATCTCCGTTACGATAGAATTATATAAAATTTCAAACTCTCATATCTCCGTTACTGTTGAAGATACAGAAGTGATTTTACAGTCAATGGAATTAGGTCGACCTAACCTAACCTAAACTGACCTGACCTAACCTAACCTAACTTTACATAACCTAACCTAACCTAACCTAATAACAATAAAATAAAAAAATCTATTTAGGCGCTATTTTAGTCACTCAATGGAATCAGGTCGACGCTCTCTATTGGCTCATGGGGAAAAATGTAATCCATGTGTAATATTCATGCTTAGTTAACATGGAAACTCTCATAACAATAAATTAAACAATCTATTTAGACGCTATTGTAGTCGTTGTCGAGGAGATTTCAAATATAGATTTTGATTGTTGAAACATTATAAAACAATCGAATTATACACATTTTACGATAGAATTATATAAAATTTCAAACTCGCATATCTCCGTTACTGTTGAAGATACAGAAGTGATTTTACACTCAATGGAATTAGGTCGACCTAACCTAACCTAAACTGACCTGACCTAACCTAACCTAACCTAACTTTACTTAACCTAACCTAACCTAACCTAATAACAATAAAATAAAAACAATCTATTTGTGCCGATTGTAGTCGTTCTCGAGGAGATTTGAAATATAGATTTTAATTGTTGAAACATTACAAAACAATCGAATTCCACACATTTTACAATATAATTATATAAAATTTCAAACTCGTATATCTCCGTTACTATTGAAGATACAGAAGTGATTTTGCACTCAATGGAATCAGGTCGACGATCTCTATTGGCTCATTGGGAAAAATGTAATCCATGTGTAATATTCATGCTTAGTTACCGTGGAAACTCTCATAACAATAAATTAAACAATCTATTTAGACGCTATTGTAGTCGTTGTCGAGGATATTTCAAATATAGATTTGATTGAAGAAACATTATAAAACAATCGAATTATACACATTTTACGATAGAATTATATAAAATTTCAAACTCGCATATCTCCGTTACTGTTGAAGATACAGAAGTGATTTTACACTCAATGGAATTAGGTCGACCTAACCTAACCTAAACTGACCTGATCTAACCTAACCTAACCTAACCTAACTTTACATAACCTAACCTAACCTAACCTAATAACAATAAAATAAAAACAATCTATTTAGGCGCTATTTTAGTCGTCCAGGAGATCAAAAATATAGAATTTGATTGTTGAAACATTATAAAACAATCGAATTATACACTTTTTACGATAGAATTATATAAAATTTCAAACTCTCATATCTCCGTTACTGTTGAAGATACTGAAGTGATTTTACAGTCAATGGAATTAGGTCGACCTAACCTAACCTAAACTGACCTGACCTAACCTAACCTAACTTTACATAACCTAACCTAACCTAACCTAATAACAATAAAATAAAAAAATCTATTTAGGCGCTATTTTAGTCACTCAATGGAATCAGGTCGACGCTCTCTATTGGCTCATGGGGAAAAATGTAATCCATGTGTAATATTCATGCTTAGTTAACATGGAAACTCTCATAACAATAAATTAAACAATCTATTTAGACGCTATTGTAGTCGTTGTCGAGGAGATTTCAAATATAGATTTTGATTGTTGAAACATTATAAAACAATCGAATTATACACATTTTACGATAGAATTATATAAAATTTCAAACTCGCATATCTCCGTTACTGTTGAAGATACAGAAGTGATTTTACACTCAATGGAATTAGGTCGACCTAACCTAACCTAAACTGACCTGACCTAACCTAACCTAACCTAACTTTACTTAACCTAACCTAACCTAACCTAATAACAATAAAATAAAAACAATCTATTTGTGCCGATTGTAGTCGTTCTCGAGGAGATTTGAAATATAGATTTTAATTGTTGAAACATTACAAAACAATCGAATTCCACACATTTTACAATATAATTATATAAAATTTCAAACTCGTATATCTCCGTTACTATTGAAGATACAGAAGTGATTTTGCACTCAATGGAATCAGGTCGACGATCTCTATTGGCTCATGGGGAAAAATGTAATCCATGTGTAATATTCATGCTTAGTTACCGTGGAAACTCTCATAACAATAAATTAAACAATCTATTTAGACGCTATTGTAGTCGTTGTCGAGGATATTTCAAATATAGATTTGATTGAAGAAACATTATAAAACAATCGAATTATACACATTTTACGATAGAATTATATAAAATTTCAAACTCGCATATCTCCGTTACTGTTGAAGATACAGAAGTGATTTTACAGTCAATGGAATTAGGTCGACCTAACCTAACCTAAACTGACCTGATCTAACCTAACCTAACCTAACCTAACTTTACATAACCTAACCTAACCTAACCTAATAACAATAAAATAAAAACAATCTATTTAGGCGCTATTTTAGTCGTCCAGGAGATCAAAAATATAGAATTTGATTGTTGAAACATTATAAAACAATCGAATTATACACTTTTTACGATAGAATTATATAAAATTTCAAACTCGCATATCTCCGTTACTGTTGAAGATACAGAAGTGATTTTACAGTCAATAGAATTAGGTCGACCTAACCTAACCTAAACTGACTTGACCTAACCTAATCTGACCTATCATTACTTAACAAAACCTAACCTAACCTAATAACAATAAAATAAAAACAATCTTTTTGTGACGGATTGTAGTCGTTGTCGAGGAGATTTGAAATATAGATTTCGATGGTTGAAACATTATAAAACAATCGAATTCCACACATTTTACAATATAATTATATAAAATTTCAAACTCGCATATCTCCGTTACTGTTGAAGATACAGAAGTGATTTTGCACTCAATGGAATCAGGTCGACCTAACCTAACCTAAACTGACTTGACCTAACCTAATCTGACCTAACTTTACTTAACAAAACCTAACCTAACCTAATAACAATAAAATAAAAACAATCTTTTTGTGACGGATTGTAGTCGTTCTCGAGGAGATTTGAAATATAGATTTTGATTGTTGAAACATTATAAAACAATCTAATTATACACATTTTACGATAAAATTATATAAAATTTCAAACTCGCAAATCTCCGTTACTGTTGAAGATACAGAAGGGATTTTGCACTCAATGGAATCAGGTCGACGCTCTCTATTGGCTCATGGGGAAAATGTAATCCATGTGTAATATTCATGCTTAGTTACCATGGAAACTCTCATAACAATAAATTAAACAATCTATTTAGACGCTATTGTAGTCGTTGTCGAGGAGATTTCAAATATAGATTTTGATTGTTGAAACATTATAAAACAATCGAATTATACACATTTTACGATAGAATTATATAAAATTTCAAACTCGCATATCTCCGTTACTGTTGAAGATACAGAAGTGATTTTACACTCAATGGAATTAGGTCGACCTAACCTAACCTAAACTGACCTGACCTAACCTAACCTAACCTAACTTTACTTAACCTAACCTAACCTAACCTAATAACAATAAAATAAAAACAATCTATTTGTGCCGATTGTAGTCGTTCTCGAGGAGATTTGAAATATAGATTTTAATTGTTGAAACATTACAAAACAATCGAATTCCACACATTTTACAATATAATTATATAAAATTTCAAACTCGTATATCTCCGTTACTATTGAAGATACAGAAGTGATTTTGCACTCAATGGAATCAGGTCGACGATCTCTATTGGCTCATGGGGAAAAATGTAATCCATGTGTAATATTCATGCTTAGTTACCGTGGAAACTCTCATAACAATAAATTAAACAATCTATTTAGACGCTATTGTAGTCGTTGTCGAGGATATTTCAAATATAGATTTTGATTGAAGAAACATTATAAAACAATCAAATTATACACATTATACGATAGAATTATATAAAATTTCAAACTCGCATATCTCCGTTACTGTTGAAGATACAGAAGTGATTTTACAGTCAATGGAATTAGGTCGACCTAACCTAACCTAAACTGACCTGACCTAACCTAACCTAACCTAACCTAACTTTACATAACCTAACCTAACCTAACCTAATAACAATAAAATAAAAACAATCTATTTAGGCGCTATTTTAGTCGTCCAGGAGATTAAAAATATAGATTTTGATTGTTGAAACATTATAAAACAATCGAATTATACACTTTTTACGATAGAATTATATAAAATTTAAAACTCGCATATCTCCGTTACTGTTGAAGATACAGAAGTGATTTTACAGTCAATGGAATTAGGTCGACCTAACCTAACCTAAACTGACTTGACCTAACCTAATCTAACCTAACTTTACTTAACAAAACCTAATAACAATAAAATAAAAACAATCTTTTTGTGACGGATTGTAGTCGTTGTCGAGGAGATTTGAAATATAGATTTCGATGGTTGAAACATTATAAAACAATCGAATTCCACACATTTTACAATATAATTATATAAAATTTCAAACTCGCATATCTCCGTTACTGTTGAAGATACAGAAGTGATTTTGCACTCAATGGAATCAGGTCGACCTAACCTAACCTAAACTGACTTGACCTAACCTAATCTGACCTAACTTTACTTAACAAAACCTAACCTAACCTAATAACAATAAAATAAAAACAATCTTTTTGTGACGGATTGTAGTCGTTCTCGAGGAGATTTGAAATATAGATTTTGATTGTTGAAACATTATAAAACAATCTAATTATACACATTTTACGATAAAATTATATAAAATTTCAAACTCGCAAGTCTCCGTTACTGTTGAAGATACAGAAGGGATTTTGCACTCAATGGAATCAGGTCGACGCTCTCTATTGGCTCATGGGGAAAATGTAATCAATGTGTAATATTCATGCTTAGTTACCATGGAAACTCTCATAACAATAAATTAAACAATCTATTTAGGCGCTATTTTATACGTCCAGGAGATTAAAAATATAGATTTTGATTGTTGAAACATTATAAAACAATCGAATTATGCACTTTTTACGATAGAATTATATAAAATTTCAAACTCGCATATCTCCGTTACTGTTGAAGATACAGAAGTAATTTTACAGTCAATGGAATTAGGTCGACCTAACCTAACCTAAACTGACCTGACCTAACCTAACCTAACCTAACCTAACTTTACTTAACCTAACCTAACCTAACCTAATAACAATAAAATAAAAACAATCTATTTGTGTCCGATTGTAGTCGTACTCGAGGAGATTTGAAATATAGATTCTGATTGTTGAAACATTATAAAACAATCGAATTCCACACATTTTACAATATAGTTATATAAAATTTCAAACTCGTATATCTCCGTTACTATTGAAGATACAGAAGTGATTTTGCACTCAATGGAATCAGGTCGACGCTCTCTATTGGCTCATGGGGAAAAATGTAATCCATGTGTAATATTCATGCTTAGTTACCATGGAAACTCTCATAACAATAAATTAAACAATCTATTAAGACGCTATTGTAGTCGTTGTCGAGGAGATTTCAAATATAGATTTTGATTGTTGAAACATTATAAAACAATCGAATTATACACATTTTACGATAGAATTATATAAAATTTGAAACTCGCATATCTCCGTTTCTGTTGAAGATACAGAAATGATTTTGCACTCAATGGAATCAGGTCGACGCTCTCTATTGGCTCATGGGGAAAAATGTAATCCATGTGTAATATTCATGCTTAGTTACCATGGAAACTCTCATAACAATAAATTAAACAATCTATTTAGACGCTATTGTAGTCGTTGTCGAGGAGATTTCAAATATAGATTTTGATTGTTGAAACATTATAAAACAATCGAATTATACACATTTTACGATAGAATTATATAAAATTTCAAACTCGCATATCTCCGTTACTGTTGAAGATACAGAAGTGATTTTACACTCAATGGAATTAGGTCGACCTAACGTAACCTAAACTGACCTGACCTAACCTAACCTAACCTAACTTTACTGAACCTAACCTTACCTAACCTAATAACAATAAAATAAAAACAATCTATTTGTGCCCGATTGTAGTCGTTCTCGAGGAGATTTGAAATATAGATTTTGATTGTTGAAACATTATAAAACAATCTAATTATACACATTTTACGATAAAATTATATAAAATTTCAAACTCGCATATCTCCGTTACTGTTAAAGATACAGAAATGATTTTGCACTCAATGGAATCAGGTCGACGCTCTCTGTTGGCTCATGGGGAAAAATGTAATCCATGTGTAATATTCATGCTTAGTTACCGTGGAAACTCTCATAACAATAAATTAAACAATCTATTTAGACGCTATTGTAGTCGTTGTCGAGGATATTTCAAATATAGATTTTGATTGAAGAAACATTATAAAACAATCAAATTATACACATTATACGATAGAATTATATAAAATTTCAAACTCGCATATCTCCATTACTGTTGAAGATACAGAAGTGATTTTACAGTCAATGGAATTAGGTCGACCTAACCTAACCTAAACTGACCTGACCTAACCTAACCTAACCTAACCTAACTTTACATAACCTAACCTAACCTAACCTAATAACAATAAAATAAAAACAATCTATTTAGGCGCTATTTTAGTCGTCCAGGAGATTAAAAATATAGATTTTGATTGTTGAAACATTATAAAACAATCGAATTATACACTTTTCACGATAGAATTATATAAAATTTAAAACTCGCATATCTCCGTTACTGTTGAAGATACAGAAGTGATTTTACAGTCAATGGAATTAGGTCGACCTAACCTAACCTAAACTGACTTGACCTAACCTAATCTAACCTAACTTTACTTAACAAAACCTAATAACAATAAAATAAAAACAATCTTTTTGTGACGGATTGTAGTCGTTGTCGAGGAGATTTGAAATATAGATTTCGATGGTTGAAACATTATAAAACAATCGAATTCCACACATTTTACAATATAATTATATAAAATTTCAAACTCGCATATCTCCGTTACGATAGAATTATATAAAATTTCAAACTCTCATATCTCCGTTACTGTTGAAGATACAGAAGTGATTTTACAGTCAATGGAATTAGGTCGACCTAACCTAACCTAAACTGACCTGACCTAACCTAACCTAACTTTACATAACCTAACCTAACCTAACCTAATAACAATAAAATAAAAAAATCTATTTAGGCGCTATTTTAGTCACTCAATGGAATCAGGTCGACGCTCTCTATTGGCTCATGGGGAAAAATGTAATCCATGTGTAATATTCATGCTTAGTTAACATGGAAACTCTCATAACAATAAATTAAACAATCTATTTAGACGCTATTGTAGTCGTTGTCGAGGAGATTTCAAATATAGATTTTGATTGTTGAAACATTATAAAACAATCGAATTATACACATTTTACGATAGAATTATATAAAATTTCAAACTCGCATATCTCCGTTACTGTTGAAGATACAGAAGTGATTTTACACTCAATGGAATTAGGTCGACCTAACCTAACCTAAACTGACCTGACCTAACCTAACCTAACCTAACTTTACTTAACCTAACCTAACCTAACCTAATAACAATAAAATAAAAACAATCTATTTGTGCCGATTGTAGTCGTTCTCGAGGAGATTTGAAATATAGATTTTAATTGTTGAAACATTACAAAACAATCGAATTCCACACATTTTACAATATAATTATATAAAATTTCAAACTCGTATATCTCCGTTACTATTGAAGATACAGAAGTGATTTTGCACTCAATGGAATCAGGTCGACGATCTCTATTGGCTCATTGGGAAAAATGTAATCCATGTGTAATATTCATGCTTAGTTACCGTGGAAACTCTCATAACAATAAATTAAACAATCTATTTAGACGCTATTGTAGTCGTTGTCGAGGATATTTCAAATATAGATTTGATTGAAGAAACATTATAAAACAATCGAATTATACACATTTTACGATAGAATTATATAAAATTTCAAACTCGCATATCTCCGTTACTGTTGAAGATACAGAAGTGATTTTACACTCAATGGAATTAGGTCGACCTAACCTAACCTAAACTGACCTGATCTAACCTAACCTAACCTAACCTAACTTTACATAACCTAACCTAACCTAACCTAATAACAATAAAATAAAAACAATCTATTTAGGCGCTATTTTAGTCGTCCAGGAGATCAAAAATATAGAATTTGATTGTTGAAACATTATAAAACAATCGAATTATACACTTTTTACGATAGAATTATATAAAATTTCAAACTCTCATATCTCCGTTACTGTTGAAGATACTGAAGTGATTTTACAGTCAATGGAATTAGGTCGACCTAACCTAACCTAAACTGACCTGACCTAACCTAACCTAACTTTACATAACCTAACCTAACCTAACCTAATAACAATAAAATAAAAAAATCTATTTAGGCGCTATTTTAGTCACTCAATGGAATCAGGTCGACGCTCTCTATTGGCTCATGGGGAAAAATGTAATCCATGTGTAATATTCATGCTTAGTTAACATGGAAACTCTCATAACAATAAATTAAACAATCTATTTAGACGCTATTGTAGTCGTTGTCGAGGAGATTTCAAATATAGATTTTGATTGTTGAAACATTATAAAACAATCGAATTATACACATTTTACGATAGAATTATATAAAATTTCAAACTCGCATATCTCCGTTACTGTTGAAGATACAGAAGTGATTTTACACTCAATGGAATTAGGTCGACCTAACCTAACCTAAACTGACCTGACCTAACCTAACCTAACCTAACTTTACTTAACCTAACCTAACCTAACCTAATAACAATAAAATAAAAACAATCTATTTGTGCCGATTGTAGTCGTTCTCGAGGAGATTTGAAATATAGATTTTAATTGTTGAAACATTACAAAACAATCGAATTCCACACATTTTACAATATAATTATATAAAATTTCAAACTCGTATATCTCCGTTACTATTGAAGATACAGAAGTGACTTTGCACTCAATGGAATCAGGTCGACGATCTCTATTGGCTCATGGGGAAAAATGTAATCCATGTGTAATATTCATGCTTAGTTACCGTGGAAACTCTCATAACAATAAATTAAACAATCTATTTAGACGCTATTGTAGTCGTTGTCGAGGATATTTCAAATATAGATTTGATTGAAGAAACATTATAAAACAATCGAATTATACACATTTTACGATAGAATTATATAAAATTTCAAACTCGCATATCTCCGTTACTGTTGAAGATACAGAAGTGATTTTACAGTCAATGGAATTAGGTCGACCTAACCTAACCTAAACTGACCTGATCTAACCTAACCTAACCTAACCTAACTTTACATAACCTAACCTAACCTAACCTAATAACAATAAAATAAAAACAATCTATTTAGGCGCTATTTTAGTCGTCCAGGAGATCAAAAATATAGAATTTGATTGTTGAAACATTATAAAACAATCGAATTATACACTTTTTACGATAGAATTATATAAAATTTCAAACTCGCATATCTCCGTTACTGTTGAAGATACAGAAGTGATTTTACAGTCAATAGAATTAGGTCGACCTAACCTAACCTAAACTGACTTGACCTAACCTAATCTGACCTATCATTACTTAACAAAACCTAACCTAACCTAATAACAATAAAATAAAAACAATCTTTTTGTGACGGATTGTAGTCGTTGTCGAGGAGATTTGAAATATAGATTTCGATGGTTGAAACATTATAAAACAATCGAATTCCACACATTTTACAATATAATTATATAAAATTTCAAACTCGCATATCTCCGTTACTGTTGAAGATACAGAAGTGATTTTGCACTCAATGGAATCAGGTCGACCTAACCTAACCTAAACTGACTTGACCTAACCTAATCTGACCTAACTTTACTTAACAAAACCTAACCTAACCTAATAACAATAAAATAAAAACAATCTTTTTGTGACGGATTGAAGTCGTTCTCGAGGAGATTTGAAATATAGATTTTGATTGTTGAAACATTATAAAACAATCTAATTATACACATTTTACGATAAAATTATATAAAATTTCAAACTCGCAAATCTCCGTTACTGTTGAAGATACAGAAGGGATTTTGCACTCAATGGAATCAGGTCGACGCTCTCTATTGGCTCATGGGGAAAATGTAATCCATGTGTAATATTCATGCTTAGTTACCATGGAAACTCTCATAACAATAAATTAAACAATCTATTTAGGCGCTATTTTATACGTCCAGGAGATTAAAAATATAGATTTTGATTGTTGAAACATTATAAAACAATCGAATTATGCACTTTTTACGATAGAATTATATAAAATTTCAAACTCGCATATCTCCGTTACTGTTGAAGATACAGAAGTAATTTTACAGTCAATGGAATTAGGTCGACCTAACCTAACCTAAACTGACCTGACCTAACCTAACCTAACCTAACCTAACTTTACTTAACCTAACCTAACCTAACCTAATAACAATAAAATAAAAACAATCTATTTGTGTCCGATTGTAGTCGTACTCGAGGAGATTTGAAATATAGATTCTGATTGTTGAAACATTATAAAACAATCGAATTCCACACATTTTACAATATAGTTATATAAAATTTCAAACTCGTATATCTCCGTTACTATTGAAGATACAGAAGTGATTTTGCACTCAATGGAATCAGGTCGACGCTCTCTATTGGCTCATGGGGAAAAATGTAATCCATGTGTAATATTCATGCTTAGTTACCATGGAAACTCTCATAACAATAAATTAAACAATCTATTAAGACGCTATTGTAGTCGTTGTCGAGGAGATTTCAAATATAGATTTTGATTGTTGAAACATTATAAAACTATCGAATTATACACATTTTACGATAGAATTATATAAAATTTGAAACTCGCATATCTCCGTTTCTGTTGAAGATACAGAAATGATTTTGCACTCAATGGAATCAGGTCGACGCTCTCTATTGGCTCATGGGGAAAAATGTAATCCATGTGTAATATTCATGCTTAGTTACCATGGAAACTCTCATAACAATAAATTAAACAATCTATTTAGACGCTATTGTAGTCGTTGTCGAAGAGATTTCAAATATAGATTTTGATTGTTGAAACATTATAAAACAATCGAATTATACACATTTTACGATAGAATTATATAAAATTTCAAACTCGCATATCTCCGTTACTGTTGAAGATACAGAAGTGATTTTACACTCAATGGAATTAGGTCGACCTAACCTAACCTAAACTGACCTGACCTAACCTAACCTAACCTAACTTTACTTAACCTAACCTAACCTAACCTAATAACAATAAAATAAAAACAATCTATTGTGCCCGATTGTAGTCGTTCTCGAGGAGATTTGAAATATAGATTTTGATTGTTGAAACATTATAAAACAATCTAATTATACACATTTTACGATAAAATTATATAAAATTTCAAACTCGCATATCTCCGTTACTGTTGAAGATACAGAAATGATTTTGCACTCAATGGAATCAGGTCGACGCTCTCTGTTGGCTCATGGGGAAAAATGTAATCCATGTGTAATATTCATGCTTAGTTACCGTGGAAACTCTCATAACAATAAATTAAACAATCTATTTAGACGCTATTGTAGTCGTTGTCGAGGATATTTCAAATATAGATTTTGATTGAAGAAACATTATAAAACAATCAAATTATACACATTATACGATAGAATTATATAAAATTTCAAACTCGCATATCTCCATTACTGTTGAAGATACAGAAGTGATTTTACAGTCAATGGAATTAGGTCGACCTAACCTAACCTAAACTGACCTGACCTAACCTAACCTAACCTAACCTAACTTTACATAACCTAACCTAACCTAACCTAATAACAATAAAATAAAAACAATCTATTTAGGCGCTATTTTAGTCGTCCAGGAGATTAAAAATATAGATTTTGATTGTTGAAACATTATAAAACAATCGAATTATACACTTTTTACGATAGAATTATATAAAATTTAAAACTCGCATATCTCCGTTACTGTTGAAGATACAGAAGTGATTTTACAGTCAATGGAATTAGGTCGACCTAACCTAACCTAAACTGACTTGACCTAACCTAATCTAACCTAACTTTACTTAACAAAACCTAATAACAATAAAATAAAAACAATCTTTTTGTGACGGATTGTAGTCGTTGTCGAGGAGATTTGAAATATAGATTTCGATGGTTGAAACATTATAAAACAATCGAATTCCACACATTTTACAATATAATTATATAAAATTTCAAACTCGCATATCTCCGTTACGATAGAATTATATAAAATTTCAAACTCTCATATCTCCGTTACTGTTGAAGATACAGAAGTGATTTTACAGTCAATGGAATTAGGTCGACCTAACCTAACCTAAACTGACCTGACCTAACCTAACCTAACTTTACATAACCTAACCTAACCTAACCTAATAACAATAAAATAAAAAAATCTATTTAGGCGCTATTTTAGTCACTCAATGGAATCAGGTCGACGCTCTCTATTGGCTCATGGGGAAAAATGTAATCCATGTGTAATATTCATGCTTAGTTAACATGGAAACTCTCATAACAATAAATTAAACAATCTATTTAGACGCTATTGTAGTCGTTGTCGAGGAGATTTCAAATATAGATTTTGATTGTTGAAACATTATAAAACAATCGAATTATACACATTTTACGATAGAATTATATAAAATTTCAAACTCGCATATCTCCGTTACTGTTGAAGATACAGAAGTGATTTTACACTCAATGGAATTAGGTCGACCTAACCTAACCTAAACTGACCTGACCTAACCTAACCTAACCTAACTTTACTTAACCTAACCTAACCTAACCTAATAACAATAAAATAAAAACAATCTATTTGTGCCGATTGTAGTCGTTCTCGAGGAGATTTGAAATATAGATTTTGATTGTTGAAACATTATAAAACAATCTAATTATACACATTTTACGATAAAATTATATAAAATTTCAAACTCGCATATCTCCGTTACTGTTAAAGATACAGAAATGATTTTGCACTCAATGGAATCAGGTCGACGCTCTCTGTTGGCTCATGGGGAAAAATGTAATCCATGTGTAATATTCATGCTTAGTTACCGTGGAAACTCTCATAACAATAAATTAAACAATCTATTTAGACGCTATTGTAGTCGTTGTCGAGGATATTTCAAATATAGATTTTGATTGAAGAAACATTATAAAACAATCAAATTATACACATTATACGATAGAATTATATAAAATTTCAAACTCGCATATCTCCATTACTGTTGAAGATACAGAAGTGATTTTACAGTCAATGGAATTAGGTCGACCTAACCTAACCTAAACTGACCTGACCTAACCTAACCTAACCTAACCTAACTTTACATAACCTAACCTAACCTAACCTAATAACAATAAAATAAAAACAATCTATTTAGGCGCTATTTTAGTCGTCCAGGAGATTTGAAATATAGATTTTAATTGTTGAAACATTACAAAACAATCGAATTCCACACATTTTACAATATAATTATATAAAATTTCAAACTCGTATATCTCCGTTACTATTGAAGATACAGAAGTGATTTTGCACTCAATGGAATCAGGTCGACGATCTCTATTGGCTCATGGGGAAAAATGTAATCCATGTGTAATATTCATGCTTAGTTACCGTGGAAACTCTCATAACAATAAATTAAACAATCTATTTAGACTCTATTGTAGTCGTTGTCGAGGATATTTCAAATATAGATTTGATTGAAGAAACATTATAAAACAATCGAATTATACACATTTTACGATAGAATTATATAAAATTTCAAACTCGCATATCTCCGTTACTGTTGAAGATACAGAAGTGATTTTACAGTCAATGGAATTAGGTCGACCTAACCTAACCTAAACTGACCTGATCTAACCTAACCTAACCTAACCTAACTTTACATAACCTAACCTAACCTAACCTAATAACAATAAAATAAAAACAATCTATTTAGGCGCTATTTTAGTCGTCCAGGAGATCAAAAATATAGAATTTGATTGTTGAAACATTATAAAACAATCGAATTATACACTTTTTACGATAGAATTATATAAAATTTCAAACTCTCATATCTCCGTTACTGTTGAAGATACAGAAGTGATTTTACAGTCAATGGAATTAGGTCGACCTAACCTAACCTAAACTGACCTGACCTAACCTAACCTAACTTTACATAACCTAACCTAACCTAACCTAATAACAATAAAATAAAAAAATCTATTTAGGCGCTATTTTAGTCACTCAATGGAATCAGGTCGACGCTCTCTATTGGCTCATGGGGAAAAATGTAATCCATGTGTAATATTCATGCTTAGTTAACATGGAAACTCTCATAACAATAAATTAAACAATCTATTTAGACGCTATTGTAGTCGTTGTCGAGGAGATTTCAAATATAGATTTTGATTGTTGAAACATTATAAAACAATCGAATTATACACATTTTACGATAGAATTATATAAAATTTCAAACTCGCATATCTCCGTTACTGTTGAAGATACAGAAGTGATTTTACACTCAATGGAATTAGGTCGACCTAACCTAACCTAAACTGACCTGACCTAACCTAACCTAACCTAACTTTACTTAACCTAACCTAACCTAACCTAATAACAATAAAATAAAAACAATCTATTTGTGCCGATTGTAGTCGTTCTCGAGGAGATTTGAAATATAGATTTTAATTGTTGAAACATTACAAAACAATCGAATTCCACACATTTTACAATATAATTATATAAAATTTCAAACTCGTATATCTCCGTTACTATTGAAGATACAGAAGTGATTTTGCACTCAATGGAATCAGGTCGACGATCTCTATTGGCTCATGGGGAAAAATGTAATCCATGTGTAATATTCATGCTTAGTTACCGTGGAAACTCTCATAACAATAAATTAAACAATCTATTTAGACTCTATTGTAGTCGTTGTCGAGGATATTTCAAATATAGATTTGATTGAAGAAACATTATAAAACAATCGAATTATACACATTTTACGATAGAATTATATAAAATTTCAAACTCGCATATCTCCGTTACTGTTGAAGATACAGAAGTGATTTTACAGTCAATGGAATTAGGTCGACCTAACCTAACCTAAACTGACCTGATCTAACCTAACCTAACCTAACCTAACTTTACATAACCTAACCTAACCTAACCTAATAACAATAAAATAAAAACAATCTATTTAGGCGCTATTTTAGTCGTCCAGGAGATCAAAAATATAGAATTTGATTGTTGAAACATTATAAAACAATCGAATTATACACTTTTTACGATAGAATTATATAAAATTTCAAACTCTCATATCTCCGTTACTGTTGAAGATACAGAAGTGATTTTGCAGTCAATGGAATTAGGTCGACCTAACCTAACCTAAACTGACCTGACCTAACCTAACCTAACTTTACATAACCTAACCTAACCTAACCTAATAACAATAAAATAAAAAAATCTATTTAGGCGCTATTTTAGTCACTCAATGGAATCAGGTCGACGCTCTCTATTGGCTCATGGGGAAAAATGTAATCCATGTGTAATATTCATGCTTAGTTAACATGGAAACTCTCATAACAATAAATTAAACAATCTATTTAGACGCTATTGTAGTCGTTGTCGAGGAGATTTCAAATATAGATTTTGATTGTTGAAACATTATAAAACAATCGAATTATACACATTTTACGATAGAATTATATAAAATTTCAAACTCGCATATCTCCGTTACTGTTGAAGATACAGAAGTGATTTTACACTCAATGGAATTAGGTCGACCTAACCTAACCTAAACTGACCTGACCTAACCTAACCTAACCTAACTTTACTTAACCTAACCTAACCTAACCTAATAACAATAAAATAAAAACAATCTGTTTGTGCCGATTGTAGTCGTTCTCGAGTAGATTTGAAATATAGATTTTAATTGTTGAAACATTACAAAACAATCGAATTCCACACATTTTACAATATAATTATATAAAATTTCAAACTCGTATATCTCCGTTACTATTGAAGATACAGAAGTGATTATGCACTCAATGGAATCAGGTCGACGATCTCTATTGGCTCATGGGGAAAAATGTAATCCATGTGTAATATTCATGCTTAGTTACCGTGGAAACTCTCATAACAATAAATTAAACAATCTATTTAGACGCTATTGTAGTCGTTGTCGAGGATATTTCAAATATAGATTTGATTGAAGAAACATTATAAAACAATCGAATTATACACATTTTACGATAGAATTATATAAAATTTCAAACTCGCATATCTCCGTTACTGTTGAAGATACAGAAGTGATTTTACAGTCAATGGAATTAGGTCGACCTAACCTAACCTAAACTGACCTGATCTAACCTAACCTAACCTAACCTAACTTTACATAACCTAACCTAACCTAACCTAATAACAATAAAATAAAAACAATCTATTTAGGCGCTATTTTAGTCGTCCAGGAGATCAAAAATATAGATTTGATTGAAGAAACATTATAAAACAATCGAATTATACACATTTTACGATAGAATTATATAAAATTTCAAACTCGCATATCTCCGTTACTGTTGAAGATACAGAAGTGATTTTACAGTCAATGGAATTAGGTCGACCTAACCTAACCTAAACTGACTTGACCTAACCTAATCTGACCTATCTTTACTTAACAAAACCTAACCTAACCTAATAACAATAAAATAAAAACAATCTTTTTGTGACGGATTGTAGTCGTTGTCGAGGAGATTTGAAATATAGATTTCGATGGTTGAAACATTATAAAACAATCTAATTATACACATTTTACGATAAAATTATATAAAATTTCAAACTCGCAAATCTCCGTTACTGTTGAAGACACAGAAGTGATTTTACAGTCAATGGAATTAGGTCGACCTAACCTAACCTAAACTGACCTGACCTAACCTAACCTAACCTAACCTAACTTTACATAACCTAACCTAACCTAACCTAACCTAACCTAATAACAATAAAATAAAAACAATCTATTTAGGCGATTTTTAGTCGTCCAGGAGATTAAAAATATAGATTTTGATTGTTGAAACATTATAAAACAATCGAATTATACACTTTTTACGATAGAATTATATAAAATTTCAAACTCGCATATCTCCGTTACTGTTGAAGATACAGAAGTGATTTTACAGTCAATGGTATTAGGTCGACCTAACCTAACCTAAACTGACCTGACCTAACCTAATCTAACCTAACTTTACTTAGCAAAACCTAACCTAACCTAATAACAATAAAATAAAAACAATCTTTTTGTGACCGATTGTATTCGTTGTCGAGGAGATTTGAAATATAGATTTCGATGGTTGAAACATTATAAAACAATCGAATTCCACACATTTTACAATATAATTATATAAAATTTCAAACTCGCATATCTCCGTTACGATAGAATTATATAAAATTTCAAACTCGCATATCTCCGTTACTGTTGAAGATACAGAAGTGATTTTACAGTCAATGGAATTAGGTCGACCTAACCTAACCTAAACTGACCTGACCTAACCTAACCTAACCTAACTTTACATAACCTAACCTAACCTATCCTAATAACAATAAAATAAAAACAATCTATTTAGGCGCTATTTTAGTCACTCAATGGAATCAGGTCGACGCTCTCTATTGGCTCATGGGGAAAAATGTAATCCATGTGTAATATTCATGCTTAGTTACCATGGAAACTCTCATAACAATAAATTAAACAATCTATTTAGACGCTATTGTAGTCGTTGTCGAGGAGATTTCAAATATAGATTTTGATTGATGAAACATTATAAAACAATCGAATTATACACATTTTACGATAGAATTATATAAAATTTCAAACTCGCATATCTCCGTTACTGTTGAAGATACAGAAGTGATTTTACACTCAATGGAATTAGGTCGACCTAACCTAACCTAAACTGACCTGACCTAACCTAACCTAACCTAACCTAACTTTACATAACCTAACCTAACCTAACCTAATAACAATAAAATAAAAACAATCTATTTAGGCGCTATTTTAGTCGTCCAGGAGATTAAAAATATAGATTTTGATTGTTGAAACATTATAAAACAATCGAATTATACACTTTTTACGATAGAATTATATAAAATTTAAAACTCGCATATCTCCGTTACTGTTGAAGATACAGAAGTGATTTTACAGTCAATGGAATTAGGTCGACCTAACCTAACCTAAACTGACTTGACCTAACCTAATCTAACCTAACTTTACTTAACAAAACCTAATAACAATAAAATAAAAACAATCTTTTTGTGACGGATTGTAGTCGTTGTCGAGGAGATTTGAAATATAGATTTCGATGGTTGAAACATTATAAAACAATCGAATTCCACACATTTTACAATATAATTATATAAAATTTCAAACTCGCATATCTCCGTTACGATAGAATTATATAAAATTTCAAACTCTCATATCTCCGTTACTGTTGAAGATACAGAAGTGATTTTACAGTCAATGGAATTAGGTCGACCTAACCTAACCTAAACTGACCTGACCTAACCTAACCTAACTTTACATAACCTAACCTAACCTAACCTAATAACAATAAAATAAAAAAATCTATTTAGGCGCTATTTTAGTCACTCAATGGAATCAGGTCGACGCTCTCTATTGGCTCATGGGGAAAAATGTAATCCATGTGTAATATTCATGCTTAGTTAACATGGAAACTCTCATAACAATAAATTAAACAATCTATTTAGACGCTATTGTAGTCGTTGTCGAGGAGATTTCAAATATAGATTTTGATTGTTGAAACATTATAAAACAATCGAATTATACACATTTTACGATAGAATTATATAAAATTTCAAACTCGCATATCTCCGTTACTGTTGAAGATACAGAAGTGATTTTACACTCAATGGAATTAGGTCGACCTAACCTAACCTAAACTGACCTGACCTAACCTAACCTAACCTAACTTTACTTAACCTAACCTAACCTAACCTAATAACAATAAAATAAAAACAATCTATTTGTGCCGATTGTAGTCGTTGTCGAGGAAATTTGAAATATAGATTTTAATTGTTGAAACATTACAAAACAATCGAATTATACACATTTTACGATAGAATTATATAAAATTTCAAACTCGCATATCTCCGTTACTGTTGAAGATACAGAAGTGATTTTACAGTCAATGGAATTAGGTCGACCTAACCTAACCTAAACTGACCTGATCTAACCTAACCTAACCTAACCTAACTTTACATAACCTAACCTAACCTAACCTAATAACAATAAAATAAAAACAATCTATTTAGGCGCTATTTTAGTCGTCCAGGAGATCAAAAATATAGAATTTGATTGTTGAAACATTATAAAACAATCGAATTATACACTTTTTACGATAGAATTATATAAAATTTCAAACTCTCATATCTCCGTTACTGTTGAAGATACAGAAGTGATTTTACAGTCAATGGAATTAGGTCGACCTAACCTAACCTAAACTGACCTGACCTAACCTAACCTAACTTTACATAACCTAACCTAACCTAACCTAATAACAATAAAATAAAAAAATCTATTTAGGCGCTATTTTAGTCACTCAATGGAATCAGGTCGACGCTCTCTATTGGCTCATGGGGAAAAATGTAATCCATGTGTAATATTCATGCTTAGTTAACATGGAAACTCTCATAGCAATAAATTAAACAATCTATTTAGACGCTATTGTAGTCGTTGTCGAGGAGATTTCAAATATAGATTTTGATTGTTGAAACATTATAAAACAATCGAATTATACACATTTTACGATAGAATTATATAAAATTTCAAACTCGCATATCTCCGTTACTGTTGAAGATACAGAAGTGATTTTACACTCAATGGAATTAGGTCGACCTAACCTAACCTAAACTGACCTGACCTAACCTAACCTAACCTAACTTTACTTAACCTAACCTAACCTAACCTAATAACAATAAAATAAAAACAATCTATTTGTGCCGATTGTAGTCGTTCTCGAGGAGATTTGAAATATAGATTTTAATTGTTGAAACATTACAAAACAATCGAATTCCACACATTTTACAATATAATTATATAAAATTTCAAACTCGTATATCTCCGTTACTATTGAAGATACAGAAGTGATTTTGCACTCAATGGAATCCGGTCGACGATCTCTATTGGCTCATGGGGAAAAATGTAATCCATGTGTAATATTCATGCTTAGTTACCGTGGAAACTCTCATAACAATAAATTAAACAATCTATTTAGACGCTATTGTAGTCGTTGTCGAGGATATTTCAAATATAGATTTGATTGAAGAAACATTATAAAACAATCGAATTATACACATTTTACGATAGAATTATATAAAATTTCAAACTCGCATATCTCCGTTACTGTTGAAGATACAGAAGTGATTTTACAGTCAATGGAATTAGGTCGACCTAACCTAACCTAAACTGACCTGATCTAACCTAACCTAACCTAACCTAACTTTACATAACCTAACCTAACCTAACCTAATAACAATAAAATAAAAACAATCTGTTTAGGCGCTATTTTAGTCGTCCAGGAGATCAAAAATATAGAATTTGATTGTTGAAACATTATAAAACAATCGAATTATACACTTTTTACGATAGAATTATATAAAATTTCAAACTCGCATATCTCCGTTACTGTTGAAGATACAGAAGTGATTTTACAGTCAATGGAATTAGGTCGACCTAACCTAACCTAAACTGACTTGACCTAACCTAATCTGACCTATCTTTACTTAACAAAACCTAACCTAACCTAATAACAATAAAATAAAAACAATCTTTTTGTGACGGATTGTAGTCGTTGTCGAGGAGATTTGAAATATAGATTTCGATGGTTGAAACATTATAAAACAATCGAATTCCACACATTTAACAATATAATTATATAAAATTTCAAACTCGCATATCTCCGTTACTGTTGAAGATACAGAAGTGATTTTGCACTCAATGGAATCAGGTCGACCTAACCTAACCTAAACTGACTTGACCTAACCTAATCTGACCTAACTTTACTTAACAAAACCTAACCTAACCTAATAACAATAAAATAAAAACAATCTTTTTGTGACGGATTGTAGTCGTTCTCGAGGAGATTTGAAATATAGATTTTGATTGTTGAAACATTATAAAACAATCTAATTATACACATTTTACGATAAAATTATATAAAATTTCAAACTCGCAAATCTCCGTTACTGTTGAAGATACAGAAGTGATTTTACAGTCAATGGAATTAGGTCGACCTAACCTAACCTAAACTGACCTGACCTAACCTAACCTAACCTAACCTAACTTTACATAACCTAACCTAACCTAACCTAACCTAACCTAATAACAATAAAATAAAAACAATCTATTTAGGCGATTTTTAGTCGTCCAGGAGATTAAAAATATAGATTTTGATTGTTGAAACATTATAAAACAATCGAATTATACACTTTTTACGATAGAATTATATAAAATTTCAAACTCGCATATCTCCGTTACTGTTGAAGATACAGAAGTGATTTTACAGTCAATGGTATTAGGTCGACCTAACCTAACCTAAACTGACCTGACCTAACCTAATCTAACCTAACTTTACTTAGCAAAACCTAACCTAACCTAATAACAATAAAATAAAAACAATCTTTTTGTGACCGATTGTATTCGTTGTCGAGGAGATTTGAAATATAGATTTCGATGGTTGAAACATTATAAAACAATCGAATTCCACACATTTTACAATATAATTATATAAAATTTCAAACTCGCATATCTCCGTTACGATAGAAGTATATAAAATTTCAAACTCGCATATCTCCGTTACTGTTGAAGATACAGAAGTGATTTTACAGTCAATGGAATTAGGTCGACCTAACCTAACCTAAACTGACCTGACCTAACCTAACCTAACCTAACTTTACATAACCTAACCTAACCTATCCTAATAACAATAAAATAAAAACAATCTATTTAGGCGCTATTTTAGTCACTCAATGGAATCAGGTCGACGCTCTCTATTGGCTCATGGGGAAAAATGTAATCCATGTGTAATATTCATGCTTAGTTACCATGGAAACTCTCATAACAATAAATTAAACAATCTATTTAGACGCTATTGTAGTCGTTGTCGAGGAGATTTCAAATATAGATTTTGATTGATGAAACATTATAAAACAATCGAATTATACACATTTTACGATAGAATTGTATAAAATTTCAAACTCGCATATCTCCGTTACTGTTGAAGATACAGAAGTGATTTTACACTCAATGGAATTAGGTCGACCTAACCTAACCTAAACTGACCTGACCTAACCTAACCTAACCTAACTTTACTTAACCTAACCTAACCTAACCTAATAACAATAAAATAAAAACAATCTATTTGTGCCCGATTGTAGTCGTTCTCGAGGAGATTTGAAATATAGATTTTGATTGTTGAAACATTATAAAACAATCTAATTATACACATTTTACTTTAAAATTATATAAAATTTCAAACTCGCATATCTCCATTACTGTTGAAGATACAGAAGTGATTTTACAGTCAATGGAATTAGGTCGACCTAACCTAACCTAAACTGACCTGACCTAACCTAACCTAACCTAACCTAACTTTACATAACCTAACCTAACCTAACCTAATAACAATAAAATAAAAACAATCTATTTAGGCGCTATTTTAGTCGTCCAGGAGATTAAAAATATAGATTTTGATTGTTGAAACATTATAAAACAATCGAATTATACACTTTTTACGATAGAATTATATAAAATTTAAAACTCGCACATCTCCGTTACTGTTGAAGATACAGAAGTGATTTTACAGTCAATGGAATTAGGTCGACCTAACCTAACCTAAACTGACTTGACCTAACCTAATCTAACCTAACTTTACTTAACAAAACCTAATAACAATAAAATAAAAACAATCTTTTTGTGACGGATTGTAGTCGTTGTCGAGGAGATTTGAAATATAGATTTCGATGGTTGAAACATTATAAAACAATCGAATTCCACACATTTTACAATATAATTATATAAAATTTCAAACTCGCATATCTCCGTTACGATAGAATTATATAAAATTTCAAACTCTCATATCTCCGTTACTGTTGAAGATACAGAAGTGATTTTACACTCAATGGAATTAGGTCGACCTAACCTAACCTAAACTGACCTGACCTAACCTAACCTAACTTTACATAACCTAACCTAACCTAACCTAATAACAATAAAATAAAAAAAATCTATTTAGGCGCTATTTTAGTCACTCAATGGAATCAGGTCGACGCTCTCTATTGGCTCATGGGGAAAAATGTAATCCATGTGTAATATTCATGCTTAGTTAACATGGAAACTCTCATAACAATAAATTAAACAATCTATTTAGACGCTATTGTAGTCGTTGTCGAGGAGATTTCAAATATAGATTTTGATTGTTGAAACATTATAAAACAATCGAATTATACACATTTTACGATAGAATTATATAAAATTTCAAACTCGCATATCTCCGTTACTGTTGAAGATACAGAAGTGATTTTACACTCAATGGAATTAGGTCGACCTAACCTAACCTAAACTGACCTGACCTAACCTAACCTAACCTAACTTTACTTAACCTAACCTAACCTAACCTAATAACAATAAAATAAAAACAATCTATTTGTGCCGATTGTAGTCGTTCTCGAGGAGATTTGAAATATAGATTTTAATTGTTGAAACATTACAAAACAATCGAATTCCACACATTTTACAATATAATTATATAAAATTTCAAACTCGTATATCTCCGTTACTATTGAAGATACAGAAGTGATTTTGCACTCAATGGAATCAAGTCGACGATCTCTATTGGCTCATGGGGAAAAATGTAATCCATGTGTAATATTCATGCTTAGTTACCGTGGAAACTCTCATAACAATAAATTAAACAATCTATTTAGACGCTATTGTAGTCGTTGTCGAGGATATTTCAAATATAGATTTGATTGAAGAAACATTATAAAACAATCGAATTATACACTTTTTACGATAAAATTATATAAAATTTCAAACTCGCATATCTCCGTTACTGTTGAAGATACAGAAGTGATTTTACAGTCAATGGAATTAGGTCGACCTAACCTAACCTAAACTGACTTGACCTAACCTAATCTGACCTATCTTTACTTAACAAAACCTAACCTAACCTAATAACAATAAAATAAAAACAATCTTTTTGTGACGGATTGTAGTCGTTGTCGAGGAGATTTGAAATATAGATTTCGATGGTTGAAACATTATAAAACAATCGAATTCCACACATTTTACAATATAATTATATAAAATTTCAAACTCGCATATCTCCGTTACTGTTGAAGATACAGAAGTGATTTTGCACTCAATGGAATCAGGTCGACCTAACCTAACCTAAACTGACTTGACCTAACCTAATCTGACCTAACTTTACTTAACAAAACCTAACCTAACCTAATAACAATAAAATAAAAACAATCTTTTTGTGACGGATTGTAGTCGTTCTCGAGGAGATTTGAAATATAGATTTTGATTGTTGAAACATTATAAAACAATCTAATTATACACATTTTACGATAAAATTATATAAAATTTCAAACTCGCATATCTCCGTTACTGTTGAAGATACAGAAGTGATTTTGCACTCAATGGAATCAGGTCGACGCTCTCTATTTGGCTCATGGGGAAAATGTAATCCATGTGTAATATTCATGCTTAGTTACCATGGAAACTCTCATAACAATAAATTAAACAATCTATTTAGGCGCTATTTTATACGTCCAGGAGATTAAAAATATAGATTTTGATTGTTGAAACATTATAAAACAATCGAATTATGCACTTTTTACGATAGAATTATATAAAATTTCAAACTGGCATATCTCCGTTACTGTTGAAGATACAGAAGTGATTTTGCACTCAATGGAATCAGGTCGACCTAACCTAACCTAAACTGACTTGACCTAACCTAATCTGACCTAACTTTACTTAACAAAACCTAACCTAACCTAATAACAATAAAATAAAAACAATCTTTTTGTGACGGATTGTAGTCGTACTCGAGGAGATTTGAAATATAGATTCTGATTGTTGAAACATTATAAAACAATCGAATTCCACACATTTTACAATATTGTTATATAAAATTTCAAACTCGTATATCTCCGTTACTATTGAAGATACAGAAGTGATTTTGCACTCAATGGAATCAGGTCGACGCTCTCTATTGGCTCATGGGGAAAAATGTAATCCATGTGTAATATTCATGCTTAGTTACCATGGAAACTCTCATAACAATAAATTAAACAATCTATTAAGACGCTATTGTAGTCGTTGTCGAGGAGATTTCAAATATAGATTTTGATTGTTGAAACATTATAAAACAATCGAATTATACACATTTTACGATAGAATTATATAAAATTTGAAACTCGCATATCTCCGTTTCTGTTGAAGATACAGAAATGATTTTGCACTCAATGGAATCAGGTCGACGCTCTCTATTGGCTCATGGGGAAAAATGTAATCCATGTGTAATATTCATGCTTAGTTACCATGGAAACTCTCATAACAATAAATTAAACAATCTATTTAGACGCTATTGTAGTCGTTGTCGAGGAGATTTCAAATATAGATTTTGATTGTTGAAACATTATAAAACAATCGAATTATACACATTTTACGATAGAATTATATAAAATTTCAAACTCGCATATCTCCGTTACTGTTGAAGATACAGAAGTGATTTTACACTCAATGGAATTAGGTCGACCTAACCTAACCTAAACTGACCTGACCTAACCTAACCTAACCTAACATTACTTAACCTAACCTAACCTAACCTAATAACAATAAAATAAAAACAATCTATTTGTGCCCGATTGTAGTCGTTCTCGAGGAGATTTGAAATATAGATTTTGATTGTTGAAACATTATAAAACAATCTAATTATACACATTTTACGATAAAATTATATAAAATTTCAAACTCGCATATCTCCGTTACTGTTGAAGATACAGAAATGATTTTGCACTCAATGGAATCAGGTCGACGCTCTCTGTTGGCTCATGGGGAAAAATGTAATCCATGTGTAATATTCATGCTTAGTTACCGTGGAAACTCTCATAACAATAAATTAAACAATCTATTTAGACGCTATTGTAGTCGTTGTCGAGGATATTTCAAATATAGATTTTGATTGAAGAAACATTATAAAACAATCAAATTATACACATTATACGATAGAATTATATAAAATTTCAAACTCGCATATCTCCATTACTGTTGAAGATGCAGAAGTGATTTTACAGTCAATGGAATTAGGTCGACCTAACCTAACCTAAACTGACCTGACCTAACCTAACCTAACCTAACCTAACTTTACATAACCTAACCTAACCTAACCTAATAACAATAAAATAAAAACAATCTATTTAGGCGCTATTTTAGTCGTCCAGGAGATTAAAAATATAGATTTTGATTGTTGAAACATTATAAAACAATCGAATTATACACTTTTTACGATAGAATTATATAAAATTTAAAACTCGCATATCTCCGTTACTGTTGAAGATACAGAAGTGATTTTACAGTCAATGGAATTAGGTCGACCTAACCTAACCTAAACTGACTTGACCTAACCTAATCTAACCTAACTTTACTTAACAAAACCTAATAACAATAAAATAAAAACAATCTTTTTGTGACGGATTGTAGTCGTTGTCGAGGAGATTTGAAATATAGATTTCGATGGTTGAAACATTATAAAACAATCGAATTCCACAGATTTTACAATATAATTATATAAAATTTCAAACTCGCATATCTCCGTTACGATAGAATTATATAAAATTTCAAACTCTCATATCTCCGTTACTGTTGAAGATACAGAAGTGATTTTACAGTCAATGGAATTAGGTCGACCTAACCTAACCTAAACTGACCTGACCTAACCTAACCTAACTTTACATAACCTAACCTAACCTAACCTAATAACAATAAAATAAAAAAATCTATTTAGGCGCTATTTTAGTCACTCAATGGAATCAGGTCGACGCTCTCTATTGGCTCATGGGGAAAAATGTAATCCATGTGTAATATTCATGCTTAGTTACCATGGAAACTCTCATAACAATAAATTAAACAATCTATTTAGACGCTATTGTAGTCGTTGTCGAGGAGATTTCAAATATAGATTTTGATTGTTGAAACATTATAAAACAATCGAATTATACACTTTTTACGATAGAATTATATAAAATTTCAAACTCGCATATCTCCGTTACTGTTGAAGATACAGAAGTGATTTTACAGTCAATGGAATTAGGTCGACCTAACCTAACCTAAACTGACCTGATCTAACCTAACCTAACCTAACTTTACATAACCTAACCTAACCTAACCTAATAACAATAAAATAAAAACAATCTATTTAGGCGCTATTTTAGTCGTCCAGGAGATCAAAAATATAGAATTTGATTGTTGAAACATTATAAAACAATCGAATTATACACTTTTTACGATAGAATTATATAAAATTTCAAACTCGCATATCTCCGTTACTGTTGAAGATACAGAAGTGATTTTACAGTCAATGGAATTAGGTCGACCTAACCTAACCTAAACTGACTTGACCTAACCTAATCTGACCTATCTTTACTTAACAAAACCTAACCTAACCTAATAACAATAAAATAAAAACAATCTTTTTGTGACGGATTGTAGTTGTTGTCGAGGAGATTTGAAATATAGATTTCGATGGTTGAAACATTATAAAACAATCGAATTCCACACATTTTACAATATAATTATATAAAATTTCAAACTCGCATATCTCCGTTACTGTTGAAGATACAGAAGTGATTTTGCACTCAATGGAATCAGGTCGACCTAACCTAACCTAAACTGACCTGACCTAACCTAATCTGACCTAACTTTACTTAACAAAACCTAACCTAACCTAATAACAATAAAATAAAAACAATCTTTTTGTGACGGATTGTAGTCGTTCTCGAGGAGATTTGAAATATAGATTTTGATTGTTGAAACATTATAAAACAATCTAATTATACACATTTTACGATAAAATTATATAAAATTTCAAACTCGCAAATCTCCGTTACTGTTGAAGATACAGAAGTGATTTTGCACTCAATGGAATCAGGTCGACGCTCTCTATTGGCTCATGGGGAAAATGTAATCCATGTGTAATATTCATGCTTAGTTACCATGGAAACTCTCATAACAATAAATTAAACAATCTATTTAGGCGCTATTTTATACGTCCAGGAGATTAAAAATATAGATTTTGATTGTTGAAACATTATAAAACAATCGAATTATGCACTTTTTACGATAGAATTATATAAAATTTCAAACTCGCATATCTCCGTTACTGTTGAAGATACAGAAGTAATTTTACAGTCAATGGAATTAGGTCGACCTAACCTAACCTAATCTGACCTGACCTAACCTAACCTAACCTAACCTAACTTTACTTAACCTAACCTAACCTAACCTAATAACAATAAAATAAAAACAATCTATTTGTGTCCGATTGTAGTCGTACTCGAGGAGATTTGAAATATAGATTCTGATTGTTGAAACATTATAAAACAATCGAATTCCACACATTTTACAATATAGTTATATAAAATTTCAAACTCGTATATCTCCGTTACTATTGAAGATACAGAAGTGATTTTGCACTCAATGGAATCAGGTCGACGCTCTCTATTGGCTCATGGGGAAAAATGTAATCCATGTGTAATATTCATGCTTAGTTACCATGGAAACTCTCTTAACAATAAATTAAACAATCTATTAAGACGCTATTGTAGTCGTTGTCGAGGAGATTTCAAATATAGATTTTGATTGTTGAAACATTATAAAACAATCGAATTATACACATTTTACGATAGAATTATATAAAATTTGAAACTCGCATATCTCCGTTACTGTTGAAGATACAGAAATGATTTTGCACTCAATGGAATCAGGTCGACGCTCTCTATTGGCTCATGGGGAAAAATGTAATCCATGTGTAATATTCATGCTTAGTTACCATGGAAACTCTCATAACAATAAATTAAACAATCTATTTAGACGCTATTGTAGTCGTTGTCGAGGATATTTCAAATATAGATTTTGATTGAAGAAACATTATAAAACAATCGAATTATACACATTTTACGATAGAATTATATAAAATTTCAAACTCGCATATCTCCGTTACTGTTGAAGATACAGAAGTGATTTTACACTCAATGGAATTAGGTTGACCAAACCTAACCTAAACTGACCTGACCTAACCTAACCTAACCTAACTTTACTTAACCTAACCTAACCTAACCTAATAACAATAAAATAAAAACAATCTATTTGTGCCCGATTGTAGTCGTTCTCGAGGAGATTTGAAATATAGATTTTGATTGTTGAAACATTATAAAACAATCTAATTATACACATTTTACGATAAAATTATATAAAATTTCAAACTCGCATATCTCCGTTACTGTTGAAGATACAGAAGTGATTTTGCACTCAATGGAATCAGGTCGACGCTCTCTATTGGCTCATGGGGAAAATGTAATCCATGTGTAATATTCATGCTTAGTTACCATGGAAACTCTCATAACAATAAATTAAACAATCTTTTTAGGCGCTATTTTAGTCGTCCAGGAGATTAAAAATATAGATTTTGATTGTTGAAACATTATAAAACAATCGAATTATGCACTTTTTACGATAGAATTATATAAAATTTCAAACTCGCATATCTCCGTTACTGTTGAAGATACAGAAGTAATTTTACAGTCAATGGAATTAGGTCGACCTAACCTAACCTAAACTGACCTGACCTAACCTAACCTAACCTAACCTAACTTTACTTAACCTAACCTAACCTAACCTAATAACAATAAAATAAAAACAATCTATTTGTGCCCGATTGTAGTCGTTCTCGAGGAGATTTGAAATATAGATTTTGATTGTTGAAACATTATAAAACAATCGAATTCCACACATTTTACAATATAGTTATATAAAATTTCAAACTCGTATATCTCCGTTACTATTGAAGATACAGAAGTGATTTTGCACTCAATCGAATCAGGTCGACGCTCTCTATTGGCTCATGGGGAAAATGTAATCCATGTGTAATATTCATGCTTAGTTACCATGGAAACTCTCATAACAATAAATTAAACAATCTATTTAGACGCTATTGTAGTCGTTGTCGAGGATATTTCAAATATAGATCTTGATTGAAGAAACATTATAAAACAATCGAATTATACACATTTTACGATAGAATTATATAAAATTTCAAACTCACATATCTCCGTTACTGTTGAAGATACAGAAGTGATTTTACACTCAAAGGAATTAGGTCGACCTAACCTAACCTAAACTGACCTGACCTAACCTAACCTAACCTAACTTTACTTAACCTAACCTAACCTAACCTAATAACAATAAATTAAACAATCTATATAGACGCTATTGTAGTCGTTGTCGAGGAGATTTGAAATACAGATTTTGATTGTTGAAACATTATAAAACAATCGAAATATACACATTTTACGATAGAATTATATAAAATTTCAAACTCGCATATCTCCGTTACTGTTGAAGATACAGAAGTGATTTTACAGTCAATGGAATTAGGTCGACCTAACCTAACCTAAACTGACCTGACCTAACCTAACCTAACCTAACCTAACTTTACTTAACCTAACCTAACCTAACCTAATAACAATAAAATAAAAACAATCTATTTGTGCCCGATTGTAGTCGTTGTCGAGGAGATTTGAAATATAGATTTTGATTGTTGAAACATTATAAAACAATCGAATTCCACACATTTTACAATATAATTATATAAAATTTCAAACTCGCATATCTCAGTTACTGTTGAAGATACAGAAGTGAATTTGCACTCAATGGAATCAGGTCGACGCACTCTATTGGCTCATGGGGAAAATGTAATCCATGTGTAATATTCATGCTTAGTTACCATGGAAACTCTCATAACAATAAATTAAACAATCTATTTAGACGCTATTGTAGTAGTTGTCGAGGAGATTTCAAATATAGATTTTGATTGTTGAAACATTATAAAACAATCGAATTATACACATTTTACGATAAAATTATATAAAATTTCAAACTCGCATATCTCCGTTACTGTTGAAGATACAGAAGTGATTTTACACTCAATGGAATTAGGTCGAACTAACCTAACCTAAACTGACCTGACCTAACCTAACCTAACCTAACTTTACTTAACCTAACCTAACCTAACCTAATAACAATAAAATAAAAACAATCTATTTGTGCCGATTGTAGTCGTTCTCGAGGAGATTTGAAATATAGATTTTGATTGTTGAAACATTATAAAACAATCGAATTCCACGCATTTTACAATATAATTATATAAAATTTCAAACTCGCATATCTCCGTTACTATTGAAGATACAGAAGTGATTTTGCACTCAATGGAATCAGGTCGACGCTCTCTATTGGCTCATGGCGAAAAATGTAATCCATGTGTAATATTCATGCTTAGTTACCATGGAAACTCTCATAACAATAAATTAAACAATCTATTTAGACGCTATTGTAGTCGTTGTCGAGGAGATTTCAAATATAGATTTTGATTGTTGAAACATTATAAAACAATCGAATTATACACATTTTAGGATAGAATTATATAAAATTTCAAACTCGCATATCTCCGTTACTGTTGAAGATACAGAAGTGATTTTGCACTCAATGGAATCAGGTCGACGCTCTCTATTGGCTCATGGCGAAAAATGTAATCCATGTGTAATATTCATGCTTAGTTACCATGGAAACTCTCATAACAATAAATTAAACAATCTTTTTAGGCGCTATTTTAGTCGTCCAGGAGATTAAAAATATAGATTTTGATTGTTGAAACATTATAAAACAATCGAATTATGCACTTTTTACGATAGAATTATATAAAATTTCAAACTCGCATATCTCCGTTACTGTTGAAGATACAGAAGTGATTTTACAGTCAATGGAATTAGGTCGACCTAACCTAACCTAAACTGACCTGACCTAACCTAACCTAACCTAACCTAACTTTACTTAACCTAACCTAACCTAACCTAATAACAATAAAATAAAAACAATCTATTTGTGCCCGATTGTAGTCGTTCTCGAGGAGATTTGAAATATAGATTTTGATTGTTGAAACATTATAAAACAATCGAATTCCACACATTTTACAATATAGTTATATAAAATTTCAAACTCGTATATCTCCGTTACTATTGAAGATACAGAAGTGATTTTGCACTCAATCGAATCAGGTCGACGCTCTCTATTGGCTCATGGGGAAAATGTAATCCATGTGTAATATTCATGCTTAGTTACCATGGAAACTCTCATAACAATAAATTAAACAATCTATTTAGACGCTATTGTAGTCGTTGTCGAGGATATTTCAAATATAGATCTTGATTGAAGAAACATTATAAAACAATCGAATTATACACATTTTACGATAGAATTATATAAAATTTCAAACTCACATATCTCCGTTACTGTTGAAGATACAGAAGTGATTTTACACTCAAAGGAATTAGGTCGACCTAACCTAACCTAAACTGACCTGACCTAACCTAACCTAACCTAACTTTACTTAACCTAACCTAACCTAACCTAATAACAATAAATTAAACAATCTATATAGACGCTATTGTAGTCGTTGTCGAGGAGATTTGAAATACAGATTTTGATTGTTGAAACATTATAAAACAATCGAATTATACACATTTTACGATAGAATTATATAAAATTTCAAACTCGCATATCTCCGTTACTGTTGAAGATACAGAAGTGATTTTACAGTCAATGGAATTAGGTCGACCTAACCTAACCTAAACTGACCTGACCTAACCTAACCTAACCTAACCTAACTTTACTTAACCTAACCTAACCTAACCTAATAACAATAAATTAAACAATCTATATAGACGCTATTGTAGTCGTTGTCGAGGAGATTTGAAATACAGATTTTGATTGTTGAAACATTATAAAACAATCGAATTCCACACATTTTACAATATAATTATATAAAATTTCAAACTCGCATATCTCAGTTACTGTTGAAGATACAGAAGTGAATTTGCACTCAATGGAATCAGGTCGACGCACTCTATTGGCTCATGGGGAAAATGTAATCCATGTGTAATATTCATGCTTAGTTACCATGGAAACTCTCATAACAATAAATTAAACAATCTATTTAGACGCTATTGTAGTAGTTGTCGAGGAGATTTCAAATATAGATTTTGATTGTTGAAACATTATAAAACAATCGAATTATACACATTTTACGATAAAATTATATAAAATTTCAAACTCGCATATCTCCGTTACTGTTGAAGATACAGAAGTGATTTTACACTCAATGGAATTAGGTCGAACTAACCTAACCTAAACTGACCTGACCTAACCTAACCTAACCTAACTTTACTTAACCTAACCTAACCTAACCTAATAACAATAAAATAAAAACAATCTATTTGTGCCGATTGTAGTCGTTCTCGAGGAGATTTGAAATATAGATTTTGATTGTTGAAACATTATAAAACAATCGAATTCCACGCATTTTACAATATAATTATATAAAATTTCAAACTCGCATATCTCCGTTACTATTGAAGATACAGAAGTGATTTTGCACTCAATGGAATCAGGTCGACGCTCTCTATTGGCTCATGGCGAAAAATGTAATCCATGTGTAATATTCATGCTTAGTTACCATGGAAACTCTCATAACAATAAATTAAACAATCTATTTAGACGCTATTGTAGTCGTTGTCGAGGAGATTTCAAATATAGATTTTGATTGTTGAAACATTATAAAACAATCGAATTATGCACTTTTTACGATAGAATTATATAAAATTTCAAACTCGCATATCTCCGTTACTGTTGAAGATACAGAAGTGATTTTGCACTCAATGGAATCAGGTCGACGCTCTCTATTGGCTCATGGCGAAAAATGTAATCCATGTGTAATATTCATGCTTAGTTACCATGGAAACTCTCATAACAATAAATTAAACAATCTATTTAGACGCTATTCTAGTCGTTGTCGAGGAGATTTCAAATATAGATTTTGATTGTTGAAACATTATAAAACAATCGAATTATACACATTTTAGGATAGAATTATATAAAATTTCAAACTCGCATATCTCCGTTACTGTTGAAGATACAGAAGTGATTTTGCACTCAATGGAATCAGGTCGACGCTCTCTATTGGCTCATGGCGAAAAATGTAATCCATGTGTAATATTCATGCTTAGTTACCATGGAAACTCTCATAACAATAAATTAAACAATCTTTTTAGGCGCTATTTTAGTCGTCCAGGAGATTAAAAATATAGATTTTGATTGTTGAAACATTATAAAACAATCGAATTATGCACTTTTTACGATAGAATTATATAAAATTTCAAACTCGCATATCTCCGTTACTGTTGAAGATACAGAAGTGATTTTACAGTCAATGGAATTAGGTCGACCTAACCTAACCTAAACTGACCTGACCTAACCTAACCTAACCTAACCTAACTTTACTTAACCTAACCTAACCTAACCTAATAACAATAAAATAAAAACAATCTATTTGTGCCCGATTGTAGTCGTTCTCGAGGAGATTTGAAATATAGATTTTGATTGTTGAAACATTATAAAACAATCGAATTCCACACATTTTACAATATAGTTATATAAAATTTCAAACTCGTATATCTCCGTTACTATTGAAGATACAGAAGTGATTTTGCACTCAATCGAATCAGGTCGACGCTCTCTATTGGCTCATGGGGAAAATGTAATCCATGTGTAATATTCATGCTTAGTTACCATGGAAACTCTCATAACAATAAATTAAACAATCTATTTAGACGCTATTGTAGTCGTTGTCGAGGATATTTCAAATATAGATCTTGATTGAAGAAACATTATAAAACAATCGAATTATACACATTTTACGATAGAATTATATAAAATTTCAAACTCACATATCTCCGTTACTGTTGAAGATACAGAAGTGATTTTACACTCAAAGGAATTAGGTCGACCTAACCTAACCTAAACTGACCTGACCTAACCTAACCTAACCTAACTTTACTTAACCTAACCTAACCTAACCTAATAACAATAAATTAAACAATCTATATAGACGCTATTGTAGTCGTTGTCGAGGAGATTTGAAATACAGATTTTGATTGTTGAAACATTATAAAACAATCGAATTATACACATTTTACGATAGAATTATATAAAATTTCAAACTCGCATATCTCCGTTACTGTTGAAGATACAGAAGTGATTTTACAGTCAATGGAATTAGGTCGACCTAACCTAACCTAAACTGACCTGACCTAACCTAACCTAACCTAACCTAACTTTACTTAACCTAACCTAACCTAACCTAATAACAATAAAATAAAAACAATCTATTTGTGCCCGATTGTAGTCGTTCTCGAGGAGATTTGAAATATAGATTTTGATTGTTGAAACATTATAAAACAATCGAATTCCACACATTTTACAATATAATTATATAAAATTTCAAACTCGCATATCTCAGTTACTGTTGAAGATACAGAAGTGAATTTGCACTCAATGGAATCAGGTCGACGCACTCTATTGGCTCATGGGGAAAATGTAATCCATGTGTAATATTCATGCTTAGTTACCATGGAAACTCTCATAACAATAAATTAAACAATCTATTTAGACGCTATTGTAGTAGTTGTCGAGGAGATTTCAAATATAGATTTTGATTGTTGAAACATTATAAAACAATCGAATTATACACATTTTACGATAAAATTATATAAAATTTCAAACTCGCATATCTCCGTTACTGTTGAAGATACAGAAGTGATTTTACACTCAATGGAATTAGGTCGAACTAACCTAACCTAAACTGACCTGACCTAACCTAACCTAACCTAACTTTACTTAACCTAACCTAACCTAACCTAATAACAATAAAATAAAAACAATCTATTTGTGCCGATTGTAGTCGTTCTCGAGGAGATTTGAAATATAGATTTTGATTGTTGAAACA